>NW_012135636.1:4841488-4902554 GCF_000956105.1 Propithecus coquereli | reverse complement strand
AAAAAATTAAAGAATTCAACTGCATCAGACAGTAAAACCTCCAAAACTATTGTTTATAATATACTTTTGGAAGAAACTACTGGGCAAACCACCTTATCTGAAGAGTTGTCTTTTCTGGAATATTCTTGAGGTATAAGAATTATAGCATTTTCTCTAAACCTGGGCATATTCCACATCTGCAGATAAGCACTATGCACATGATTTTTATAATATTTTAGGATTCAACCAACTTATTTTTTATTACTATTATTTCAAAATATTACAGGGGTAATAATGTTTCTGGTTACATAGATCACTTTTGGAATGCTTCACTCAGGGCCATAAGTGTACCGTCCACCAGATATTTTTCACTGTACCTGTTAGGTAGGCTTTTGCCTATCCCCTCCTCCCCACTCTGCCCCGCTTGATTTCCACTGAGTTTTACTTCCCTCTGTGCACATGCGTGCTCATCAGTTAGTTCCAATTTAATAGTGAGTACATGTGGTGATTGTTTTTCCATTCTTTGGACATTTGACTTAGGATAATGGCCTCCAGTTCTATCCAAATTGTTGCAAAAGGCCTTAATTTATCTTTCTTCATGGCTGTGTAGTATTCCGTAGAAGACATATACCACATTTTGTTAATTTACTCATGAATTGATCGGTACTTGTGTTGATGCCACATCTTTGCAATTGTGAATTGTGCTGCAATAAACATTCTCAAGTTCAGGTGTCTTTTTGATAAAATCATTTCTTTTCCTTTGGGTAAATACCCAGTAGTGAGATTGCTGGATCAAATGGTAAGTCTACCTTTAGTTCTTAGAGGAATCTCCATACTGATTTCCATAGAGGTTGTACTAATTTGCAGTCCCACCAACACTGTATAACCATTCATTTCTCTTTGCATCCACACGGGCATCTATTGTTTTTGGATTTTTTAATAAAAGCCATTGTAACTGGGGTAGGATGATATCTCACTGTGGTTTTAGTTTCCATTTCCCTGATGATTAGCAACATTGGGCATTTTTTCATATGTCTATTGGACATTTGTCTATCTTCTTTTGAAAAGCTTTTATTCATGACTTTTGCCCACTTTTTAATGGGGTTGTTTGGTTTTTTTTGTTTGAGTTCTTTGTAGACTCTGGTTATCAGCCCTTTATCAAATGGATAGCTTAGGAATCTTTTCTCCCATTCTGTAGTTTGTCTATTTGCTCTGTTGATTATTTCCTTAGCTGTGCAGAAGCTTTTTAATATTTTTAATTTTAATTTTTTTTATTTCTGCATTTTATGGGGGTACAAATGTTTAGGTTACATTGCCCTTACTCCCTTCCCCCTCAGTCAGAGATTCAAGCATGCCCATCCCCCAGAGGTGCGCATCACACTCATTATGTATGTATATACCCATCCCCTCCTCCCCGCTCCCATCTGCCCAACGCCTAATAAATGTTATTCCTATATGTGCGCTTACGTGGTGATCAGTTAAAACCAATTTGCTGGTGAGTACATGTGGTGCTTATCTTTCCATTCTTGGGATACTTCACTCAGTAGAATGGGTTCCAGCTCTATCCAGGAGAATACAAGAGGTGCTATATCACCATTGTTTCTTATGGCTGAATAGTACTCCTTGGTATACATATACCACATTTTATTAATCCAATCATGTATTGATGGGCACTTGGGTTGTTTCCATGTCTTTGCAACTGTCAATTGTGCTGCTATGAACATTCGAGTGCAGATGTCTTTTTTATAGAATGCCTTTTGTTCTTTTAGGTAGATGCCCAGTAATGGGATTGCTGGATCAAATCGTAGATCTACTTGTATCTCTTTAAGGTAGCTCCATATTGCTTTCCACAGGAATTGTACTAATTTGCAGTCTCACCAGCAGTGTAAGAGTGTTCCAATCTCTCCACATCCACACCAGCATTGTTATTTGGGGACTTTTTGATAGAGGTCATTCTCACTGGAGTTATGTGATATCTCATTGTAGTTTTGATTTGCATTTCCCTAATGATTAGAGATGTTGAGCACTTTTTCATATGTTTGCTGGCCATTATTCTGTCTTCCTTTGAGAAGGTTCATCTATATTCATAAGGGATATTTGTCTGTAGTTTTCTTTTTTGTTGTGTCCTTTCCTGGCTTTGGTATCAAGGTGATACTGGCTTCTTAGAATGAGTTCAGGAGGATTCCCTCCTTCTCAATGTTATGAAATAATTTCTTCAGTGTGGGTACAAGCTCTTCTTTATAGGTCTGGTAAAATCCACCTGTGAATCCATCTGGCCTGGGGCTGTTGTTGTTGTTGTTATTGTTGTTGTCGTTGTTGGAAAACATTTTATTACTGCTTCAATCTCACTGATTATATTGGTTTCTTCAGGAGTTCCATTTCTTCCTAATTGAATCTTGGGAGATTGTGTGTTTCCAGGAATTTGTCAATTTCCTCTATGTTTTCTAATTTATGTGTGTAGAGATTTTCATATTATTCACAGATGATATTCTGTATATCTGTGGTATCAGTCATAATATCTCCTTTTTCATTTCTAATCGAGCTTATTTGGGCTCTTTCTTTCCTATTCCTGGTAATCTAGCAAGAGTTCTATCAATTTTATTTATATTTTCAAAGAACCAACTTTTTATTTCATTGATCCTTTGTACTGCTTTTTTGGTTTCTGTTCATTTAGTTCCACTCCGTCCTTAGTTATTTCTTTTCTTCTGCTGGGTTTGGGTTTGGTTTCCTCTTCCTTTTCTTGTTCCTTGAGATGATTCATTAGATTGTTGATTTGTGATCTTTCTGCCCTTTTGATGTAGGCAGTTAAGACTATGAATTTTCCCCTTAGGAATGCTTTTGTTGAATCTCATAGATTTGGGTAGCTTTTGTCCCATTTGTTGTTCCTTCAAGGAACCTTTTGATATCCATATTAATCTCATTATTTACCCAATAATTGTTCAGCAGCAGATTGTTTAATTTTCATGATTTTTTTTGGAATTAGGTGTTTCTCTTGGAGTTGATTTCTAGTTTTATTCCATTGTGGTCTGAGAAAATACACGGTATGATTCTTATTTTTTTTAATTTTTTAATATATGTTTTGTGGCCTAAGATATGATCAATCTTGGAGAATGTTCCACGTGCTGATGAGAAGAATGTGTACTCAGTAGTTTTGCAGTAAAATATTATGATTTTTCATACTTCTGGAGTTCTTTCACTGATTCCTTCTCATGTAGAGCAGCTGTCACTTTTTATTTTTGGATTTTCTTTTGTTTAAATGGGGCTTTTCTTCCCCTTCACTCACAAGGGTGTGTCTGTACCATATTTTGGATAAGAATCTTTGGCTTTGCTTGTGAGTGCTTTGGTGGTAGTCTAGGTTCTGGATGGATGCCTTGGTTATACATGGTCTTAGAGTGGTGGTTATCCCAATTGCTAATTGTTTGTAGGTTGTAGCAGTGGTGAGCTATGTGTGTGGGTAGATTCCCTGTCTCTTAGTGATGAGGGAGGTTGGAGGTCTTTGAAATCCTTTCTCTTTCCCCAGCCCTGTGGTCTTCTTAACAGTGTGAATTGTATTGGCATGCCCAGTTTAATCTCTGAGACAGTAGGTGTTGCTTGTGGATAAGAATCGACCACACCCTGTACGATTGAGTCAGTAAATGCTGTAAAGGGCTATGCAAATCAATCTCCCTGTCAGTAGCTGGTGCTTGCCAGAAGGAACAAGTGGCAGTGTTGTTTTGGGGACCTGTGACCAGCTCTAACACCTCAGGAGAAGCACTCACATGTCTCAGGTGGTGGGCAGGGCCCTGGAACTTCCAGGTGAGTCCTTACTCAGAACCACAGCAGAGGTGGGTGGTGGAGTGCAGCTGGGCAGTGCTGGGTTGGGTGAGCTTGCCCTGAGGCACCACAAAAGCTGGTAAGGTAGCAGTTTTGGCAGAAGTCAAAGGTCCACTCCCAAGCTTCTGGGCAAAGCCATCATGGAGGGGCTGACATGGCCCTACCCAGCCAGAAAGTCTCCTTGTGGGGTAAGAGCCATCTGAGATTCACAATCTGGCTGTCAGGATTAGGTTTTTCTCTTCTCTCCCATTCCCTGCTCTGCAGTCTCCCTCTGGCATCTGCCAGCAGGCAGGAGCTCAAACTAGCTTAGCTCCCTCACAATGGCACTGCAGACTGAGAGCACACCCTGGGCTGAGAGTGTGGCCTTCCTGGTGGGGATAGGGGTGCCTATGAGTGCACTGAAGCTGAGGCCAATACTGCTGTCTTTTCAGTTGGGCCCATGAGGGCTCCCTCACCTCCCAAGATTAGTTCACAAAGCCCAAGCCAAGGAAAGCAATAAGCATTTCATGGGCATGCAGAATGCAGAAGGGCAGCACCTCCAGCCCGCAGCTTAGAAGTACATAACTAATGCATCTTAAGGACAGCTAGTAGGTGAAGTGGACGTTCTGGGAGAGGGCAGCACAGGTACCACCACTTCCACCATCACTGAGATCTTGACTTAATAGAGCCAAATAGAGATGGTGTCCAGCTCCCAGGTGGTAGATTTCCAGATCCAAACCTAATGTTACTTCTCAGCTGGATTGAAAGAAAGAGCTACAGGTCCCCAACACACAGAGAAATGGTGAGCAAGAGCAGGTGTTCTTGTGGCCAGAGGACCAAAGGCAGCAGGTACCTATATGTTCCACTTGAGAAATAAGCTCTAACCAATATGCAAGTATGTGAATGATAAATATGCAAATATTTATGAATGCTAGCAAAGTGTTGTTCCTTGGAATTTGGAGTCCCAGAAACTGTCTCTTCACCCAAAGGTTTCAAAATGATCATAATGCACACCTGCTTTTAGTTAGCATTAACTAAATTTTCATCAGTTAGAAAATAACTACCTATGTAATAGAAAGAGCATATCTAACTGAAGAAAACCAGAAAAGACTTCAAGGAGTGGCCTCCTCTCCCATTTTGTCCCTCCCACTAAACTGCTCTGATCTTTTTCTCATTTTCTTCCAAAATAAAAATGTCCTCCTAAACATCCACTCTCTTCTGAGCTGCAGACAATATGCCTTGAAACCTTCCGTCTTCAGGTAGCAACATTGAAAGGTCTAGCCAGACTTTCTTTCTTCTCCTGCTACATTCCACATATGAATTGACAGTATCACCACTCTCTGTTGCCATTTCTAAACCACAAGGCTCTCCCTAGACCTCTCAAAACCTACCTCCACTTTTTTCCCTTAGCTCTCCCCTCGGGTACTTCCCCTTTGCCCCTTATATCAAGGGAGGTGCTCATTCTCTCCAACCCCACATATCTAAGGGTAAGGAGTGCATGTCAGTGTCTTCTTCATTCTCCAAAGTCAATTCCCAACCATTTCCATCCCCACTTGCTTGTCAAAAATCTCTGCCTCTTAGAGTCTGGTCCCATTTTACTGTACATCCTAAAGTGGGCATTTGTGAGTTACTTACACAACATTCATTCCACTCTCTACCCTTGCTAGTTATACCCCAACATTTTTTCAGAAAAGAAGCCACCTATCCCCTACTTATCCTATGTACTTTTTGATAAACTGATTTTAGCTCTACATCCAGAATTAGGGTATGCATTTACCTGGCCACAATTATCGACTCTGGCATAATCTTATCAGAGCAAAGCTCAGAACTTTAGTAAGAAATGGCCACGTTTTCCCCCACTGGAGGTGAACAAGGAAGTATGGATTCTTCATTGCTGTTGATAGCTATCTTACAATCAGGAGAAAACTCGGCCAAAAAAAAAAACAAAAACAAAAAAATGAATGTATAAAGACGAGAATAACCGCCAAAGAAATAGAAAAAGAAATTGTGGAGCCAAGCCCTGACTGGATAGTTCCTGAAGCAACCCTACTTCTGGACTTAGATATTTGTTTTTAAACCATTTGAGATGAGTTTTCTGTTACATTCATTGACTTTGTTGTCACTAGAAACTGCTCCTTTTCAAATCTCTACTTTTAAAATCCTGTCCTCAGACATCAGCCTCCTGTCCTTTCATTTTGTTCATTTGTACATACCTACAATATTTGATCAGGACATCAAATCCATTGACAATCTTTACTACTCCTTCCTATCTTCAGATATACGTTTTGTTCACCAGTGAGCCAACCCCTGTAGCTCAGTGCCTTACACTTATTAGACAATCGATAAATTGTGCTGATTGATTGGTTAATTGATTCTTCTCCCTGTCTTTAGTCTCACCCCTTCCCAAGTATGTTTCACCTAGTGATTATTCTTTTCATTTTTTCCAAAATTATTTTTCTATAATATAAAAGTAATCTTATTTCTTCCACTGAAAATCTCCAGTAACTCCCATTTTTTTCCAGAGCTGGACTTCAGATACGCTCCACACTATGTTCCTGATATTATTGTTCTCTAAAGGTTACCATTTTCCAATAGGGATTGAAGGGAGTCAAACCCTTCCAGAGCCAAACTCAGTGTCGGGACTCATCTTAAAATGTGGGCCCCAAACATGTTCTAAAATAATGTACTTCCAATAAATAACAATAATCCACCATCATCACAAATCTCAGAAAATCCAAGTAATGGTCTTCCCTGTATTATCTCATTTTGTAAGAATTGTGTTCAGTTCTAGACATAATGTTTTAATGGGACACTGGCAAGATAAAAGTTATCCAAATCATAACCAGGATGGTGAAAAGTCAAGAAACTATGTATCAGGAGAAAAACAGGGTTTCTTTGCAGAAAGGGAACTTAAGGGGAACACCATATTTATGTTTTGATATTTGAAGGATTTTCATGTGGAAGAACAATGCTCCAGGTGGCAGAGAAAGATTAAATTTGACTGTTATATAGAGTCACATCTTAGCTCAATATGAGAAACAACATTAAAATAATATTTCTATCCAAGTATAAAAGGGGCTTACATAAAAGCAAAGTTTTATTAAAGTATCGATCAACTTAGTTTGTGCTACAACAACAAAGAACACTCAAATCTCAATGGCATATCAAACAAAAGTTTGTTTCTATTTATACTATTTGTCCAGCACAGATCACCAAAGGCTCTGCTCATTGTAACACTCTGAGACCCAATATGACAGAGGCTCCACCATCCTGTGACACTGCCATTTAAACGCAAGTCTTCAGAGACCATCATTGCAAGGAAACAGAGCTTCAATCACAAATTGGCTCTTGAATGCTTCTGCCTTGGAATCGCATTGTTTCCATTTAAATTTCATTGGACAAAGCAGTCTATGGCCACATCTAATTTCAAGAATATGGAACATGCAATACCCCCAAGTGTATGGAAAAAGAAGAATGTCAGATGTTTCAATGAGCACTTGTAACATCTACCATAACTTTCAGTAGGAGTTATCATTAGAAATATTATAAAAATGATAGACCTCCAAGCCTCTTTAAACTCGAGGATTCTAGAATTCCAAAGTTATGCCATATAATCATTTAAAATCAGGGATTTTGCTTCCCAGAGTCAAATAACTCTGGAGTGTTGAAATTCTTCATATACAAATCATTATGCTCAATATTTGAATGTACTGAGCTGAGCTTACAAAGACTTGGCTTGGAAGAGCTAAATATTGACAGGTCAACAGCTCTAACTCTGTTTGTAAGCTTGCTACAGTCCTTTTTTTTTTTCCAAACATTGCTTCAAATATTTACATTTGACTTCTACATAAGAGTTGTTGATTTTCAGTAGAGGCTGGGATGAATGACAGTTGATAACAGTTCTTCTTGTTCTATAGAATTGACTTGCAAGGTTTTAAAGCTATTTTTCCATTTTCCTCAGTAAAAGTGTAAGCTTAGCTAAATAGGTGGCCTTAAATGTTGTCAGCTGTATCTAGTGGCTTGATTGTGCCTTTGACTACGTAAAAGCCACTGCTTACAGGTTATGTTATTTATGTTACAGTCTCCCAATTCATTTTACTGTAAATATGGCTTAAATTGAGAGCAATTACTTAGCTCATTTTTGCTCATTTTAAACCTGCTGTGTCCTTGATTTTTCTTTAAATTATGGATCAAATAAGGACAAGTATACATTTTCAGCATCATGGATCTAGACTTGTAGCTCTGGAAGGGGCCTTTGAGATTACCTAGTTCACCTTGTTTTACATACAAAAAATTAATAACAGTTAACATTTATTGGGAGTTTACCATGTTCTAGGCAGTGGCATAATGTTTTCTCATGTATTATCTCAATTAATCTTCTTAATAGCCCAAAGAAATGAATACTGTCATTATCCCTATTTTACAGATAAGTAAACTTACTTAAGTAAAGATCCACAGATAACAGTTAAGAATGGATGATTTTTTTTTTTTTTTTTTGTCTTCACTGAAACTCCTGCCTGTCCACCTTCTCAGGAACATTTCACTACTGGATAGGTGCAGGGCTGGGAGCCACAACTATGACTCCAGATGTCCATTGACTACATAAGATGTTCCATTACTGTAGGAACTCTGTATTTATGCTGATTACATAAGATTTTCCTCCTTTGAGATGTACACACACACACACACACACACACCCTTGTCAATGCTGCCCATCATGAATTGAGTCCCATTGGTACTTAGGGCATCCACTGCTACCTGGACACCCAAAACACCATCCATACCTCTGGTTTAAAACTCAACTATTGTTACACCTATCACCCAGGCATGTGTCTATAAACATATGGAAAAAATATTGAACCTTAATAAGAAATTATGATAGAAATAACAATGAGAAATATCTCCCCCTTGTCAGATGGTCACTATTGTAAAAAATGGCAAATCCTAGTGTTGGCAAGAACATGGATAAATAGGCACATGCCCTCATTCACTGTTCTGCATTTTGTGACATTTAGTTCAGACTTTTTGACACTGAATCTTCCTCCATTTCTCCATAGTCCTTATATATCAATTTGGGGAAAAGTAACAAGATAATAGTAAAACCCAAAAGAAAAAATACATAATCCAATGTATTAGATAAAAAGTGAAGACTGGAGAAAGTCTGTAACATTACCTAATCTGGTAAAATGATAGGGAGGGATTATTAAAATTATTAACCATTGAGGCTTGGACCCCAGACTCCCTTACTGAGAATTTCTGGAATAGTTTCTAGAGGCATTTCTGAAATAGTTTCCCAATTCTGATTGAAACTTTTAAGCTAATAATGTTTATCTGTGGACGAAGGGATTTGTGTGATTTTTACATTTTTCTTTGTACTTTTCAATATTGTTTAATTTTCCATTTCAGTGACAATACATTTTATAAAATCAACAAGGATATTTAAACAAATGCAAGCAGTTTTTGAATAAGCTGAACTCAACAGAGAGAAAGCAAATGGTAACTTTGTTCTTTCTCACCACTGTACCTCCAAACCTGTTCTGTGAGTCTTACTTAACAAGTTATTACACAAACTAAGAGGTAGGGGCTACCCTCCCACTTCAGAGGTCTACCACTTTTAGAACTGTCTACTATTGTCAATGCACAACACAGGCTGTGACCCAGTCCTTCAGCGTCCCCTGGTCAAACTCAACCCTCTAGAGTTCCAGTCTCTGCCCTGCACAGACACCTGTGTCACGGCTCTCCCTGTGATTCTGCATCGAGTACCCTCGGGCACCCCTGGTATGAGCCTCTCTCCACGCAACCACCACCAGAGCTACCATTCGCTGAATAAAGCTGGAAAAGTTCTCCATCCTCAGCACTGATGCTGAAGTGAAGGCAGGTAGGGCACAGGAAAATGTGCTCCCTGCATTCCAAACGAGAGCTCTGAACTAATTCTCCAGTAGAAACAAATGGTGACAAGGCTCTGTATCACTGAAGTGTGGACACATTGCGGGTTAAAGCCTCTGACAGGCTGAACTGGAGACGTAACCTTCATCCATCACGCAAATTCTATGGAAAAATGTGTCAAGTTCAAAACAACTGACCTACAAACGATTCTTAGGAACATAACTCGTCTGGAAACTGGGGGCTGCTTTTTACAACCATCTCTAGACTGCCAGGTCCAATAGATTAGAGTGAAGACAGCAGCATTGATTTACAGTCTTGGCCCTGTTGCTGAACCACTTTCTAATTCACACTCTCTATTCTTAAAATGAGAGGCATAATGTGTCTGTTCCAACTACAAGGTTGTTTAGATAATAAGTATGGCTATTTCTGAGCAAATATCTTACAAAATTGATAATACTTTGGAATTTACTATTATTCTATATTATGCATGATGGACTTCACAATATAAGTAATTGGTTATAGGGAAGTAGTTTCTGATATTAATAAGATTGCCCCAAAAGTATCACATTAAGCTCCTTTTTTTCACCCTTTCCTGATTTCTCTTCTTAGCAAAAATGTTCCTTTGTCTCTCTTAACCTATATATTATTTTTAGAATGTTGGCATTACCCAAAGCCTGTCTAAATTTAGGAGTGTTAATTGAGTGTATAAGGCATGTATATCTACACATTTTAGAAAGTCTTAGAATTTGTAAAAAAAAAAAAAAAAAAACATGAAAAAATAATCTCTGCTACACTAAGTACAATAACTGGGTAATGTCAGGATTAAAAAAAAAAAAAGTCCAAAATTTGAAAATAAGGGCAAAGGGGTACAGCAAGCCCTTTCAATGTCTTACCGGTATATTATTTGAAAAGCTCACTCAAAGACTATTTATTTAATTACCTATGTTTAACTTTGCTATTTCCTGTTTGATTAGAGACTAGACACTGAAATTATATGTTAAGCTGTAGAATTCCGTCAAGTGGAAAAGATAACCTTAAAGGTTGCTGCTTTGTTGTCCTGTGGGCCACTAACCAATGTTATATCTAACGAAGCTATCTTATTCTAACATTCTTTTAATGTCTTTCCTGATGGACTATATATATCCTTGTTCCTCATATGCTCTTGGAACCAATTTTATCCTCAGATTAGTTCTTTCATTAAATAATGAGTTGGATAAAATCTTTGACAAGTATTCATTCATATTTGCATAAGAGTCATGTTTTTAGCTTGTTGGAAACTATATTTTGATAAAAATGAGGGGGAAAAAGTAAGCTTATGCCTAAGAGCCTTATGAGCTTCAGAAAAAATAAATGCTGAATATTTGCAAGTGTCCTTCAGTTTGGACCCAATAATTACTGTCCTTTTGTCAGAAGAATACAACAGTATCCCACTCCTGAACACATCCCTTTTAGTTACCACCGACTGATTACAAATATTTGTGAGTCACTTTGCATTTATTTTCTCTTCCAGCAGTGGCTGGCACATAGTAGGCATTCAAGAAATAAATCTGGTAAATAAAAGAACCGATTGTCCCTAAATCTTATAATAACTTGTAGATAACGTTATTTTAATTTTATAAATGAGAAAATTGGAGCACAGAAAAGCTATCTGAGTTGACTGTAGCCACAGCGAGTAAGTGGTAGAGCAAGGATTCAAATCAAAATGGGTCGACTGCAAAGCCCACTCTATGCCAGACTGAAACACAAACCCCAAATGTGCCCTCACATTTCCCATTTTCAATAAAAATCAATGCAGAGTCTCTGAATGCCAATTCAAACAAAAAAGATGTGCACTGCTTAAACATATGGCATTAAAATACTAAGTCTTGAAAGTAGGAGACCTCAAGCTCCTTGTCCCTTCTGATTTCTTACATCCTCCACCTTCATTCTTTACCCTGATCTAGTTTTGATCCAATAATCCAATGATCTTCAAACTTAGGGATGAGCACAAAGGCTTTCCCAAGTGTAAATACGCTTAGATAGCTTTCACATTGCCCTTCTCCACTTTACAAAAGAAAGGCACACTCTCCCCTATCCTAAACGCAATGCATTTTGGTGCATTGCTCCAGGGTGTAAAAAACTTTGGGACATCAAAAAGAGGAACAAATCTAGAATGCCACTTTCCTGAGGAAAGTCACTTCAAAGTAAAGTCAAAAAACTTCAGAATGAAAGATTTGAGGGGACCTTGTTTTATCCAGGGAACAAACTCAAAATAAGAATCTATCTATCCACCCATGCCTTGTGTTATCCATCTATGCACCACCTATCTACCGATCACTCAATCATCCATTAACCTATCTTAGTTAACTTAATCAATTAACCTATCTTGGAATACAAAGGTGTTAGGCAGATGTATGTCTCTATGAATTTTAAAATGAAATCATATGTTTTCTAATGAAAAGAAACCCTGATTTGGCCGATTAGTTTTGCAATGAGGGCTGATTATTTGAAGGACATGTTCTATAAATTGAATGAGCTAAATCTACAGCTCTAAGATTTGAATAAAAATACAGTTAATGTATGTATTTTATATAAAATAGTCCATAAAACATTTTTGCAACTATTTCGTTTTATGTGTTAAAATTTTTTAGATTTCAATTTTAAAATGTGTGCAAGAAGAGAGAGTTTTTCAAAATTCTTTTGAGAGCATGAAAACAAAAAAATTTAGACAAATGCCTAGTCCATTGCTTCAGCTACTTACTTATAAATGTCCCATTTACCTTGTCCCATTGCATTTCACTCATAAACAGCAAGAAAATACCCATCATATTTTTATAGCCTTACCGGGTTCATTGCCCACTGCTCAAGAGGAAGCCAATACACTGAGACAGCAGGGGCTACAACAGAGAAAGAGTTTAATACTGCAGGTGCCATGTGAGGAGATGGGAGGAAGTTCTCAAATCCATCTCCCCAAGAATTTGGGAGAAAGGGTTTTTAAAGATAGTTTGATGGGCAGAGGGCTAGGCTATTGGGTCTGCTAATTGGCTGGGTTAGGGGTGGAACCATAAGGGTATAGAAATTGTCTTCTTTGCTGAGTCAGTTCCTGGGTGGGGGTCACAAGACCGGTTGAGTCAGTTCTCTGGTCTGGGTGGGTCGGCCATTCTACCAGAATGCAGGGCCTGGAAGACATCTCAAAAATTAGTCTTAGGTTTCACAAGGGTGATGTTATCTATGGGAGCAATGAAGAAAGCCAAGAATCTTTATGACCATCAGCTATATGACTCCTGAGTAGTAAGAAATTATAGGAAAGCAAGGTAGGGAACAATGGCTGATATGTGTGTGTGTGTGTGTATATATATATATATTTTTTTTTTTAATTATGCCTATACCTTTGCAGAGTTCAGGCCCCTACCACAGTTTCCACCTTGTGGCCCTTTATTAGTTTTATAAACAGCATTTTCAATGTCTGCTATTTCCTTACCTAAGCTCAATTCTTGAACACTGCTGGAGGAAAAAGAAAAAAATCACACCATTATATTGGTGCCACTGCAATTTCATGGCATTCAGCTTATACTGGAGTCCACAACCATGTTTGGCCATTCATCTGTGTTTTTTAGCTTTCTTCTATTTCCCACAGCTGCCATCTCAAACATTTTTCAAGCTCCTCAAACCTCCAATTCCCCTCACTTCTTACCATCACTTTCAGGAAGCCAATGTGCTTTCTTTTGCCTAAATCCAGCCCCACCCCCACCACCCCAATACAGCTGTTCTAGGGACCTTATCCCCTCTTGCCTCCTCAGGAATCTTTTTTCTTTCAATTATCCAACCCCACCTCTCTTACTTCATCTTTAAAGTCTTCTTCCCAACCACGTTTGAGCATGTTCTGGCCTCACTCATTAACAAACAGCAAAAAAAAAAAAAAAACCAGAAAACAAAACAAAACAAAACCATATACACATTTCCCTGAATCCCTTATATATCTGGCACCATCGCATTGCTCTGTTCTTGTCACATTCCAATTTCCCTAAAGTGCTGTATACACTCTGCCTCTTCCCCTTGCTCTTAACAATGTGGTTTCTGCCCTCACCACCCCAAGGAAGCTGCTCTCCAGGGTTCCTGACCACCTCCTATGGCTAAGTCCCTTCTTCAATTCACTACAGCATGGGCTCTGCTGAGCATCCTTTTCTCAAAACATTTTCTTCCCTCAGCTTCCTTGACATTACATACTGTCTCTGTCTCTCTTTTCTTTAATTTCCTCAAAGCACTTTATTATAAGTAACGTATATGTCACACCCACGCTTCCTTGATGTACTTCTTACCTATCTGATCACTTGTTCTCAGCGTCCCTGGCCAATCTCTCCTCCTCTGTTCATTCGTTAAAACCAGTGTCTGTAAAGATCATGTTATAAGACTCTAAATGTTCACCCTGGGCAACAAGATCAATTTCCATCGTTTCCATTTCCACCCTTAGAATTATGACTCTCAAACATGCATCTTTCATTCAGATCTTTTACCTGAGCTTTAGTCTTACATATTTATCTGTCTTCTAGAGAGTTTGTTTAATTATTCCAGAAGTACCTAAAATTTAACATGCCTAAAACTGAACTTATATTTCTACCTCATCCTGGTCCTCCTTCTCCAGTAAATGGCACTATACAATCCATTAAGACCAAAACCTAGGAGTCACCCTGAACTCCTTGGTCTCTCATGCCCTCCATGTCCAGCTAACCACCTGTCCGCCTCAGTCAGCCCACATCCCCCAAACCCCACAGCTACCTCTCCGCCGCAGGGTACAGTTGCCTCTTACTGGGCTACCACAGTCTACCTGTCTCTAGCCTTGAATCCTCTCCATTTTTTTTCAGACTGCGACCAGTGAAAGTATTTTAAGACAAGTTTTATTAGGTAACTCCATTTCTTAAGTTTTCAATGGCTTCCCATCATTTGGTGCCTTATTATTCATTTACTGATTACTATTTTAATTAAGCATGAAGGATAAATTCTAAACTCCTTGGCATGGCTTTCAGGGCACTTCTGAGCTTGGCCTCTGCTCAGCTCTCCCCACTCCTTACTCTGCTTCTAAAGTACTTTCAGTTCCCAAGTCTCAACAAGTTCTCCTGCCTCAAACACTCTTTATGCCTCCCTCCTCTAGTTCCCTCCTATTTAACACTAAGATTTCAGCTGAGATGTTACTTCCTCCAGAAAGCTTTTCTTAACCCCTCCAATCTGGGTTTGATCCTTATCTTAAACAATTCTGTGATGCATTGTTCTTAGTCCATGATAGCACTTACTCTGTGTTGATTTTAGACTGTCTATATCCCCAAGAGCAGAGCGACATACATGTAAATCTATTCACTGTTGTGTTCTCAGTGCCAAGGGTACTGCCTGGTAGAGAGTAGGTATTCAATAAAAATATACTTACTGAATAAATACATGAAACCACCAAAACTTTGCCCCCCAAAACAAATCACAATACTTTTGTGAATGGCTTTTGAAACTGTTTAGTTTCCAAATATAAAGTTTTCACCAAGTTTCTATGAAATTGTTGGCCAAAGAGAACCTGTAAGCTTGATGGGGAAAAAATGCCATGCCCAATTTCTTTTTTTCCCCAAAATTCATACGTTGAAACATGCCCAATTTCTATAATAATGATATTGAAATCGACTTCCTTATACATATCAAAATAACTTACCAGAGATCTGAAGGAGTCAAAAGAAACTGAAATGTTCATTCTTTTATTCATTCATTCAACAATCAATGGTCACCTAACCCTACCCTCATGAAGCAGGGTTGCTCTAGTCTAGTCTTGTAGTTGCTTCATCAAATCTGTTGAACCCTGGACAAAAGCTGGTCCATTTCTCCAGCTTTCCAAATTTTATTATTTTGAACCATCTAGGAGCAGATGCTTTTATCCAAGGAGGAAATTTTTTTTAAATAGCATTTTTCCTTCTATGTCAGAAAACTCAAGTTGAAAATAATAATACATTTTTTTAAATTTCCATGCTCCCGGTCCTTTTCTCCACTTTCAGTTGTGCCAGAGGCATGAACTGTTATACCCCCAGCTCCAGTTAAGAAGATGATTTATTAAACAGGCTTAAATGAAAGATGGCTCGTTTGGATACACTTAGATTCACAGACCATGCCTTGAGCAGTTTTAGTACCAACTTTCTAACTAATTCAGAAAGGAAAAACTTCTCTCAGTATTTCAAGATAGATGTCTAACCTACCAGCTCTTTCTGAATGCCATAAAAGTATCAGAACGCAAAAGTGGAGATTCTGTTGTTCACATTTCATGTAGACTCTTGATCCTACCATGTCTGGCATATGAGCTAGTTGCAAATTACCAACTAATGGTATCTTTTGGGCACTTCCAGGTAAAGCCTCCAATGTCCATGGTATCAAACTCTTTCCCTTCTTTACCATGATCTCTGTACAACAGTATCACTCAGAAGTTATGTTGGAGGAATTATTTTCAATTTTTTTCATTGGATTTGCAAAGTCTACTCAAAACAAGTAAAAAATCCTTGAAAAAAATATAAATATTTTGATTTATGCAAGGCCCTAAGCCTGGGCCACGCACAGAGAACAGAGAAATGACCTGACTAGCTGTCTCAATTTATTCTCAGAGTGTGCATATATGCATTTCATGTCCTTGATTTGACCCTAATTCAAGAGGCCAGCTTGAACAGTCAGCAATATTAATATGCTAGATCTTAAAAGTATGTATTCATATTACTGAAAAAGGCAGGATGTCATTTTCTCATCATTGCTATGAAAAGAAAAGCGATTTCTCAATAATAGGGATTCCTTATAATGGGGAAATACTTTGTACTAAACTCAGAAACTGAAGTCTTCTGCTTGGCTTCACTGAGTGTATGAAAGGACCTCTTTATTCTGAGCAGGTATAGCTCAATGAATTGAAATAGTGCAGAAATAAATGAGTACCTTTCCTTCTGGTAGAAAGTAAATTTAAATTGTAAGAAAATTACTTTCTTTCCAAGAATTCCCAAGACTCTTGTTCCTGATTACGGTCCAAAATTTCACATAGATTTCGTCTTGATTTATTTCAGAGGAGTCAGAAAAGGTACTGTTCTCCTTACATGAAGAAAGAACATCCCAAATATCAAAATATGGATATGGTTAGATCTATGACATTTATCTTCTTTGTGCCTAAGAGAAGTCAGGTAAGCATAAACAAATCACATATAAGTAACAAGATCATTACCCATAGAAATAAATGCTTTAAATGCTGGAAATTAGATCAAGACTGTGGCAACTACATAATTACTGAAAACTATCTGTATGCTTTCAGACAAAAAGATGTTGCTAGGACTAAATGCCTAGCTTGTATATAACAGAGGAAAAAAAGGAGAAACATACTTTAAAACACAGGAAGAGTCTGGCAGAAATATAATTTATATAGGTTCACATCAAAACTAAATGAGAAGGGAACAAGTCTGAATCATTTGTACAATTCACAGTAAATCACAAAAGTGGTATAAAAATGTGTGATGACATGTATTCACCATCAAATTGGCATTAACTGATCAACACGTAAGTGCACATATAAGAATAACATCTATTGGATGTCAGGCAGGGAGAAGGGGGAAGGAGGGAGGAGGGGACGGTATATGCATACACAAAGAGTGCAATGCGCACCATCCAGGGGATGGACACGCTTGAAACTCGGACTTGAGTGGGAGGGGGGCAAAGGCAACATACGTAATCTAAATATCTGTACCCCCATAATATGCTGAAACAAAAAAAAATGTGTGGTGAATAAAATATGACCATTAATAACTAAAATGTTTTCTTATAATGGTCCTGGTTTTTATATTGCCCTTTATATCTTTAGTAGCACAAAAATAGCTATATATTATAAACAGGAAAAAAGGAAAGAAAACAGATGCAATATAAATAATTTAAATAAAGGGAGAAAAGTGGTCAGCAATCTTTACCTGTTTTTTCCTAAATGACTTAGATAGGGAAGCAATTTAATTGTTTTAAATATGCTTTAAATACAAAAAGCAAAAGCACAGTTATATCAGATTTTATATAACCATTCAGAGTCAGCAGAGATTAGGCAGATGGAGAAGAACGTGGAGGCCACAGGAGCGACCCAAGAGGAATAGGAGAGCCTGCTCCTATTGAGGGGGAAGAGGCTTGGTTGCAGGAAGGATCAAAAACGTCTAAGAGAAGTAGGTACTTACCCTAGGCAGAATAACGATCTCCCAAAAATATCCGTGTGGTAATCCCAGAACCTATGATGACATTGCATGTTACCTGGCAAAGGATGATTAAAATTGCAGATTGAATTAAGGTTGCTCATCAGCTGACTTTAAAATCAGGAGATTATCCTGGATTATCTGTGCCCAATGTAATCAAAAGTGTTTTTAAATGTACAAGAGAGAGGCAGAAGAGGGCATCACTTTGGAGTGATTTGATATGAGAAAGACTTGGTCCACAGTTGCTAGCTTTGAAGATGGAGAAAGGGGGCCATAAGCCAAGGGATGCAGATGGTTTGTAGAAGCTAGAAAAGGAAAGGAAATTAATTCTTTCTTAGAACCTCCAGAAAGGAACATGGCCTGCCCACACCCTGATTTAAGCTCAGTGAGATCCATCTGGACTCCTGACCTCCAGAACTATAAGACAATAAATTTATGGAGTTGTTTCCTACTAAGTTTATAATAATTTGTTACAGAAGCAGTAGGAAACAGAATGCAGTACTTCACAGTAAAAACTAAGGATGAGAAGGGTCCCCAAGAGGCAATGAGAGAGAAATTCAAAATGCCACAGTAGAAAGTAAAGAAAATAAAGACAAAAAGTTTAGGAAATAGTAGAAAAAGGACAAAAACAAAGGAATTTATAAATATCGAATGAACTTCCACCTCCAATAGAAATAATAACATTTAAAGGGAGTGCGTGCTATGCACTAAGGCCAAATTCTACAGGGTAAAGAAGTGGGAGATATGGTATATACAATGTCCTTCATGCTGCAGCCTTCAACAAGTATTTCTTGATACATTACTCTTGGACAACTAAGAAAGCAAAGAGTATGTAAGAGGTGAAACTAGAAGCGGGTAACATAAAGAAAATCAGAAAGCAAAATAAAAGAAGACACAGGGTAAAAAAAAATAGCCAGAGTTAAAAAATAGCCAGAGTAACACTGAAAGTATGGGCAAGTCACATTAATTAACTTCTAAATTAGCTTGTAATTCTACATTATTTAAAAGAAGAGACATTATGTATTCCATACCTTATGAAAATGACCTCAACAAGAAACTACACAGTTTTCAAATGCCAGATGATTAAATATAGATTTTCCTATACTTTGCCAAGTCACATACTGTCATATGACATAAAACTTTTGCGTGAATTGTTATTGATGAGGAAATGTAAACAATCTTTGGGAATGCGGCTTTTCTTGAGGTGAATATGGACTTTGAAACTCTCCTAATGCTATGGTCAATGAAAAGACCTTGCCTAAGATTTTTATGATCTCCAAAAGTCAGTCAATTAATGTTTGGAGAGTTCTAGGCATTATTTCTCTTCATTTCTCTCATCAAATACATTAGCTGATGACTGAAGATAAATAAGAAATTCCAGAAGAAATATTAAAGGATAGGATGGCAGGTTTAGGATGGTGTTAAAAAGTAAAGTTTAAAATGTAATATGTGGAATTGTTTTAGAGGTGACCCCCTTTTTCTAGCTCAAGTCATGACAGTAACTTTTAAGGACATGAAATAAATGAAAGCGTCTTCCTATCAATTCCATTTTACATAAGTTTATGTGAAGGCTTTGAAACTAATGCCTAAAGCACACATTGATTTGGTTATACATATATATGCATATATGTGTATATGTATAATAAACATATATATATTTGTTGAAAAATTGAGCCATCAAGAAGATATTTTCTGTCCAATTCTTCTTTGTTGTTTAAGATTTTTTCCTCCCAAAATAACTTCTGTAGTTTTCTGCATTATTACTGATAAACAGTGAGGTTTTAAGAAAACATCCAATAAGGTCTGACTTGAAGGAGAACAACCAATAGAATCACAGCAACAGATTAATGCTAGGAGATACAGGTAAGAATTCTTCTTACCAGCATCTCAAAGAGGGAAGGACCGTTAAAAGTTTCTGGACCATGTTTCAATGTTAATCAGGAAATCCCACTGCCATACCCTCTCCGGACAGGTTGTCATCCAGACTCCAGCTGAACATCTTCAGTGAGTCAGAGCCCACTGCTTCCCAAGCACCTATCATTATACTGTTTGTTCCAAATTTAACTTCCACCCATACTTCTCATTCTGTGTCTCGATGCCAAACCCATGTCTAATCCTATTTTTCACATTAATCCTCAAATACTAGACACCAACTATCATATCTCCCTACTTTGTCATTTCCTCCTCTATAAAGCTAAGAAGTGTCAGGCAAGCATATGTCACCTGTCCATCATCTTTACCCCTCCTACATATTCTGATTATTTACTACAATAATGTTGATGCATTCATCAAATATGTGATGAGTGCCTACCAGTTCCCAGGCAATGAAGAGAGACCAGATCCCTGTTCTTTAAAGCCTAAATTCTAATGATCAGGTGATAAACAGATGAACAAATAAATAAATAAGATTTAAAATAGTGAAAAGTGAATATTTATTGATCAGGGTGATGATTTTCAAGCTAGGACCTGAAGGATAAAAAGGAACCAGGCATATAAAGAGCCAGGGAAGAAAATTTAAGGGTAACAAGTACAAAAATCCTGAGGTGAAAAGAATTTGGCTTCTCATAGATGTCAATACATACAGAGCATTTGTGAGAGAGAAGTCAGAGTAGCAGGAACTGAAACTGGAGAGTCAGACAGGGTCCAGACCATAGTATGGAATTTGAATTTTATTCTAAATGCAATAGGAATTCGTGTGAGAACTGTAAGCAGGAAAGATACATAATCCCTTTGTGGCCTTGTGGAGAAAGAACGAAGGTAGGACAAGAGTGGAAACAGAAAGGTGACTTAGGAGGCTCTTGAAGTGTGAGATGAGGGAGACTTAGCTAAACATGAACACAGCAGAAATAGAGATGTGCAGAAATATTTGAAGCATATGACTGCAGAAGGTACAGACAGGAGTTTCTGATGGTGGGTGTGGCTGCTGAAGGCAGTGGGGGAGTAAAGAATGACTCCTGCGTTTCTCTTCGGAGCAGCTCTCTGGATGGCAGTACTATTTACTGAGATGGGAGAGGCCAGATGAGAGCAGGAGACAGCCAGGAGAAGGTTCCAAATAGGCACTTGGTGTGCAGATCTGGAACTCAGAGGAGAAGACTGGCCTGAAGATGTAAAACATGGTAATTATCAACATATGGATGATATTTAAGGTCATAGAAAGAAATAATACAACCTAGAAAGTTTAGAGAGAGAGATGCGAGAGCTCAACACCTAGTCCTGAAGAACTCCAATGCTTAATGTTGGGGATAAGAAGTTAAGAAGCAGCATCCAGGAAAAGGGAGAACCAGGAGAGTGTTTCAAGAAGGAAGGACGAGTCAGCTTTGTCAATAGTTTTTGAGAAGTTAAACAAGATGAACGTAAAGTGACCATCAGTTATAGCACCAGGGACATAGCTGGTAATCTTGACAAAAGCAGCATTCATGGAATAATAGAACTAGAAGCAAAGTAAATAGTTTTAGGAGTGGATTAAAAATGACAAAGTGGAAGCAACATATATAGAAAACATGTTGAGAAGTTATGTTCAGAAAAGGAATAAAGAAAGGGGATGATAGTTAGAGGGGATTTGGAGACGAGAGAGGGTTTCGCCTTTTTTTTTCCTTAAAATGGACACTTAAATACCATAAAAACTAAAATTCAGTGATTAAAGCAAGCCTGACAGACCCCTGCTCTAGAGCAGTGGTTTTCAACGGAAGGCTGGGTTTCTGCAATGGTGCCTTGAGGCTGCTCCAAGAGGCAAGGCAGATTCCCTCCTTACAACAAAAGTAACTCAAATTTAATCCATTTTATATATGGGGATTTAGAATAAGATGTAATTTGAAAAATCACTGATCTAAGGAGGACATAAAGTAGCCAAAACATCTCAGCATATCAGCTTATTAGATGACAGAATACCTGATGAATCCATATGTAGTATGTATTCTTAATTATGTCACACAATGCATCTTCAAGTGAAACATGATGATAGATTGTACCTGTAGCACAGTTTCAGGATACTAAACTAGTTTGTCATTATTTCACAGCCTCTTGGCAATGATAAATTAAGTAGCTTCTTTTACACTAAATTCTTCAGGAACTTCAGTATACCCAGACCTTGATTTTCAATAATTTTAATTAATATATTCCACAGTCAATAGGTTTGATAAACTTAAGACATCTCAAACCTGTTTTAATAAAACTGACTTACAAAATAGAAAGGAAAGAAAATTGCATATAGGTCTTGACAGCTGTGCAGACTAACTCAATATACTCAGTAAACACAGTTTTTTCATAGAGAGATTTCCTGAGTTTTAGATATGCAAAATAAGACTTGAGCAACGTTTTTAATTAAGAAAATGAAATACAAGAGTGCAGCTTATTTTTAACCATTTGTGAAAAAATGGGTGGGGCAATAGGGAAAAGGAGTAGTATTATGAGAAATTTGTTACCAAATAATCAAAAACAAGATGTTTTTCTAAAGGATATTTATGATGTTTATGATCTTCAGTAAACTACTCTTATATGAGTTCATTGTGTTGATTATTAAAACTTGCATTGATTTTAATATTATGCCACTATAGCTGTATTTCTCTACAACAGGATTTCTCAACCTCAGCACTATTAACATATTGGGCTGGATAAATTTTTGTGTGGGGAACTGTCCTCTGCCTTGTAGGTGTTTAACAGCATCCCTGCTCTCTACCCACCAGATGCTAGTAGTAGCTCTTCCCTCCCGCTAGTTTCAACAATCAAAAATGTCTTCAGACATCGTCAAATATCTCCTGAGGGGCAAAATCACTCCCAGTTGAGATTTTTCTCTACAAAATAGCACTACAAAATATTCTGGGGTTAAGCTGTGTTTACCTAATTCTCAGGAAGGTACTTGGGCTCTAACTGACTAGAATGAGGACATGGTCAGACCCAACTGTTGTCAGTGTAACTGTAATAGAAGGAAGTAAACACATCTCAGATGTGACTAAATAGCATTACAATTGGTTCAAAAACACATACAGGAAAAGTATAAATCTATAATACAATGTCGATGCCTTATAACCGAAGCTTAATCATAAAAGACTCAGTTACTGGCCTTCATATGAGGCAAATGGTGAATACGAACACTTTTTGGAGAGCTGCTATCTCTAAACCCCTCCGTTAAAATCAGCAGTGTGGCAAAGCTACATGGAAAACCTTGTCAAGACATTAAAAGCAGGCAGATCATGTTTGGCTGTATTCATTTTACATGTTGTTGTGCATTATGTTTCCAGTTTTTAAATGAAATGCCAGCAAGAAAAATACTAATAGGGAGATTTTTAAAGGTAGAGCTGAGCTGCCACCTAGAGATTATAGGAATAATAGCAGCTTAGCCATCTGCATTTACCACATGGCCAATGTTGTCCCATTAACTAAAAACAGATCAAATTCAAAATTTCAGATGCAATGTGAAACAAATTCTAACATTATATTTTTTAAGATTAGCAAATTATTCATAAAATCTTTAATTTACTTAGTTGTTCTTTTAAAGATCTCAGAGAGAGTGAGCCAACGGAGACAATCTTTTAAAGGTTCAAAATAATTCTGCAGTGGTCATTACTGGACAACAGCAAAGTACTTGTACAGAAAATACTGTACTATTGATACTACAATAAAGCCACGGTCAAAACTTTAAAGTGTTTTTTAATTTCCAAGTAGAAAACTTGTTATTGAAAATGAATTGGAAGAATAATGAATGAAACCAAATGGCAGACTTTTCAATGTATATCACCTTTCCTAACAATCATTTTTTCAAATGATGCCAATTAGGAGAACAATTATGGTAACCAAAACCCAACAGAATCATTAACTGGAGGGAGAGGAGTGCTATTTAGACGACCAAATGGTAGCAAAATATAAAATATAAAGAGGAAAAAGTCTGGTGGGAATAAGAAGGTTGAAAATAACCTGACTTTAACTGGGCTAAAGCATAAAGCAGAGCTACAATTTCTAGGAAAATATGAGTCTCCTTTTATAAATGTAATAGTATAATTGAACACTCTGGTTCTCCAGACCATAAACCATTGCCTGGTTAAGGTAGGCATTTGGGAAGCTGCATGAACTCTTTTGGGCCATAAGGGTCCCATTTAGTAAATTACTACTTCAATGCATTGAATGATACTCTTGTGGCCTGGTAGTGGATTCCAAAAGAGCTTAATTTACGCACTGGGAGAATCTGGTGCTCGTTAGGAAATGAGAAGTATGCCTGCTCACATATCCACATAGAACAGAAAATACCATACTCATCTAAAAGGAGAGTATCGAACTGTGGCCTAAAGATTCGAGTGTCAAATTATCATGCAATAGTAGACCCATATGACCTGGTCTATAATTACTTAAGACAATTATAAATTATATTTTCCCCCTTACAACATGAATTCCTTCTTTATATTGCATAAGTTTCCTACGTCACCGTTTTTGCAGTTTTTCAAAGAGAATCCTATGTTCATCCTTCTGAGAAGACTTTAAAGTGGCATGAGTATTATTAATACTTTTCACAGATGCTTATGTGACCATCCCCCCTGCCTGCATCCACTTGTACCAGTCAATTAATAAAATCCAATTGTTCAAAGGTGAATTTACTCAACCCATTTTTTTCCTATGACATGAAGTAATACTAGGTTTTACTGAGATTTTTACTTTTCAATTTGCTGCTTTATCATAGCCTAGAGAAAATCTCAAGGTTTCTTTTGTTCTGAGAATTCTGTTTAGGCACTTACAAGATTTGGATCATGTATGTGAATGGAATTCTGCATCTTTTTACCTAAAACTAAGCATTTACCCAACTAAGTATTTACACAAGTAGTAATTTTTATGAGTAAAGTCTTGCCTGTACCTGTATGAGACTAGTAATGTTTTACATCTCTCTCTTAAAATGCAGACTTCTAATGAAAACTCATATGTACATATAAATCTCAAATGATAGCTATTCATGTCACACAATTGTATCTTCTGCCTCAAAGCTATGCATTTGCCTATTTTTAGATGATGTGAAACAGAACCATTTTTTATTTGGTAAATATGCCATATTTCTCCAATATGCCTTTTGAATGAGAAAATTTGACATTTGAATGGACCAAGAAAAGGCTTTGGTCAATGAGCATAAATTTCCATGCATTTCATAAATCTGGGTCAATAATATATAAGAAATACTCAGTCCCAAAAAATTTTGAGAATCATATCAATAATGGCAACTCCTCTTTATATCAATTGAAAAGTCAACCTTATAACTATTGCATTTAAAAGTGTGGTGCTAGGACTTATAGAGGACTAAAGGCATTTAGAGTATTCCCAAATTAGCGGAAGAGGCTGACACCAATAGAAGTGATATATACGAGTTAGAGAAAACAACTTTTATCTATTGAGCATTTTATACTCAAGGCACTACACGGTATATTTTACATGTGTTTTTTTAATTCATTTAAGACTCAGACAATCCCCTTCTCTGGATTAAATGACATGCCATATTTGATAGGTGAGGTCCATAAACAGCAGCCACCCCACCTAATAGTAACGTGGGTGGAGCTGGGGAGGGAGGAGTGAAGGAGTCTCCGATGTGAAAGGAAGTTTGTTTCTGCAGAGAGCAACATTTTCAAAGGCCTAGAGCAGAGAGGGAGTATTTTGAGAATAGGGATATGCAAAAAGCCTAATGTTGATGGAACGGAAAGCAAAGACAAACAGACAGCATCTTTCTCTGCCAGAGAGCTAAATATATCTTGAAAGGCTTTAAGGTTACCTTATGATCTTAGGTTTTGGAGCCATTATTGTAAAGGCAAATGGAAGTCACCGAAGAGTTTTAAGCATGAGAAGAAGATGATCATATGTGATGTCTAAGGATCATTCCGGATCGGATCTGGAGACAAAATGAACTGGAGAGTGGTACGAAATAAAGGTGGGGAGGTGATTTAGGAGGTGATTGCTTTAAGCCAGTAAAAAGATAATGAGGCCTAAATCAGGATGGTGGCAATGGCAATGAAGAGAAATGAATGCATTTGAGAGATATTTAAAAGTTATTATGTATGAGATTTTTTGTTTTAGATTGGATGTAGAAAATAAGGAAGAGAGAAGGCGCAATGAGTAACTCCCAAGGCTTTAACTTGAGAAAGTAAATGTTCCTAATGACCCAGGGAAGAGTGCAATGGGGGCAAATCCATAGGAAGAGGGAGAAGAAGGGAAAGATGATGAGTTCAGTTATAAGCATGCTGATGTTCAGTTCCTGACAAAAAATATCCAAATGGAGATGTCAAGAGAGATTTGAATGTATGGGTATGAAGCTCAGGCAAGATACACACTTGAGGGTAAATCAGCATATAAATGGTTATTGAAGCAGTGAAAGTAAATGAGATTCCCTGAAATCCTGCATAGTTTAAGAACATCAAAGAGCCTAGGAGACAGCCCAAAAGAATACTAAATTTCAGGTGTGAAGGGAAAGAGAGATGTATGATGTTAGCTGAAAGATAATATGGGTTTAAAGTGAGACGTTTTTGGTTTTTTTGGTAGTATTTTATATAGATGGAAAAGCTTGGGCATCTTTAGCGAGTGAGAGAGACAATCAATGCAAGAGACAATCAAGGACAAAGAATATAGTACAAAGAGGGGATAATCTACCAGGCAGTGTGATGGTTAGTTTTATGTGTCAGCTTGACTGGGTCACAAGTGCCCAGACATTTGGTCAAAGATTATTGTGGGTGTTTTTGCGAGGGTGTTTTTGGATGAGAAAGATTAACATTTAATTTTAGGAAAGCAGACAGCCCTCTCTAAAGTGGGTGGGCCTCCTCCAATCAGTATTTTGTTGTGAATAAAACAAAAAAGGCTGACACTCCCCTGAGTATAAGAGAGAATTCCACTTGTCTGACTACCTTCAAACTGGAACATCAGTTTTTTTCTGCCTTTGGACTTGAACTGAAACATCGGGTCTTCCTGGGTCTCCACCAGCAGGCTGGCCTTCTGACCAGAACTACACTATCTGCTGTCCTGGGTCTTCAGCTTGCTGACGTGCCCTGCAGATCTTGGGACTTGGCAGCCTCTGTAATCCTATGAGCCAATTTTTTATAATAAATCTCTTTATTTTTGTGTGTGTGTGTGTGTATATATATATATATATATATATATATATACATACAAACATCCTATTGATTGTGTTTTTCTGGAAAACCCTGACTAATACAGGCAGTGATTCTCAAAATGTGGCCACTGAACCAGCAGCATCAGCATCAGCTGGGATCTTGTTAGCAATGCAGTTTCTCTGGCCTCACCCAGACCAACCAATCAGAAGCTCTGGGGGTGGGGATCAGCAATCTGTGTTTTAACAAACCACCTGCAAGTGATTCTGATGCTTGAGAACCACTGCTCTAGGGCAGGGTTCCTCTGCAGGCAGGAGGGGTCAAGAGAGTATAAGCGGAGGCCTGGCCTTATACAGGAGGAGGTACATTTTCCACTACAAAAAGAACAAAGAAGGGAAGAAATGTTAGATAAAAATAAGTTTGCAATTTGGTGATGGAAGTTTGAGGCAGTTCTTGCCCTGGCTTCTATTTTCTCTGTAGAGCAGAAAACAAGGTAATTTTCTAAGAGAAAGTAGGGAGGTGGTGGGTAGAAAGAGTTGAGAAAAGTAGGGGTCAGGGAGAGTTGTGAAATAATCATTGCAGAAAGCAGGAAAATTTGAGGGCCCATTGAGGTCAGGGGGTAACCATACCACACCAGCCAGTTGTAACATTTTCACAGATGTGGTCAGTAGTCCCAGTATGCAGGTGAGGATGAAAACTGGATTCATCCAGGATTGGGATTTTGCCAGGTCAATAGAAGGGCAATGGAAAAGAGGAATTGATGTCATAAGAATAGAATCACTGCCCGTGGAACCCAAACAAGATGGGGAGCGGGGAGTGAAGAAAAGAGAGCCTAGAAGAAACAAAAACAGGGAAGTTGAAGGTTACAAGAAATACTGATAACAAACACCAGTCTTCCACTGTGCAAGGACACCATTGCCAGCCCCAGCTCAAAGTGTTCTAATAGATTTACCAAGTACAGCAAGATAACGGGAAGAGATTACTTCTGGTCGGAGAATATCCGGGAAGGCTTAGAGGTGGAACACAAGCAAGTCTTAAAGAATATAAGTATGCAAACTTGGAATAGAATTAATAGCACAAAGAGAGTATATATGGAGCAAGTTGAAAAAACAGAAAATATTCTTTCCAAAACCAGAGGGATTTTTAGTTTAATGCAGATAGGGGAAGCCCAGGAAGGGGTGAAGGATACTAACAGAAAGGGGAATATTGAGAATAAGAGAAAAAATGAAAATACATGCCGCATTTACGTTTTGGAATAGTTTGGATTTTACTTTGTGTTCTAGAGAGCTATTAAAGCCCTTTGACAAACAGAATGACAAAATCATTGCAACCTTTATTTTTCCATCATAACATTTATAAAGATGGTAAAGGTTATTTGAACTATTAATATGTGACTGACTAGCAGACTAGATATATTCCCAGAAGTTCTCTAAAATTTAAATTTAGCACATGATATGAAAAGCATTAAAGTCTTTATAACCAAAGGACAAAAAAGGGAACAGAAAGAAACACTTCACAAAATAGAAATGTAAGCAGCTGATAAACAGAAAAAACTGTTCAATAAAAAACTTAGAACACAAAACTTTTCAGCTCTTAACAGTGATCATCTATGGCAATGAAATGATGAGATTAACCTCATTGTTGGTTAATGTACATTGGCATAATCTTCACAGAAAGCAATTTGACAATAGATAATGGGCTCCACTTGTACTCGCCATCAAATTGGTACTAACTGATCAACACTAGGGTGATCACATGGCAGAAATACTCTCCAGGGATTAGGGGGATTGGAGGGGGGTAAATCCGCAACTAAAGGACACGGAGAGCACTGTAGGGGGTAAGGGCATGCCTTTAACCTGCACTTGGGTGAGGCAAAGACATAAAGTGTAACCATAATGTTTGTACCCTCATAATACCCTGAAATAAAAAAATAAAAAAAAGACACCTGCACCCGAATGTTTACAGCAGCAGCACAATTCACAATTGCAAAGATGTGGAAACAACCCAAGTGTCCATCAATACATGAGTGGATTAATAAAATGTGGTATATGTATACCATGGAGTACTATTCAGCTTTAAGAAACAATGGTGATATGGCACCTCTTGTATACTCCTGGATAGAGCTGGAACACATTCTACTAAATGAAGTATCCCAAGAACGGAAAAACAAGCACCACATGTACTCACCATCAAATTGTTATTAACTGATCAACACATAAGTGCACATATAAGAATAACATCTATTGGATGTTGGGCAGGGGGGAGGGGGGAGAGGGGAGGAGGGAGGAGGGGACGGGTATATGCATACACAAAGAGTGCAGTGCGCACCACCCGAAGGATGGACATATTTGAAACTCGAACTTGGAGGGGGGCAGCAAGGGCAACATACGTAACCTAAACATCTGTACACCCATAATATGCTGAAATAAAAAAAAAAAATACAGTGTAGAAATAGTTAGCCTTTATGTCATGACAGCAAAGAAAGGAAAACTTCAAGATGATTTCTCTTCTGCTGCTTGTTTAATTCATGCAGAACCCATCTATCCAGCTTCTTTACCTTGCCCATTTGTTTCAAATGGTCCAATATTGTTGGAACAGTAACATCAAACCTTGCTGCTAATTCACACGTAGGTTGAGATGAATTCGCTTCCACTACAACTTTCAGCTCATCATTATCCACCTTGGTCTCAGGTTACCAACATGCCTCATTTTCAAGATTGAAATCACCAGAACAGAACTTCTCAAACCATCGATGTCCTGTGCATTCATTAGCTGCATCCTTCTCAAACACTGTTGATATTTTGAGTTGTCTGTGCTGCATTGGTTCCACAATGGAACTCATATTCCAAAATAAGACAGATTTTTTACTTATCCTCGCTTTCACAAAAAATTGTTCTAAAAAATATGAAAGATAATCACAAGCCAAAACATGCCTTTGAAAGACTGAGGATGTACCTCCTCAATAAAAATAAAACAAGAAGTGCGAAAGTGAAATGTCAGAGGTACCAACCATCAAACAATACTTAAGGAAATCTGACATTTCATACTTAACCTAAATACAAAGTCCATTTAAGTCTACTATTCTCTGAAAAATGGTATAACCCATCTCTGATTATTTTACAGTTTTAGTGGGGAGGTGATGAGGAGGATAGGCAGGCATTTCCCCCTCTCCCTTAGCACCACAAGAGTGCCACCTGTATATAGTTGGACATCAACAAATGATTGTGGAGGATGAGTCCATTTCCGCCTGAATTCCTCATGCCTGGTAAGACCATTTCTTCATGCTATACACTCTTAGAGCAGTGTTTCCTTCTCTCCTTATTTTCTCAACTCTGGGTCACTCTGTCATAACCAAAAAAAATGCTCAAACTGTAACTGTGCCCAGAGAGAACACATATCTGAGTCTCAAACTTCAGCAGGTCTTTGCCACCAGGCATGAGACATGTCTAGACTAAGAGGATGGCCAGTGTATCACAGGGCCATTCTCACCACTAGAAGAATAACGGAAGAGGTCCTCATTCTACAGACAGAAAGGGTCTTAAAATGGTCTAAACTTGCATTTTCAGGTAAGGTGAATTGAATGTCTTCCTTGTTTTATAATTCCCATTTTGATCAAACCCCCTTTTGGGATGTTAGTTTTCAACACACAAAACTTGAGAGTTAAAAATATTGTAAAAACTCCAGCTGCCTTGTCCCATAGTTGAATGCCTTAAATTAGGCTTGGTGGGAGGGAAAGAACAATGTTTGAAATTGCCCTCATGGAGAATATCTACTGATTTCTCTTACTTCAACTTGTAAGCCAGGTTTTCAATTATCTTTTTTGAAATAAGTTGGCAGAAATATGAATTTATTTAGCAAAGAAATAGTGATTAAATACTATCATTTACTAAATTGCCTGTATCCACTAATTGTATTTCAGAAAAGCAATCAACTTTATGATCATATTGTGTCTCTACCACCCTACAGAAAATTATAGATATTCTCAATTCATACTATTATAGTATTATCTTCAGCAGAATAGGATGATAGTACTATGGTTTGGTTTTTAATAAATCACAAAGGTCTCATGATATGTTTCAGGATACTTACATCTTCTTTCCCAGCATTTGCTTTGAAAACACTATTTAAATATTTCTCTTTAAATGTTTTACCTTCATCCTTCTATTTATTTAAAGTTCACCCAGCAAATCCTGCCAGCAATTATCCTACAGCTATGGTTTTTCACTTGCTTAAACAGAAACCATATAAGCAAATAATAGCTGTTTTCATTCTACATGACTAATCATACAGCAGTCACTGACTTCATTTGCAATTTCCAGCTACAGACACTAGATGAAACCATCCAATAATATGATTTTCATATGGCACCCTACTGTCTTTCATTTACAACATGAGGTGTGACTGTTAAAATTAGGCTCGTTTGTATGTGTAGTTTCTGGAATTAGTGGCTTTATGATATGAACATATCATATAGCTAATTCTATTTCTAACAATATCATATAAAAGCAACAAGAAATTCCCTCCTGCAAAAATTTTACTGGGAAGCTTTAGGCCAAATAAAATCAGAATTAAAACAATCATATACTCCCAAATCAAGTGTCACTGGAGAGATGAGACTTAGAGGTAAAAACCATGCATTTTTCAATAAGAAATCTTTGTAACTCAGAGGAAATACATAAAAAGGAAAGAAGTAAGAGGAAATCACACTGGAATGGAGTAAAGAAAGAAAAATACAGATCAATAAAATAGTTTTACATCAGTCATTAGTTTTCTAATACTCTAAAAATACTTAAGTTTTTAATATTTTTTTATTTGACAAATATTATGAAGTGCCTGACCTTAGAGTTCTTCAAAACACCAGATTGTGGGATATTTCTGTACTTTATCATGAAGCTAACTCTAATATGTTCTTTTATTCCTATTTTTCTTTCTATGTCTCAAATATATATGTATTTTCTTAGCACATGGGAGAAAATATCATTTTCCCAATATACTAATTCTATGGAAAGATCAGTCTTTGTGGCAGGCATCCAGAAATATATGGGGACAGGATAGAATGAAAGTACTTGGCCAGCATGCCAAGTTGACATCAAGTTCTGTATTGTTGTTCCATATCAGAAAACTCAGACCAGGTGAAGAATCCAACAATGCCAGAGTTAGCTTTCAAACATACAAACAGAGCAAGAGGGCTAAGTAATGACAACAGTCAACAAATACATAAGTATATTAACACTCCAGATTCAAATCAGCCGTGAGGGAACATGTCGATAATAAATGCCCAGAGAGAGACCAGTAGAAGTATTCCAGCAGCTAGTGTGCCACATATTTATTCAGAAATACCTGAGCACCTACTGCGGCAGGCAGTATTCTGTAGGATATACGGCATTGAATAGAATGGATGAAAATCCCTGACTTGATGGGATTCAGTGTTAGAGACAAATAAGATAAACACAAAGTGATTGGAATTTAGGAGAAAATAAGGAAGGAATGTGGTAGACGGTCCCCCAACATGTCCACCATTATTATACCTCTCCCTGTATACACATCCTACTCCTCCCCTTAACAGATGGGGTCTGTTTTCCCTCTCCTTGAATCCAGACTGGCCTCCTTTCTTGCTTTGACTAATAGAATAGATGGAAGCATCGGCTCCAGGCCTGGCCCTTAAGAGACCTGGCAGTTTCTGTTTTGACTCTTTGGGAACCTAGCTGCCATGCTGTAGGGAAGTTGAGATTGTCCTTCTGGAGACAGAGTCCACATGGAAATGCCCTGGATCATGAGACCTAAGTTAGGAGATGACAAGAGGGAGAAGAACCAAGCTACACTGCTGGGCTCACACCTGCTTGCAGACACATGAAAGACTCCTGCTGATACTGCACCATGTGGAGAGAATAAAAACTCAGCAAACCCAGAAAATAGTGAGAAATAATAAATCATTGTTTAAAGCCATTAAATTTTAGGGTGATTTTTAATACTGTAAGAAATAACTGAAACATCAGGAGAAAAATAAAGAGGAAATTGGTTATTGTAAAAGTGAAGAACTTACAATAAAACAATGAGATTTTCTATGTCTTTTCTGAGGGTACAGCAAGAAGGAGATATTTAAAATGCATAGGGAGAGAAATAGTTAAGGTAAGCAGAATAATTCCTATTGACCACTGGAAAGAAATATGCTGCATTTCTAAACTAGAAGTTGAGAGGCAAAGAATGATCTTGCTGACTCAGCTACAGAACTTACCCTGAAGAACCGTATCTAAGGAGCAGCACCTGAGGAATGGCACCCACTTGCCTCAGCCACACCAGCTCTGATCTAAATGGTGAAATCCTGAACCTCAAGCCGAAACCAGAGGACTTAATGGTATGAGGCTTTGCGGGTCTTGGAGGGGCTAGTGAGTGTATTTTGCAAGTGGGAGGGATGCGAATCATTTGGCAGACTGCTGTCAACTATTACATTGGTAGCCTCCAATTAAGGACACCTCCAGGTGTTCATACCCTTGTATAATCTCCTCCCACATTGACTGGCCTTGGCCATGTGACTGGCTCTGGCCAATGGGACATCAGCAAATGTGATGCATGCAGAGGCTTGATAAGCCCATCACATTGGAGCCTGTCTCCTTGGAAAACCCTCACTTGGAAGCCAGCCTCCTTGATTTCAGCAAGGTTGGCTGGTCCATTGAGAGAGAGCCTTGTGGAGAGGCCCTGAAGGATGAGTTACCATATAGAGAGAGAGACCATGTGGAGGAAAACCAAGATGTGCCAGCAGAGCTCCCAGCTGAAGGTAGTCACTCCCAGGTGAGGATGAAATACCTGCTCTATCTGCAAAATTGTCGTAAATAGCAGATCATTGCTGTTTAAGCCATTAAATTTTAGGGTGGTTTGTCGTGCAACAATAAATAGACATCTGAAACAGAGGATAAGGAGTAGGAAGACAGCAGTGGGAGGACCACTTCAGGAGGTAGAAAAAGAAGACATGTAGATAGCTGGAGAGAGAATATTCTAGGCAGAGAGAACAGCAAGTGCAAAGGCCCTCAGGTGGGATTAGAGCTGGCTTATGTGAGGAACAGCAAAGAGGCCAGTGTGGCCAGAACAGAGTGAGGAAGGGGAAAACGTGAAGAAAGGAAGTCAGGGGTAACAGGGACCAGATCAGCCTAGGGTCTATAGGTCATCATAAAGACTGTAACTTTTATCCAGAGGTTGATGGGAAGCCATTGGAGATTTGTATGCATTCACCTTTTCATTTGACAAATATCTAGGCAGCCTGAGGGTACACCAGTATCATGGTGCTGTTACCAAAAACTCGGCCCTTGTTCACGAGGCCAAAGAAGAACAAGGACAAGCAGTTTGAGGAGAAAGAGAGTTTACTTTGCCAGCAAAGGAGGAAAAATGGTAGACCTTCTCATCTCAAAATTCAAATATTTCCTGAACATTCGCAGAAATACAGAGCTTTTAACGGACGGGTTCTCAGCTTCAGGCAATTATTGTTCAACTATGGTTGATAATTCTGATCATCCCATCTCTGCTGAAGACAATCTCGAGACCTTCACCCAGGATCTCCCTTTATCAGGTTGGGCAGGGCTGTCTCCTGTAGCACAAATAAGCAAAAGACTTACCCTGCCCCTCCCAACCACTGGCCTAAGGCAGGGATGCAGGCTTTAGTTCTCAAAAAGGAGTGGAGGATGTTTTAAAGAGACATAAAATATTTTTGCCATTTTTTCCAGGCCATTACCTCTGTTACAGTGCTGGGCATTCAACAATAACCAGAACTTCATGTGTGTTGGAGAGAGGGGAGTGGAGGTAGGGAGAGAGGGAGCAAGGTCACAAAAGAACTAGACCACGGAGGGAGGGCAGGAAGACTGCTTTCAGCTGCCTCAGGCCAACCTGAAGGATAGTGAAAGGGACCGGCCTTGCAAAAATAACAGGAAAATACCTAATCCCACAATTTCCAGTAACAGTTAAAGATCAATCCTATGAGTTCTTCCACTGACAGACATCCCGGGGGAGTTCTTTTTTGCACAACTTCTGAAAAGAGCTGAATGGACAGAAAAGAGATGTAAATCTTTCTCTTTAAAATTGTTTTTTGAGAATCTGCTTTTACACAGTTCCTGAGTAAACAGCAGGAGAACGAGCTACAGCCTCAACCATATCTCAAGGGCAGAGTCACATCTCCTAAAATAATTCCATCTCCAAGGACAGGTGGGAAAACCAACTCTTGGACTTTGAAATCCTGCCACCACTTTTGTCATCAACTGATAGCCATCACTATTTTTTTTCTCTTCATCCCCCTTAAAATCAGCAAGCCACTTGTCCTCAGGGATGGCACCTCCCTTCTCTTTCTTTGGGATGAAAACACCATCTCCCTGCTCTCTTGTCTGCCCACCCCCCTTTCCTCTCTCTCATTCTCTCACTTTCTCTCTCCTAAGAAGATAAAATAAACTTTTTTTCTTTTATACATCCTAATCTCTGCATGAGAAATTTTTCTCCACCCACGCCATGAGCACCTACTAGGCTTTCCACCTAACAGAGATCCCTACAGCTGAGACCCCTCTCTTTTCCTCAAAGTCTCTCTTCAGGGGCATTTGCTGCAACTTTACATTAGGGTACATTATACATGCATAAGAAAGCTTGCTTCTCTTTTAATGCAATTTGATTTCCTAAAAGCTTTTTCCAAATAAATCATGACATTTCATCAGTCATGTGCACATATCTCTAAAGATCTTGCCAGGCTCCAGCATTGTGTGCTCTAAGTGTGTGTCAATACATTTACAGAAGCAGCTCTGGAAATTTAAAAAGAATCTCTTCAAAAAGACACTGTACTTCCCAAAAGATACCTTACAAATATAGTACTTTACAGATTGCAGTGAGGTTTCGGAGCAATTGACTCACCACCGCAACATATTCTTACAACCAAACTAAATGACAAAGTAACATGCAAAGAAAGCATAGAGCTAACACTATTATAGCTTTAAATAAACATTCATGAAGCAATTTTCCTTAAGTGTGGTACCACATACGTCTAAGTATATTTGGCAGCATGAATGATGACAGTGTAACAAGAGGACGCTGTCAGGCCTCCCTAAGAGTAGTTCCTGAAGGAAAGTGTGAAAAACTGGTAGCAGGTGGGATAAATTGTATTCCTGCACTGGTCAACCCACAGCCTATACTGAATCGGGATGGTCTCCCAGTTCAGGGATGACTCTAGTTAAAATAATAGTCTCATAAAACTTCTTGTCAAATATACTGTCTTCGTGGGACGGAAACAGAATTTCTCCCTTCAACAGAATAAAATCCCTCCATTTATGCTAGTCTTCCACGGGTTTATAAAGGCAGAAAATCCCAAAATACTTTGCTACTTTAGAATAACCTTGGTTCAGCTAACTCATTTCTCCTAGGAATGCAGCAAAATAGTCATCTTCACCTTATGTTATTTAAGTTCTAATTAATAATAGGATTTCAATTTCCAGCTACCTAACATTTAATGACTTGATTGAGCATTTGTTTCCTGCCAGCAGCTCCCATTTTTCTGATAAGAGAGCCACATAAAACAGATAAGTCTAAAAATAGCATTGTGTCTACTAACGCTTTGCCCTGTATCTTTTAAATCACTCTTGTATAAGGTGTCTTATCTTCCATTTTAAATCCTTCATTCTCGAAGACCTATAGCTTAGCTTCTCTTGAAATGTGACTCTGGTTTTAAGACACATAACAAAGTGTCTGACGTTCTCTGCCACTATTACAGCCTCTGCATCCTCTCTCTGGCCCCACACATTAGCTTCTCCTCCCCAATCTGAAATAATAATTTCCAAAGGCTCCAATAAGTCACTCCCCAAGGAGCTCGGCCAATGTTTCTCTAAGTGTGTCTTTTGGTTCGCCATAATTAGAATGAATCGTTTGGTGTCAAAATTCAGGTCCTGGGGCCCCACCCTAAACTTATTAACTTGGACCTTCTGGATGTGTGGCCAGGAATTTTTGACAAACATTGCAATTGATTTGGAATACCAGAGGTTTGAAGAGCATTGCTCCAGGCAATGTTCCTTAAGCCTTGTGAGAATAAGATAAATACCATACTGCGAACCCTCAGCCCAGGCAAATGCATAGGAGAACTACATTTTGTGCATCATCTCAGGGAGTTCAGAGCAGCCCTGAAGCCTATCAATGGACCCTTGCCCCAGGATGTCTGGACCCAGAATCAGAGTTCCTTTTTTTTTTTTTTTTTCCACAAAAAGCTACAAGTTTATTAACATAATATATTCCAATATGTATCAAAGTTTCAAATAGGTAATTTTGAATCTCAAATAAGAAATCACAATATCCAGTATTAATTAAAAAGAAAAAAAAAGGTGGTGGTGGTCACTATGGGTTTTAGTCCAAAATGAAAATGCAGTAAACATTTATTTTGGTGGATCTGTGTTGATGCCATATTTCTCCTTGAGAAGCTTCAACTGTTCCTCCTTCTTCTTTGTGTCAATCTTCTGAAATGCCCTGTTGGCATTATAGTACAAAACTACAAGGTATCTGTTACAAACATTGAACCCTGATAGGTGATCACATGCCTTCTTGGCATCAAAGATGTCTTCATAGACCACATAAGCTGTTCCTCTAGTTTCAGGTGTGTTTTCCATTCGCCCTCTTGGCCACTTGCATCGCCATCTTGGCAGGCCGTTAAGGTTACCACGGCAAATACTGGAAATCCTCTGGACACCTCCGGAGCTCGCTCTGCTTCGAGAGCAACACAGCATCAGATGGACATCAACATCCAGACTCCCGGAGTTCCTTTTTTTAATAACCTTTTCTTTGAGGCTTCCAGGGAAATCAGTGTGGGAAAACTGAGCACCCACGGTGCTGTGTTCTGTTCTGCTGAGGAGAGCCATTGACAATTTTATCTTTTATCTCAACCTCAAAATGAAATATGTTTTTCTTCTTATTCAATTCACACAAGTATTATGAAGCTGAAATTGCTTTAAGAGCTTTCAAAGAAAGGCATCATATAAATGCAAATAACAGGAGATTTGATAAAAAAAAAATAGTCATATCCAAGTGCACAATGGTTGCTCTATCCAAATGAGCAGCTTGAGGTTTCACTGCTATTGTTATTCCAGATATATCAGAGAATAAAGGCTATGAAGTGAGTCTTCTGGAATTCTTTCTGCTTGAATTGCTGGCATACTTTTCTCATGGTATCATGTAATATGCCACACAGAAAACTGAAAGAAGACATCAGGATTCATAAGTCCGATAGGCTTGCTGCTACCACCCAAAAAGGATACAGAGGTGACAACGCTTTGGGGAAAATGCTCTACAAATTCCTATTCGACCCCAGCAAGGAAACTCAGGGAGCTCTGAAAAGAATATTCAGATCGTCATTCCCTCCCTGTGGCTAGATACATTTTTTAACACTTAGTACAAACATCCATCCACACATTATAAAGTCTGGCATTTACCATGTTAATTGCTCAGGTTGGCATGTCTACTATGCTCCCTGCTCCATCGAGTTGGTTTTTGTAACCAGGGCAAGAGTGCTGGTGGTCAGTCAGCCTAAGGAGATATTGGGGAGCTAATTCAGTACAAAAATAATAAATAGCAGGATTTTATTTTTCTAGACACTCAGCAACCACTCACAGACTTCCTCTGAAATTTTCTCTGAAACCACTTATAGTTTACCTTACAGCTGACCGTAGCCCTCCTTCCTTGGTTGCTACTAATTGGAGGAACATTGGATAAAATGCTCGCAAAGCCAATGAGTAAGTGGCCAATAGCATTTTACGTGACATCTTTCTAATTCTGTATAAGATATAAACAAAAACTAGGTAGAGTAATGAAGGACAGGAAAGTAACCTCACTTCCAGAATAGCAACCTCTGCATAGCTTTTTTGCCTGAGCACCAGATGTTAGATCTTCAACAACTGTACAAGACAGAAAAGGAGAAACGGATAGTCTATCATGCCTGAGGCAGGTGAGACCTTAACTTTGCTTGATATGCATATTATTCTTTTTGTAATTGGTATCCCTTTAGGTCACAGTATTAATTTTCCTCTTGTTTGAAGAGATAGGCAGTTGGAATAGCTTATTTTACTTTTCAGCATACCCATAAAGAGAAACAATCAATCCTCATGGATTTAAATAGAGAAGTTAATCAAATACAAAGCCAAGACCTAATCCAGAAACTATCAAATGGAAGATAAGAGACAGGAGAGAAAGCCCATGCTTTTGAATAGAGACTTTGGATGCCATAAACTTAAACCAATATATTATCTCACTTTCTTCCCCCAGCTTCCCTGCAGGAAACAACACAAAATCAGAGAATAGCCTAAAACACTAAAACAGTGGTCCCCAACCTTTTTTGCACCAGGGACCAGTTTCATGGAAGATAATTTTTCCATGGAAGTTGGGGGCCAAGGGGGCGGAGGAGGCAGAGCTCAGGCGGTTATGGATGAGTGACCCTGTTTTCATAACTAGCCACAGACTGGTTACCTGACCATAGCCCAGGAGTTAGGAACTGCAAGCCTAAAAGACAAGATTAGGCCCCAGTTCTAAATGCTGCTCTGCATAGTGAGTGGGCCTTAAGGAGAGAGAATTTAATACTTAAAAATGAAGATCATTTTGTATCTTTAGCCTCTTTCTGCCATGTTAAGCAAAACTTCCAAATAGTCCAGCATATTTCAAAAACCAAAATCTTACAACCACAGCAGGACATGCTGTCAAAAGAAGAAAGCTAAAGATTCCTACTTGGACAACTTTTTTTCACTTCAGATCACAAACTTTGAACCTACGGAGCTTTCATGATATATCATTCAGTGGAAGGATTCAAGAGCTAAAGAGTTCTAATTTTTAGTCATATGAAATAGAGCTAACATAGATAAGACTAAAAATGTTATCAAAGATCTCCATTTTTTTTTGTTACCTCAATAGAATTCTTCCATCATAATATCAATGAAAATAATACATCTGCATAAGACTGTTGGAGTGAATGTTAGAACTTTCTTTGAAATTGCTTATTATTGTGTCTTTTTGCACCTAATATATTCCTGCCACAGATGGGGTATGCTATTTTATGATGAGGACAGAAAAGTCCCACTCATGATAGAACTATTGTATCACTTTCTTTCATGTTCAAAAATGTCTCCAATGTTATTGTCCATGCATGCAAATGAGGCTAAAAAATGAGCAGCAGTTCCTTCTCCACTTGATACATGTAAAGTCCATTTTTCATCAACAACTCTTTGAAGAACCTGCCACTGATTGCAGCTCTGCTTTTCTCATCACAGTCTGATGGATGTTTTTGTTCAAAATAAGCCACCCTTTGCTGATTGCTGCAGGCTGCTTGGTCTGTCAATTGTGAAAATACAGCATTTCCCAGCTAGGCCACATTGCTTATTGTAATCAGAGTCAGATGCAAACATTCATTCCAACGATACCCTAGTTCTGATCTCTATTTGCTCTACTGCAGAGTTCCTTTTGGTTATGAGGTATCCTCAGACCAAAATTGCCACAGGTTAGAGATCAAATCACTCACCCTAATGAAGTTAATTATTCCTCTCAGAAAATTAAGCCTCTCATTTTTCCTAAAAGATGTGCAAAAGAAGGGTGAGTTTCCTTTTAAAATATAACTGCATAATAGCTGCCATTTTTGATGAGGATACAGGAAACTAGAGATTAAAAATTTGCATCCCTGACAGCAACTCTGAATGTTATGGGTTTAATATCTGCAATCAAAGGGATGTCAGTTAAAAATATGTTTGTGTATGTCCCATAACATTGGGAATGAAGTGGTTAAACACAAAGTCCTGCAGCTAATAGTACTCCCTAGGTACTGCTGTTAGAAGGGGATAAATCAAATTTAGCAGAGTTTATTTGAGCAAAGAAGAATTCATGAATTGGGTAGCACTGCAACCAGGAGAGGTTCAGAGAGCTCCACCTAGCAATGTGAACAGGCAGTATTTATAGACAGAGAAAGGAAGTGACATAGAGGAATGGTTTGATTGGTTACAGTTTGGCATTTGCTTTATTTGTGCTGATGTGATGAGGTAATTTGTGTTATGTGGTATGGTCTGATCAGTTGGCAGCCTTGATTTCCACTAAGGCTTTATATGCCAAAAAGACTAAGTAAATTGTTTTTTTAGGCAAAGACAGTAAACCATTTCAGGTTTCTAGCAGTTTCCACAGTCTGCCTCGCAGAATATGCTTCCAAGATTATCCACCTTTGTTTTATTCTTCAAGCCTTTCCTCTTGGAGGACCCATTGAGACAGTGTGAATAACCTGGGGTAACCTATCACCACTATGGGACAAATACTATCAGGTATAAGTCCCCCGATAGTTCTCTTTTACAGAGAAGTCAGAGGGTTGGTGACCAATTACCTGTTGTTGCAGCCCAGGTTCCCTGGAAGCAAATGCTGAGATGGAGTTTTGAATGCAAGACATTTATGAAGGATAAACACCTGTGAACAGAAGGAGAGGAAGCAAGGTTTGGCAGAAGGAAAAGTTAAATTGCAATGCATACCCCACAAAGCTGACAGATTTGGAGCAAGTATTATTTAACAGAATATTGCACTTCACGCTGAAATGGCCTGATCTTTACAGCCCCTCATCTCATGCAATCATCAGTTGTGCGTTGTCTGGAAGGGCATAACCTCAGCGGAGGTGGACCCTAAAGGAGCTGACAGCTTCAGGCTGTCTGCTAACTGCACTCCCCACAGCTGGGCAGCAAGACCTTCCTTGAAGGGGGTTCAAGCAGCACATGTCTAGCCCACCTGCCAGAGAAAGTAACGTAAAACCATAAAAGGATTTCAACATTTTCCTGGCTCTGCTGTTCATGCATTGATTTCTTATCACAAATGGAGCCGACACAAAAATCACTGTATTTCACTCCTCGACTCACATATCACAGAATGGCTGCTTAATTGATAGCAGACTTGAAATGCTATATAAACAACTCAATTAAGATCAGGAAGACTGGAAAGTCAGACTTACTCTATCAGCCTTCTTGGTGTAAAGATCAATGCACGTAAATAAGGATTTTGCAATTTAAAAAAAGATTTGAATGCACTTCATAATCAATAGCAAGAACCCTAAAGATAAGGACTGTGGAGGAAAATGATGCTTTAGCAGATTTCCGATATTTTCTAAATCTTGCTTTACTAGGAAGCAAACTGTTTTAGTTCTTATTTTCCAATTTTCAGTTCTACTGAGATGCAATGGATGCTTTCATTTTCTACTTAAAATGTTCAGTGGTAAGCTGAATTTCCCCAATTCTCAGGGTAATCTTGCAATCAGCATGTGTGTCCTTCCACAGGGATTGCATCTAAGAAATGCTAGGCACCCTTCTATATTTCACAAAATTACCTAACTCCAAGGAAGCAAAACACATCAAAAGGGTTTTACTTAAAAAAAAAAAAAAAAAAATGGTTTTGCTGCATAGAAATCAGAATCATTCCTTACTTCACAAATAAAACATAATTTGTTATATTATTAAGTACAACCCCACCACAGTATAAAATACAGAACAAGCTCACTTTGTAATGAATTATTTTGAATTGGGGTGGGAAAGTGTTTAAGAAACTAGAATAGCAATAGATCAGATCACCTTAACACAATGGATTTCACAATGACATATTTCAGTTAACTGCCAGCTTCCATTTTAGCCTACCTGTGGAGATGCTCTTAGAATAACTATTAAAAATGTTACTTGACCAGAGAATTTTACTAGGGGATGTACCAGAGAATATTCCAGAGGAGGAGAATAACGAAGGATTAAGGAAGATGTACAAGAGCATTCAATTCTGTGGAGCTAAGTGTTTAATGAAGAAAGGATTAGAGATGAGAAAAAGGTTTGAAAGGACACCAAACTGACAGGCATGACTCTAGATCAAGGGTCAAGAAACCATGGATTTGGCCCATGAGCCAAATCCAACCCATCATCTGTTTCGGTAAATAAAGTTTTATTGGAACACAGCTATGCCCACGTGTTTACATATTATCTATGGCTGCTTTCATGGTATAACAGATAGCAGAATTGAGCAATTGCAACAGAGATTGTATGGTCTAAAAAGCCAAAAGTATTTGCTATCTGGCCCTTCACAGAAAAAGTTTGTTGACCCCTGTTCTAGGTAGCAACAAAAGCTGAATCACTCAGGGCACAGTTGTGATATAGACTTAAATGGAGAAGTAAGCTTCTTTGGGCAAAGAGAGAGCTAAGGAAGATTCTTTAGGACAATCAGTGATCTCTTCTAACTTCTATGTGCCAAACCAGCCAAGCTGTTTGATTATTTAAGTGGCTGTGCAGGGTAGGCCAGAGCAAGACCAAGCCTCAGCTGACTGTAGGAAGGCCTCTTTTTTCTTTTCTTGGGGTTACCAGATAGCTCATTTGCTACCTTGTGGAAAGAGCTTTGAAGGAATTGCACTGTAAGCTGGGTTGTTGTAATTGATTTAAGTACTATTGAATATAATATAAAAGTGACAAATTCTCCAAATTATAGTCCTCTCTGGCCCTCCCTTGACATGTTTTTGGTGACTCTTCCACCTCTACTTTCCCCTTTCCGTAGTGGTAGCCTCTAAGTTTCTCTTCTCAAATTTCTTCTAATCTAACCCTCACTCTCCTGGGGGCATTGTCATGGATGTTCTTAGCTTTAGATAACTTCTATAGGATGATGACTCCCAATTCTATTAATACATCTCCTAAACCTGAGATCTGCATGCACACTGCTTTTGCAACAATTCTACTTCTCAAATGCAATACATACGAAAACTCAACTCCTCTTTCCCCCTAAATAAACGTAGTGATGAATTCAGACTGCCTTTGTTAAAATCCTAGCACCACCCCTCCGAAGCTGTGTAATTTTGGGCAGGTTACTTAAATCTCAAAGCCTTGGTTTCCTTGGTGTAAAATGGAGATGATAGTGCCTACTCCAGAGTGTGGTTGCGAGGATTGAATGAGATAGTGCATGAAAAACACTTAAAACAGTGCCTGACACAAAATAAGAGCTTAGTAACTATTAATATCAGGAGCAGTGAAGTTATCATTAGAATGTTTCATTTTTATTTCCAGTATTAGTAAAGAGCACTTCCATTAAATGTCACCTTTTGCCTTGGCTCTTCCCTGAAATTCTGACCTCTCTATGCTCCCATAGAACCACACAGATCAAGAATTTACCACATGTAAATTGCTTATTTACGTGTTGTCTCTCATACAAGTCCATAAGCTCCTTGGTGACAAGTTGTATCTAATTTAACTCTTAATATTGAAAGAATATTGTAGAATGGATAGGGAAAGTGGGCAGGCAGAGGGACTAGTCAGAAGATATTAGACGAGACCTAAAGAGGAACTCTTAAACTAAGTCGGTGGAAGTGAGGATGAAAGAGAAGGATTTCAGGGAAATTTAGAAGAATCGACAGAATTTTTCAGTGACTGGGTGTCAGTGATGAGAGAAAGTCTTTCATTTTATTTTCAACCAGCCACGAGTTTATACATTCTTAATCAAGTAAGAATATTTGCAATAGAGAGGATTGGTAAAAAGAGTGAGAATTACATCCTACTTCAGATTTCCTCTCTGCCTGGCTTCCATGTATTACTTCTTACCTAGTTTCTTCATCATTTTTCTTGTTCCATCAAGTAATGTGGCACAATGGATGAGAGCACAGGCTTTGAAATCCGGCAAACCTGGATTTGTGTTCCAGCTCTTCCTTGAAACTGTGGACCATGGGCAAGTGGTTTCCTCATCTTTAAAATAGGAGTGATGATTATATCTACCTTGTTGGTTTGCGTGAAAATTAAATAGATAATACTTGTAAAGCTTTTGGCATAGCACCTGGCAAATAGTAAATGTTCCATATTAGCTGTTTTTATTTATAAAAAACAAACAGTATAAAGTAGTGAATCTTTAACTTTTAGACCCACCAGTATAAGAAACTCATATGATAGAGCTACGATTTTTATATGATACATCATAAAATATCATCATATATTTAATCTGGAATTTTATTAAAAAGTAGGTATTGAATACCATATTAAGCCAAAAGATAGAATCTCATCCTATAGCAACTGGTGAGAAGTATTATTTGGGACTGGACTAGAAGAAAAGAAAGTGAATGAACAGAAGTCATTTAACCTCACTAACTTACTTTCATAATAATAAGAATCTATACTTTTGTTAAGAATAAATGGTGAATTCCCAATCTAAACTCTATCATATCACTTCTTACATAAATTCCTTTACCTATCAGTTATGAATTGATCACAAAGCCTTTGATCTCAAGATTCTTATTCAGTACAGAAAAAGCAAAGACATCAAATATATTTAGTAATCTCATTCAGCTAGAAAATAGAAACTATTATAAGTAACATATTTTATTACTACAGCTAATTTAGAAATTATTGGTTTACAGTGTTTAGTATTTATTTTTGTTAAGCAAACTATAAAATTCAGATTGCCTTTTAAGCTCCCAATGAAAAGCTTTTCTTATTTACAAAAGTGACTAATTTGACACCAACAGTAGCTGATTCTTAATTTTCTTTTCAATCACATCATTGCCGGTAGAAAGCCAAAAAAAGAGAAGGATGACTCTTGGAATAAAAGCAACTAAAGGCTGGGCGTGGTGGCTCACGCCTGTAATCCTAGCACTCTGGGAGGCCGAGGCGGGCGGATCGTTTGAGCTCAGGAGTTCCAGAGCAGCCTGAGCAAGAGCGAGACCCCGTCTCTATTAAAAATGGAAAGAAATTAGATAGACAACTAAAAATATATAGAAAAAACTAGCCGGGCATGGTGGCATATGCCTGTAGTCCCAGCTGCTCGGGAGGCTGAGGCAGGAGGATCGCGTGAGCCCAGGAGTTTGAGGTTGCTGTGAGCTAGGCTAACGCCATGGCACTCTAGCCCGGGCAACACAGTGAGACTCTGTCTCAAAAAAAAAGCAACTAAAACCTAAGAGGGAGTTCCTAACTCTGCTTACCCTCCAGCCCAATCACTGCTACTGCCAGGGTTCAGACGCCCATGAAATTTCAATTGAACAGGATTTAAAAAGACAGAGATAAGTTTCATAAGCAAAATTAAGGAGGTCTGCAGCTGAAAATTTATCTTCATGTAAAAAGATCTTGTGGACATTACAAACATTAATTTCAAAATCAGAAGGAAGGTAGGTGAAAGGAAACCCATTTCAGATGGGCTTTTGATCCTCTATGTAGCTTCAATCAAATCATTTCATTCTGTACCTCTTTTTCCCCATTTCTAAAGCAATAATTACCATATCACTATCTTGAAAGTGTGATTTAAAAACTAAATTCTAGGAATTTCTACTGGCCTCATTTTCCCATTGGCAAAAAAATGATGAAATTATATCAGAAGCTCCTCTAAGTTTGCTTTTAGCTTTACAATGCTACGACTCCAATAGGTCATAAGTTATTTCCATGAAACTGAAAAACGTTTTCTCCAGAAGGCCCCTGGCCAAGCACAGCTATGTTATCCACATGGAATAAATACTTAATCCTTCACACAAACAGAGAATTAGTATGGATTTCTTTAGCACCCTAAAGAAATGGAACATCCGACTGGCGAATTTTGATGGTGAGTTAGAAAATGGAAAGGCCAGGACCGCAGAGACCAGTGTAGGGAGAGGAGAGGCCTGTAGAAAGGATGCCAAGGGGTCAAGGTCGAGGTGCTTTCTTTGCGGTAGATGCTCAACGGCGGTAAGCTTTCTTGGAATGTAGGATTAAAGATCGCTAGTACACGGAGAAGGGAGACTCCAAAAGGGAAATCTGTGGAACATTAAAGACTACCTCAAGATTTCAGTGTATCAACTTTTATGAGCATATCCCTTAAAAATGAACCTTGAAATCATAAACAAGAACTCTCACCATAGCAATGAACATATTATAAAGCTTCGAGTTGCTATTAAAAATATTCTTATTATCAGGACTTTTTCTTGGCAAAATTATGGTGCCGAAAAAGAAAATCTTAATGGCTTTCTCACCTCTCCGCATCGTATTTATCCTCCTGTCTACTTCTCATTCTTCCCTTGGCTCTCCCACTACTCCCCACTTCTCAGCCCTCAAGTCCTCAGACAACTCACTGTACCACCCCTCAGCCATGAACTTGACCTGGGAACACTGCACGGTCTTTTAAGACCTCTCTAGAAGCACGGTGCAGGAGGATGAGTGCAGGTTTGAAGTCAGGCGACGTAGAGGTGAATCCCAGCACCCTGAGCATGTGGAGAAATTACACACTTGTCAAGCCTTGGCATCTGAAACTGCTGTGAAGTTTAAAGGTGATCATATACTTAAAACTCCTACCACAAGGAGGCGTTTCGGGAGCAATTCTAAGGCACCAAGATTTTCTTGATAACCTAGAGAGGTCTTTCTATTCTCATGTAGAAGAGAGAGATTATATGAGAAAGCCTGTTACCTGTCTTTGTGGGAAATAAGGGAAACTGAAGTCCACAAAACTGCCTGATTGTAGGGTATCAAGAATAAGATTTGATGGCACTAGTGATTTTGTAATGCCTTCCTTGCTGTGAGTGTATGATGATTCATAAAAGAAAAATGATACTTGTGGAAAGGAGAAGACAAAAAAAGTGAATCATGACCTAAAGGAAACTTCATTTATACCATATCCTCATTTATATGGATGGATTCGTTCTTCTAAAAGTTTTAAGTTAGTCATAGTTAATCTATGACTATAGGGTCATTCTATAAGTCTCCAGTGAAATAACAGTTGGTGTAATTAGCCACGAAATTCAGCTTATTTTAAAAACCCACAAGTTTTGCCTAAATTACTCAGATGAGCACTCTGACTGCTCAGCTCATTCTGCGGGGGAAGTGCATTAACTCCCACTAGAGAGTAGAAGCTGGAGTTATCCCTGGAGCTTCTTTAAGTGTTTCTGAACATCTGATTACTTACAGTCTGTGACTCACAAATTATATAAATCTTCTGAGAATTGAGAGTTAATGCTTTCTTTTCATCCCCATTATATTGAAAAGTAATAGCACTACCTCTGAAAGAAATTAGAGTCCCGTAGCTAATATTTACTATGGACAATCTTAGTCAGAGTAATCCTCAGTAAATGTCAATTGTATGCACAGTCTACTAATCAGAGACAACAGGAGCCCTGAAAGGGAATTATGACCCCAACAGAGACTTCAATCTATATGCCTTTTCTAGAGTAAAAGACTCGACGATTCTCGAAGACTAGAACGTAGGTTTCCTGACTTTCAGGCAGGGTTTTTACCATTGTTCTATATTTCTATGCTAAGAAGCAGGGTGCAGTGTAAATATTTTGACCTGTAGGTTAGATCTGCCACTTCTTAGCAATGTGACCACGGAAAAACTGCTGAATCCTTTTGTCTTCTTAATTTCTTCATCTGTGAAATAAAAATACTATTGTTCATATAGTGGCTGTGAAGCTTAAATTTATATGTATGACTTTCCTAAGGTTATATTGTATCAAACAACCATAATATCTCAGTGGCTTCCAAGAACATACTCAGCTAGGGCTCCATGTGTTTTATTATTCCAAACCAGGCTGAAGTAGTAGTTAGGAACTGGAGTAAGGGTGACTGGACACACACAAAGCCTTTTAAAGCCTCAGCTCACTGGCATGCTTTCATTTCTGCCCATATCCCAAACATCAAAGCAAGTTATGTGGCCAAGCACAAAGTCAACAGGAAAGATATGCCACCTATCAAGATAAGCAAATCACTAGATAAGCCAATGATAAACCAACCACCACAGCACATAAAACATCAAATATAATTAGTGCTTCCTAAATGTTCATTCCACCTCCTAGTACTTCTCCAAGCCTGGGCTCCCAGGTTTTCAGATAATAGGCATTCACTAAGTAATTGTTGACTCATTTATCAGTTAGCTAATAATTATCATCATGCAAGTAGTATGGAAACAATAACACAGGTTTTAGACTGAAAATATAAGTAATTTTCTTTTGGACACTTGAGTCACATTTTGATCACACGGAGTTTAAATTGTATTTTCTTAAAGTTACATGTTAAATGATTTGTAAGTCTGTAGGTACTGCATGCTGTCCAATGTAGACTCTTAATATATAAGTATTAAAAAGATTGAAAATACTCACATCCTCAACAATGGCATCTTAATAACATTAAGATATACTTTAATAATAAAGTTAAAGTCTTAAAATAATAATTGTCATATAACTTGAAAAAGTGCAATAAAATTGTTTAGTATTGTACCAACTACATGCAAAGACAATGTGGATTGAAATAACTTTGGGGGTAGTTTTACAATCTACCTAGTTTTACAGTTTTAAAATCTAGTTTTTGAGTTTAACAATCTCAAAAAACTGAAAAGGGAAATAAAACCTCACAAGAATGTATTCATTATCACCCAATATTAATTTTTACCACCAGCATCTTGTGTCAGAACTCCTAGGACTACCAGGAAAAATGAAGAAACTATGATTAGGAAATGGGCGTTTCCACTTTCATCCAAAATTGTCATTTGCATGAAGGTGACTTTGTATAAATTATATTCATCTTTGTTCAGAATCCTTGGCTGTATATCAAAATGAAATATTAAGTTGTGTATTCACAGAATGCCTAGTTAAGAAGGATATTCTCGTGGGTTGAATTCAGTGATGAATTAAGAGTTACTGTCCCTCTCTCTGTGAGAGTCTATATTGTATAGGACAGCTTCATTTATAAAATGCCTCCCTGTTGAAGTGACCCTGAAACAATAAAAGATGGACATATAGTGCAGTAAAAGGTCTGTCTGTAAAGTGTTTATTTATGTGCCATTCATCAAAAGGGATTAGTTATTCTCTAGATTAGTGCTATGCCATCATTACTGCCCTGTGTGGGTAAAACTTTCACAGCAATTTTCCGTTTTCATTGATCTTTTGGATTAAATTGATTTTTAATCTCCAAGAAGAGGAAACAAGTTCACAAAGGAATCAGGTTCATTCTGAGCACTGTTCTTCAAAACCACATGTTCAGATCCCAGGGCTTTTATGCATTCACTGTCCTTTGATACCAGAAGCACATTGATTTTAAAATTTGAGAAACACTGCATGGGAGAATCCTTAGGTAGGTAGGATGAATTCTGTAAATTTATTTAAGGGAACAGAATATTTAGGGGAATTTGCAGGCACAGACTCAAATGCAAGAAAACAGGCAGCCAAAATATTTGCATGATTTTAGGCAAACCAATGTAAATACCTTGCTTAGCCCTCCAAAATCTCTCACACCCAGTTGTTGGAGCTTAAAATTCCTTCCACATAAGAGAACAATGTCTTCAACCAATATGCTTGAAGTGTACACATACTTGATAGTATGTTATCTTCTTAACAAAGACACAAGTAATTTAAATCAAATCTTTTCCTGAAAGCAGTTTTTATTATAATTGAGAGGGAAAAGCAAGAAATTCTGGGCACATAAGGTGGAGAAAAACAGAAAGGGAATTCATGCAATGGTAAAAGGAGTCCCAAAACAGTAAGGGAAGGGTATCAAAACAAGCTTCACTCACTTCAAAATTTTCCCCAGAGTTGCAATGAGTGACTGACTTCCATTTCCTGATCAAACCTCTAAATTCTTTCCCTCTTAGACCTTCAACTTGCTGCCTTGCAAGGACAATAATTATTTCTGCTGACCATGTAGATGGTGGTATCACCAGCTGCAATCTAAACCAAACTTATGCTATTTTAGCAGAAAGAGGATTTAAGTTGTGAGCATAAGTTTTACTAGAGTTCATTACCAAGAAGAGATCTTCTTTGTTATATATACTAGTTAAAAATGGGTCAAGACACATGTACTCACCATCGAATTGGTATTAACTGATCAACACACAAGTGTACATATAAGAATAACATCTATTGGATGTCGGGCAGGGGGGAGGGGGAAGGTGGGAGGAGGGGACGGGTATTTGCATACACAAAGAGTGCAATGTGCACCATCCAAGGGATGGACACGCTTGAAACTCGGACTTGGGGGAGAGGGAGGAGGCAAGGGCAACATACGTAACCTAAACATCTGTACCCCCATAATATGCTAAAATAAAAAAAAAATGGGTCAAGAGAGTATTAAAATGTCAAGAAACAACACCAAATGCAGAGCTTTTCTGAAAAACAGAACATATAGGAAGGACATGACAAAATGCAAAAAGACTAAAGTAAGTCCACCAATGACAGTGAAGCACATTTGATTTTAATATAAGAAAGAATTTCCTAAAACTTGGAGCTTTCCAAAATGAAGAGGGCTGCCCTCCAGGGTGATGGACTCCCTGGTACTCAAATGTTTATTTAAGGCTAATGCAGAAAGGATTCCTGGTAAGGAGATGGAGAAGGAACTAAAACTAAATTTAATGCTAAGCATCTCTAATTTTCTGTAAACAATATCTCTTCTGGGGCCATAAAGAAAGACCATTTGGGAGACATTAATATAATGCAGAAAATAAGGGATTTCATAGAATGACTATAAAAATGAAAAAATTTAATGTTAACAATAAACCTGGAGGCCAGAAGGGACATGAACAAAGATGAGACACAACTGATGATGGCAGAGAACAGCAGGTAAGCAGAACATGTGGGAACAGGTAACCGGGTAGGATTAAGAAAAGGCTGGGATGAGGAAAGGGATACTTCCTGACCAGGGGGAGGATACCAGGAATGAAGGCATAAGGAATATGCAAATCAGGAGGGGGAGAAATCAGACTGAAATGGAGTTTCCCAAAATGGAGGGACAGTTTAGTACCTATTTCATGGGGGGGAAAAAGAGTTCTATGATGAAATCTGTTCAGAAACACCAAGTAAACACTATGGAACAGATTCCTTAAACACCACAAAGCAGCCTCAGCTGGTCATCATAAATGTTAAGTCTCCCAGAGAGGGGGAAATCATGCAGTGGTCCCATTAAACCAGTTTGGTTTTTTGTTTGTTTTTTTTTTAAGAAATCTTTGGGAGCTAGTATTCTGAAGAGACACAATGAAAAAGAAATACTGGACTTAGGTGTCTAGACTTACTATCTGATGGTTAGTGAATGTCTGGATTTATAATAAGGGCTTGTACTTAGAGCCTAGTCATAAGTAACCTAGTTAATTTGAAAACTACAAACAGATGAATTTCAAGCCAATTTAGGAAGAAAGGAGAGTAAAGCTAATCTCAGAAGCTTCCCTCCTGTAATAAGCCTTGTTTTAGCATTTGACTCATTTGGGAAAGTGTTCTGCTCTGTAGCAAGAGCTATACACTGCACCAGATTCTGAATTCTAAATTGCTGGCCAGGAAAAGAGTATTTGCATAGTTCATTTCAGAAGATGAGAAATGAGAGTTAGAAATACCTCAGAGAGTCCAGTTTCATTGTTTAAAGAAAATAATCATCACAGCTACTATGTACCAGGTGCCAAACAATTTAATCCTCACCACAATTCCGACTCTAAAGGTGAGGAATCTGGAGATCAGATAGAGTGAATAACACTCCCAAGATCTCTTTGCTAGTGAGCGGTAAAGCCAGGATTCAAAAAGGCCTGGCTAACTCCAAATCCTGCACCCTAAACAACTGGTGGATGGTACTGCTATTCAGTGATGCAGGAAGCATTGGAGAACCAGCAATTTGGAAGACAACATAAAAATGGGTCTACTTATGGACTTCTTATATCATATATGCTATAGAACTGGACCCTGCTTAAAACCCCCGTTTCTTTCCATTGTACTCAAACCTCGTCGCATAGGTTAGGCCCTTTGTGCTCTACTCCCTGCCCACCTCATCAGTCTTACCTCTTGCCATTCTCTCTTGCTCATAGTGCTCCAGCCACAATGATTTTGACAGTTGCTAGCTCTCACTATGTTCTTCCTTGCCTCAGAGCCTTTGCACTTGTTTGTTCTCAATGCCTGGTGCTCCCATCTTTCAAATCTTATCTTTCAGGTCTCAGTTTATTTTTTTTCTTTACAGTACTTTGAGTTGCTTTTTTATCAGGTCTCAGGTTAAATGTCACTGCTTTAAAGGGTTCTTCTTTTTCCACTGCATTTAAAGTCACTAACCCTCTTCTCTCCTATCACACACCCCCATCATTATCACAGCAGTATATTTCTTTGATTAAACTTGCCACTAGCTGTAAATATTTTCTTTATTTACTTGTTTATTGTCTTCTTGCTTCACTAAACTGTAAGTTCCGTGAGGGAAGGAGACCTGTCCCGCTTATCTAGACTAGTTTAGGGGCTGGTTTCTAGTGGCTGCTCAGCAAACACCAGTTGCATGAATAGATAAAATGAATATCCAATAGATATTATGCACCAGGGTCTGAAGAACAGAAGAGAAATTTGGGTATATTTATATATTATTTGGGAATAATTAGCCATAAAGGTAGTATGTGAATCTATGGATACTGATAGGCTTGTGCATGGAGTATGTGCAGAGTGATAAGACAAAAGAACCTAAGCTAAAACTCTGATATAGTAGTAACTGTTGTCCAAGATAGTCTACAATGATTCCTACTTCCTAGTACTCAAGCCCTTGAGCGTTCCTCTCCCAGCATGAATAGGGCTGATGTGTGTAACTAATAAGATATTGTGAAGTGACAAGATTTTACTTATAAGGCTAGGTAAGAGATATTATGGCATCCTCCTTGCACTCTCTAGAAATACTCGTTCTAGAGTAAGTCAAATGCCATGTTATGAGAACATTGAAACATCCCCATGGAGAGATCCACGTGGCCAGGAACTGGTGTGGCGACTCCTGACACCAACTTGCTAGCACATAAATAACCCAGTGGAAGCAAATTCCCCTGCCCCTACACAAGCCTTCAGATGACTGAAGCCCCAGCAAACATCTTGGCTACAGTCTCTTGAGAGACCCAAGTGAGAAGCCACTCCCAAATTTCTGACCCATAGAAAACACTTACTGTTGTTTAAGCACTGAGTTTTGGAATAATTTGGTAAAATAGCAATAGATAAACAATATACCTGATAAACAATAATATATTCTTAACAATAAGTTTTTCTAGTAAAAGAATACTACAAATTCATTTTATGAATTTTTTACAAAATTTCATGTCACCATTCATCTCTTCAGGCATCATCTTAGAATAAATTATCCATTACATATATACTGGCTTGTGTTCTTGGAGAGGAAAATTTCTTATTTTAAAAAAAAGAAGGTCAAATTTAGCAAAATCAGAAACCAGGCAGCCAATATTTGTCAAATAGATGGGGAAAAGAGCTACAATATATTAAACAACAATCTTTTAATGTAAGACATTTGAGACCACAAAAACTTATAGAAACAGAAAATTATTATATGCAATTCTATGATCAAAATTTCACATTCCAAATGATTTTTCTGGTTTGCTTCCCAAGAAGAAAAGAATAAGAACAACATTTGTTGAGTGTCTGTTAAGTATCAAACTCTGAATTATGGCCTTTACATATATTATTTCTTTTAACAACCCTGTGAAGTAAATATTATTGGCCCCATTTTGACTTGCCCAACAGAGCTTCCTCATCTCAGCTTCTAGGTGGTTTTTCGTTCGTGTTTTTAGATTTATTTTAGATAATTGTCATTTGGAGAGCATCAGGTTCAGACTAAGTGAACTTTCAAACTTTCTTAGGAATGAAATACTCTCTACAAGGGGAAAAATATTTGGTAATGAAACAAGGAGTCTTTTTTTTGGGGGGGGGAGCAATAAATATTTAGTTTTTCAAATAGAGCAGCTAAAGTTTTAAGAGTACATATATTTAGAGTGTATATAGCATAAATAATATTGTATTAGAGCTGGAAGGACCTGAGAGGACATTTGTCTAAGCCCTCTTATTTTATGAAGGAAGAAATGGGATTCATTAGCTCAGAATAATCTGTCAAGACCATATGGTGAGTTAGCAGCCCAAACAGAACAAAAACACCAAAGCTGCCTCCATTAGAGCTGCACTGTGCCTGGCATTTAGTGGATGCTCAGTAAATTAGATTAGTCTGTTACACATCATCCTAGAACAAGTACAGTTCCACCAATATTTAGTAAGGGCCCAAACCTCCCCTGGAAACCTGTTGTGTTCACTTTCTTCCTTTGCAAGACACTAGCATCAAGGGTTCAGCTGTAAAGCAGCACCTAGCTTTTGCTAGGCTGAAGAGAAGGGAGCTGGGAACATTGCCACTTCCTTAGAACGTGTTCCAGTTATCTATTGTTGCATAAAAAATCACCTAAAAATTTAGCGACTCAAAAACAACAATAATCATTTATTTTGCTTACAAATCTACAATTTGGGCAGGAATAGCTAATCTGTGCTCCACACAGTGTCATCAGAGCAGCTCAGTTAAGGGCTGGAAGACCCACTTTCAGGATGACTCACTCATATGGCTGGCAAGTTGGAGCCAGCTGTCATCTGGAAGTTCAGCCAGAGCCGTGTGCTAGTTGCTCCTTGGGGGCTGCTGCACTGGCTGCTTAGGCTTCTTCCTGACGTGATAGCTGGGTTCCAAGAGCAAGTATCCTAAGAGATAGGAAGTAGAAGCCGCCAGCTTCTTAAAGCTTGGGCCAGAGATCAGCACAGTGTGAATTTCACTGTATTTTCTGTTCGTCAAGCAGTCACAGAGCCCTGATCCAAAGGTTGAACAAAGATTCCACATCTTAACGAAGGAGTATTAGAGAATTGGTGTTTAAAGCCACCAGAGAGGGTATCTTTTTTTTTCACTGTAAATATGATTCCATTTTGCTGAAGTGGTAAAGAATTGAGCATTAATAGAGATAAGTCATAGATTTCAAATTATAATCTATTCAGGGTATTAATCCCTTCATCGTATACTTATTAGCCTAGACAGACAACAGGCCTACAATTAATGCTCAATCTTTGCCTCCATTCACTCTTCCACAGAAAGGGGATAATAATAATCTCTCTCCTGAGGAAAGAGAAGGGTTATTTATATCTATAAAAGCAGAATGTACTTACAATTGCCTTAATAAATGCTTATTAATAGTGAGTTATCTGTAAAGTGTCCTATACAAGTGAAAGGTATAATTATTATGTATTTGAATAATTTTGCAAAATGAAGCCTTCGCAGGTTACTTGGACAACTAACCATGCCCGAATTACAGAAGCCTCCAATTAATTAATTTTGCTGAACATGCAGTTAAATATCGATCATATTTTTAAAAGGATAATTATTGTGCGGTCCTCTTAAGTATTTGATTAGATTGACAAGAAGAAGTATTTATGACTTTTTAACTTCTCCAAAAGAAAAAATACCTCATGGATACCACAGATTTTCAGATCCTCCTTACAAATAAATCATGTTTTGCAATATATTTTTAGCTCAATATGCCACATAGTCAGTCATATTCCCCAGCAACAGCCCTATTCGGGAATTGAATTGTATCCAAGGTCAGAACCTTTCTAATAATATTTAGAAATAGCAGAATTGAGTTGCCTTTCTTGCTGGAACACACAGGAAATTTTCAAGTTTAACTAAGGTGATGTGAGTGAAGATCTTAAAACTAGTTCTGCTTGTGAGGAGGAGCCAGTCAGCATCTTATGTAGTTTACAGGCACCATAACCAATTGGGATTTTTCCCACAGGGGTCCTAGGATTTAGGTAAAATGGCTTTTTGTTGGGCAATTTAGACCACAAAAAGTAATAACTTCCTTGACTCAGCCACTTATGGAAAGATTGGTTAAATAAGATGAGATTTGTTCTAGCTAAAAATGGGACCTGCAGCTGGGAGGTTGGCTTCTCAGGGACCAGAGGAGAGAGAGCTTTATTACCCAGTTAAGTATTCTTATTGTAAGAAAACAAAATGAGTATAAAACACAAGTCACACCCAGCCAGCCAGTGGGCCTTATTTGTACATGTGTATTTTATGCTTCCACCATGATTTAAAAGGCAATGTTAGTTTCAGTGTCATCCACTCAACTCCTTTCTGTTTGTTATACATGCCTCCTACAGAATTTTGAGTTTCTGGTCTAGAGAATTACCTGGATTGACATAAATTTATTTTTAAGGATTTCTCAAAGAGTACATTTGGTATAAAACTTTTCTAAACCAGCTAAAAGATGATACCATATGCCCTAAGTCAGACCCTGAGTAAGAGAGAATCCAAGCCGGTGATGAATACAGTCACCAGAAGCACCACCTTCACCATCCGGGTAGACAACAGCTTCTACACTGGACCTTTCCCTGAGCACGAACGCTTTGTCAAGTTTCATGCCTTCCTTTACTCACTGTGGTTTATATGTTGGTGAAAAGCTGACACTAGCCCTTAGAAAATAGAAAGCAAGAAGCTAAAACCCAGGGATGAATATAGACTACAAATTATAAATACATATGCAAAAAAAGTTTATGTAATTTTGAGCAAAACAAAAATTTTAAAAGTGGGGAAAGGGTGGACATTCTTAACCACTTTAATCTAAATACAAGGCTGAGCCCGAATGATCTCAGTTGCCCAGAAAGTTTCAGCAAAATTGGCCTAGGCTTCTAACAGCCCTGCTGTTTGATTGTGATGATCTCCTCAGTACAACTGACCAAAATGGAAAGCCATGCTCCTGGTTTGTTATATAAAACATTTCCCTTCATTTGCTAACGTCGAAATATCCTGTCACTTGTTAAATTATAAATTAGAAGCCAATTTTTTAGCATGGCTTCGCCAAGATTTAGAGAATTAAGCCAGTTGTAAAGGAATTGAGAAACATGCATTGACTATAGATTTCTCCAAAATCCATCCATAAAACTGAAGGTTTTCTTTTTAATAGATTCCCTAGCAAACCACATACTGTGCTCACTGAAGCAAGAAGTAAAAAGAAATGATTGAGCAATATTAAAAGGTGGAGAGCCAGATCCTTTTCTCTACAGTGTTTTAATGTTGAAATAAAAGACACCGGGTAACCCCTGGCTCCTCCAGCCGGGACACCAGCGCTCTGCCCTTCCTCCTGCTGCCAGAACAAAGAGTCACTGGAGAGCTCATGCCCTCCCCACAGGAAGAAACACTTTAAGGTAAAACTTCCAGCCAGACTTTCCAATCTCACCTTTTCTAATAATGCAATCTGCTTGTCTACGAGAAGGTTTAGTGAAGCAGATTTTGTTTCAGATTCGGACAAAAGTTAATACTGACTCCCTCCATTTCAGGTTAGATGGGGAGGGTGATTCTCTTCTCTTGTCTTATGACAATCCAATATATTAAAATATTTTAAAACTCTAGGCTAGACTTTGAAATAAAGAATGACACTGCTAAGTATTCTGGATTCCCTGTAATTGCTGGACTCAAAGTAAGATTTCCAAACACATGCCTCATTGGGCATAATGTAAAGTGTATCGAGTTAAGACAGCAGTAGGGGCTTACAAATAATAGCTTGGCGATCACCCAAGGTCTGTATGAAGCATAACTGGTATCAACAGAAAGTAGAATGTTTTCTTATACTTTAGGTTCACAATTCTTCTAGTGGAAATACCATTTCCCCCACTCCCCTGTGCCTCCCTCCCCCTCCACCACCACCACTAACAGGTCAAGAAAGAGGACCTATGGCCAACTGCATAAATCCCCTAAATTTCATATCTTTTATATTTAGGGAATTTATCCTGCTCGTTAGCAACAGATACATTTATATACATTACAATATGTTTCACATTAAAATATCCCCTTTTTTCTTGTCTACTCTTTATTTCTATACAAAACAAATTGTTTCCCCCCAAGCACAGTTGAAAACTGTCACCCATCATGTGTTTTACAAGTGCCTCTGAATGCTCTGTCTCTTTCAGGAATCTTTATACAAAGACTTTTCTAATCACAACACAAGTTATTTTTAAACTGTCTTATTCCTCGGGCAAAGAGAATGATTCTTTAGCAATGTAATGCACATAATGTCTACAAACAGTGGGAATATATAAAATAAAAAATATCTTTCCTCAATGCTCACATAGCATCAGTGGAATTTTCAGAGTTCAAGGGCTGAAGTTGCCAATGAATAATAGGGAGTAATCTGAGCATATATACAAGAAAAGTAAGATAAGATGGACAGTTTTATTTCTGTCGACCTTAAATACAGTTCCATACAGCTCTTAGAAGTGTCTGCCTGGGTCAGATGGTCAGGGTGCTCTAAAATCCTCACAGGTTTTCCTCTACCTTTCTTCCTTTCATCAATATGAGAGTATTTCTCCTTTCACATACTATTATAGGATCTTCTGCTATTGAACTGTTTCTTACAGCATGTTCTTTCTTTGTTCACTGGATTCCTTTTAATATTTGAAAAAGTGATAGCCTCTTTTAATTTATATAATGAAGACAGACTCTGGAATCAGAATTCTGCATTGGAGTCTGAGTTCGAATGTTTGTTAGTTATATGACCTTGGACAAGTTACTCAAACTCTTTGTGCCTCAGTTTCCTTTTAATGGGAATAATAAGAGAACCTCAGAGGTTTGGTGAAAAGATTCTGTTTTAAAAGGTAGGCAAAGCATTTACTATATGTTACACTTAGTAAATGATCGATAAATATTGACAGATAATTAAAAGTCATTTTTAGAAAATGGGTGGGGTTTTTTGCTGATGCTATTTCATAATTATACTGCTCACCTATCCTTTCTAAACTTATATCCTTTAGATTTCTGTCTAGTTTTCTTTAGTCTTTTTCTTCATTTAGTTTACTTACATCACTTTAGTAATTCAATTAAAATCACATCACTTAGTTGTGGTTTCAGCTCAGAACTGTAGCTCTCATACTTGCAACAAGAAAAAAGCTGGATAGACAGCATATTGATGTCTTTCTGTGAACACATCAGAAAATTAAAGTCATAGGACAAATGGTCATCCTGAAATCTGGAGAGATACTGGTGCCTCTGTAAAAATTAGAGGACTGTGGCAGGCACAGGGACATAAAAGCAACAGTCCTGCTGAAATGCTTTTCCATCGAGGAGCGATTTAAAAATAACCTTGGTCCTTGTCTTCCTTCCCCTGAATATTCTATTTGTCTCTTCTCCATGGGTCTGGAAGAAGAATGGAAAGGAGAGAAACACTAAGGAGATGCTGGGCTAGATTAAACTAAGCTGGACAAGGGGCAGTAGAAGCACTGATAATAAAGGTTTGTCCCCTCCAAACTAGACCTTATACTCAAAGTCAGGCATTGTTGACCTAGAGTTTTTAAATCACTTTCATGGCAAAACAATGAATAGAAGAACCAAAGACAAATACGTAAGAGTAATCAAAAAATTGTTACCCCCACCTGCTTTATCCCATCCCCTGGACACCCAGAGTCCTCATGTGACAGCACAACAATCCAAACTGCTACCCCATCTACACCCGCTTTCCCAAAATGGACTTCTCCATCCTGCACCTTCCCAAATGTAACTACCAAAATTTCCCTTTCCCTAGTGGCTGCTGATGTCAATAATTATTGTCTATTTTTTAAATGTATTCTTAGTTATAAATTACTGATAGAATTCAGGCTCCCCATTAGGGAAGCATCTGGTTCTCTCTGTCCACTGCATCAAAGTAGTGTTCTTCTCCCAAGCTTTTCCACCAAAAACTACATTCATAGAGCAAACTGTCTTTACTCTGGTGGGGCAGATTGCTAGTATTACTGTACTATCACCACCAACATGTTTTTATTTAGTCTGTAATTTGAAAAGCACAAAGAAGTTAAAAAATTACCCATAATCCTATGCATTTATAATTATGTAAGAAATAAAAGCATCTCTAGATCTAATCCAATCCCTAGATTTAATTACTATTAATATTTTTCAGTGAAGCCTTCCCAACTTTTCTGATATTCAAAAAGGTATGTCTAAATTTATATATCTACATATGGGAATATATAGAAATATAAATATTTGGATCTTTGCAATAATGCATTTATACCTGCATTTATTTACTCACATTTAACAGTGGTCTGAAACCTTTTTTCACTAATGTATCACGTATTTATTACCTTGTTCTTATTTATTAAATCTACCTTTATAAGAGCACTTACAATTTTATGTCTGGAACATAGTAAGCACTCAATAAATCTTAGCTATTATTTCTATTATTTCCTCCTTTTTCTAATATATGCCTACTATTCCATTTTGTGGAAATACTTCTCCCTTATCAAAAGACATTTAATCTCACTGGGGTTAGGTGATACCTCATTGTGGTTTTGATTTGCATTTCTCTAATGATTAGAGATGTTGAGCATTTTTTTATATGTTTGCTGGCCATTATTCTGTCTTCTTTTGAAAAGTTTCTGTTCATTTC
>NW_012135636.1:4817663-4840398 GCF_000956105.1 Propithecus coquereli | reverse complement strand
AGGAGGGCAATGCGCACTACCTGAAGGATGGACATATTTGAAACACGGACTTCGGTGGGGGGGGAACCAAGGGCAACACACGTAACCTAAACATATGTACACCCATAATTTGCTGAAATAAAAAAAAAAAAAAAAAGACATTTAACTTCTAATTTTTTGCTTTTACAAACAGTGCTGCAATGAGCATCCCTCTCCTTTCTAGGGGATAGATTTCAAGAACTGGGGTGGCTGGGTTAAAATATGTAAGGCAATTTTTACCATTCTACACTTTACCAACAGTATCTAGGAATACCCTTTCCCCACCTTCATCAGCACTGAGAGTTAACATCTTTTCCTAAGTTTGTTGGCCATGTGTGTGCATGTGCGCATGTGTGTACAAGCATGTGTGTGTGGATATGAATTGCCTGTTCATATGCTTATCTATTTTTCTAATGGACTGTGTTCCTTCTTAACTAGTTTTTGGGATCTCTCTGTGAAATAGTTATATAATCCTCTGTCTATTTTATGTAATGCTGATATTCTTCTCAGCATGTCATTTGGTTTGAATATTTTAGGTTAGTTTTTCCCATAATTTTAAATGTATACATATTTTAACTGTGGATTCTTTTTTTAAATTATGTTTTATTTTTAGTTAAATAATTGTATACATCTATGTGATACAATGTAATGTTTTGATGTTTCCATTGTGGAATAATCAAATCAAGCAAATTAACATATCCATCACCTTACATATTTATCAATATTTTGTGGTGAGAAGATTTAAAATCTAATCTCTAAGCAATTTTGAAATATACAATGTATAATTATTAATTATAGTCACTATTCCATACAACAGATCACTACAGTTTATTCCTCCTCTCTAGCTGAAAATTTGTACCCTTTAATCAACATTCCCTTTCCCCATCCACCTCCATCCCCCAGCCTTTGGTAATCACCATTCTACTCTGTACTTCTATGAGTTTGACTTTTTTAGATTCCACATATAAGTGAGGTCATGGTCTTTCTGTGCTTGGATTTTTTCACTTAGCATAATGACCTCCAAGTTCATCCATGTTGTTGCAAATAACAGAATTTCCTTCTTTTTCAAGGCTGAATAGTATTCCATTACACACACACACACACACACACACACACACACACACACACACACATTGTATATATATAGCACATTTTCTTTATCCATTTATCCATTCATCTGTTCTTGGATACTTAGATTGTTTCCATATCTTAGCTATTATGAATAATGCTACAATGAATATGGAAGTACAGATATCTGTTCAACATATTGAACAGTGTATTCCTGTGGCTATACACTCAGAAACAGGATTGCTGAATCATATGGTAACCCTATTTTTAGGTTTTTGAGGAACCTCCATACTGCTTTCCATAATGGCTATATTCATTTACATACCCACCAACAGTGTATAAGGATTTCCTTTTCTCCACATCTTCACCAACACTTGTTATATTTTATCTTTTTTTATTTTATTTTTTTGAGACACAGTCTTGCTCTGTAGCCCCAGGTGGAGTGAAGTGGCACCATCATAGTTCACTGCAACCTCAAACTCCTGGGCTCAAGCCATCCTCCTGCCTCAGCCTCCTGAGTAGCTGGGACTACAGGCACAGGCCCTGCTAATTTTTCTATTTTAGTAAAGACAGGTCTTGCTTTTGCTCAGGTTGATCTCGAACTCTTGAGCTCAAGCAAGCCTCCTGCCTCAGCCTCTCAGAGTGCTAGGATTATAGGTGTGAGCCACCACACCTGCCAATCATTTATCTTTTTGCTAATAGCCATTCTAACAGGTGGGAGGTGATATCTCATTGTGGTTTTTTTTTTAATTTTTTTATTTTTTATTTCAGGATATTATGAGGGTACAAACTTTATGGTTACACTTTATGTCTTTGCCTCACCCAAGCGAGGGTTAAAGGCATGCCCTTCCCCCCTACAATGCTCCCCGTGTCCTTTAGTTGCGGGTTTACCCCCCCATTCCCCTATCATTGTGGTTTTAATTTGAATTTCCCTGTTAGTTAGTGATGCTGAGAGCTTTTTCATATATTTCTTTTGGCCATTTGTATGTCTTCTTTTGAGAAATGTCTATTCAGGTCCTTTGCCTACTTTTTCTCCCAATTAATGGATTGGCTCTTCACTCTATTAATTGCTTCCTTTGCTGTGCAGAAGCTTTTTAGTTTGATGCAATCTCATTTGTTTATTTTCGCTTTTGTTGACTGTGCTTTTAAGGTCATATCCAAGAAATCTTTCCCCAGTCCGTGTCGTGGCCTATTTCTCCTATGTTTTCTTTTAGTACTTTTACAGTTTCAGGTCTTATATTTAAATCTTTAATCCACTTCGAGTTGATTTCTGTACATGGTGTCAGACAGGGTCCAATCTGATTCTTCTTCATGTGAATATCCAATTTTTCTAATACCATTTATTGAAGAGACTGCTCTTTCTCCATTGTGTGTTGTTGGCACCATTGTGGAAAATCAATTGACTCTAAATGTGACTTTGATTCTGGGCTCTCTTCTGTTTCATTGGTCAATCTGTTTGTTTTTATGTCAGTACCATGCTGTTTTGATTATGATAGCTTTGTAATCGATTTCGAAGTCTGGTAGTGTGATGTATCTAGCTTTGTTCATTTTGCTCAAGATTGCTTTGGCTACTTGGAGTCTTTTGTGGTTCCATATAAATTTTAGATTGTTTTTTATATTTCTGTAAAAATTACAACAGAATTATGATAAGGATTGTATTGAATCTGTAGATAGCTTTCAGTAGTATAGACATTTTAACAATATTAATTCTTTCAATCTATGAACACATATGTCTCTCCATTTATTTTTTCATCTTTAATTGTTTTCATTAGTATTTTATTTTTTTCCTGTTTTTTCCTTTTTTTTTTTTTTTGTCTTTTTTTTCATTGATCCCCAAATCTGTGACATTCATTAGTATTTTATAGTTTTCAGTATTCAGATCTTTCACCTCCTTGGTTAAATTTACTTTTAGGTACTTTTAATGCTATTGTGAATGGGATTGACTTCTTAGTTTCTTTTTTAGAAAGCTCACTGTTAGCCTAAAGAAATGCTACTGATTTTGGTGTGTTCATTTTGTATCCTGCAACTTTACTGAATTTGTTTATCAGTTCTAACAGCTTTTTGGTGATGTCTTTAGGGTTTTCTATATATAAGATCATGTCATCAACAAACAATTTCACTTATTCTTTTGCTATTTGAATACCTTTACTTTTTCTTGCCTAATTGCTCTGACTAGAACTTCCAGTACTATATTGAATAGAATTAGTAAGAGTAGACATCCTTATTTTGTTCCTGATCTTAAAAGAAAAGCTTTCAACTTTTCATTGTTGAGTAGGATGTTGGCTGTAGGCTAAAATTCTACATATGGCCTTTATTGTGTTGAGGTGCATTCCTTCTATGCCGAATTTGTTGAGAGTCTTTATCATTAAAGAATGTTGACTTTGGTCAAATGCTTTTTCTGCATCTATTGAGATGATCATATGATTTTTGTCCTTCTTTCTGTTAATATGGCATATCCCAGTTATTGATATTCCATCTTTGTTCCCAGGGATAAATCCCAGTTGATCGTGGTGAATGATTCACTGTGGATTCTTATTGCCCTGGCTTGCTTAGCAAGGCCAGGATATTTTCAGGTTGCTCCGCTCAGCATCGTCAGAGTCATCTACATTGTGAGAAGCTGTGTTTTAACAGAAAACCCAGCATATATTTGAGATCACAAATAGGAGCCTCTCTTGTAAAGACCTTACATTAAATAATAAAGCAGTTACCTAGTAATAAATCAACAACCATGCACTTATGTATAAAGATTAAATCTATGAATAACACAGATACTAAAAAATGTATGTTATATGTAAAATATAGAACTAGAAGGAAGTTGAGATATCATATCATTTTACAGATGAGGAAACTGAGACCCAAACCAGTTATAATGGTCTATCCATGATCACAGTACATGACAAATATAACTATAGTAAGATCATAACCTATAAGAACTAGATGATATAGCTCTCCAAAATGATATGGTTCAAAATATAAAAGGAAAACCAGAATAATTTCTTGTGGGGTATAAAATCCAGGCTGAATATGGCAAAAAAAAAAATACTTTCAAAGTTAATATTTTAGCAAAATTCAACTACACTAGGGTAAAGATAGTAGAAAAACATGAAAGTAAAAAAAGCAAATCATAAATGAAACCATGTGCCATGTAGAGGAGTTTTGGTAGTCACTAGTACTAGTCACAAACATCTCTGGTTTGTTTTCTTCTTCTGGCTCATGATAGTATTGCAATTTCCCCTCCCATTGACATATGTGGCCAGGCGACTTGCTCTGATCAATGAAATATGAACAGAAGTGATATCTGTGCCAAAGATTTATGAGCCACTACAGGATTCACTGGACTCTCCTTTTCCCTCTGCCACAGTGACAGACAATACTCCAAATGGTGGGCTATTCCCTGGACCTGGATCCAGGAGTGAGGATGACATAGACCAGAGCCTCCAGCAGAACCACTATGAATATGTATCATAAATGAGAAAGAAATTTTTGTTGTTTTAAGACATTGATATTCAGATATTGTTTGTTACTGCAGGAAATGCAGCATCCTGATACTATTAATAACATGAAGTAATTTATTCACAAATATTTACTGAGCACATTCTTTGAGCCAGGTACTATGCTAAATGGTACTAATATAATAATGTTCAAGAATCAGTCCCTGACCTTAGGCATTTATAATCTAGTGGGTGGAAGAGAAAAGGAATAACATGTACAATTGCAATTAGTGTGCTAAAGTGCTGCAATGGGGACAAGCCCTAAGTGCAAAGGAACCTAAAGAAAAAGTACATGAGCATGCTTCCTCAAGGAGGTTACTTCTAAGTTGAGAACAACAGAACAAATGGAAATTTTTCAAAATAATTGGTACCTCTTCAAATTAGGCCAAAGTACATAAAATGTAATGCTGTTTTAGAGACTATATAAAAATAAAGAACCAAAATTTACTCTTCAGCTTGTCGAAATTCAAGAGACCTTGCAGAGAACTCCCAAAATGTCCTATTTTGCTGCCGTAACATAGTATCACAGACTGGGCAGCTTAAACAGCAGAAATTTATTTCCTCCAGTTGTGGAGGCTAGAAATCCAAGATCAAGGTGTCAGTTGTGTTAGTGTCTTCTGAGGGCCTCTCTCCTTGGCTTGTAGATAGCGATGTTTTCCTACGTCTTCACATGGTCTTTCCAATGTGTGTCTCTGTTCTAATTTCTTCTTCTTATAAGAACAACAGTCATAGGGAATTAAGGCCTACCCTAATAACCTCATTTAAACTTAATTACCACTTTAAAGACCCTATCTCCAAATACAGTCACATTCTGATGTACGGGGAGTTACAATTTCAACATACGAATTTTGGAATATATCATTCTGCAGAGCAACATTTATATAAGGTTTAGCTTTCTACTTTCCCAAGCAAAGGATAATATGAGAAATGCTATAAGTAAAATATATTTTATAGAATTCATGTTAAAGATAATTTTACTATAGATATCGATGATATAGACATTTCAACAACTAACAAAAATCCTCATAATAAATTCTTCTCCAAGGTCAGAACCACAAAAAAAGTCTACCTCTCCTTATAAACTGATATATTTATTTCAGCTCCTATGAAAAATATTTCAATACATAGTTCCTTTAGCTTTTTTCAGTATTGAATGTTTTGACTAAAAAAAAATTTCCCTTTAGCTTTCTTTTACTATGTTACTTTGTCTTTCGATTATTTCTTAATTATCTTATTCTTACTGCAACTGGATATATGCATGTATGACATGCTCCAATAGCCTGGATGTCAAACAAGTTCTGCATCTGTTAGAAAAGAAGTTAAACTGAGGCTACGCAGAAATCCCAAAACAAGTTGTACAAACAAGACAGAAACATCTCTTAGGTAATCGCCAGAGCCTTAACCCAGAGTGCATATCATTTTCCCTCACATCCCATTGGCCAGGACTTAATGACATGGCCATCCCAAGCTGCAAGAAGACTGGAAAATGCAGTTTCTAGTTGGGTGGTCTGATTGCAGTTAAAACTCAGGGAGTTCTATTTCTAAATGAACAACAAAAACAAAAAATAACTATTAGAAGGCAGTTAACAATCTCTACCATGAGGTTATATCTTTTTCTCCCCAAATTCCTCAATTGCTCTCCAAGACCACATTTACAGCTGGTGTGACTAAACAAAGATCTTACGCAGGACCTTGCATTGTTGTTATCCTTTAAGGTTGAATTCTTATGTTGGTTTAATAGCAACCTTGATTGGTGACAAATTAATGTTTTTCTCACCTTGGTTTTTTTTATTGATACGTGATAGATGTGCATATTTTCAGCGTATGTGTGATATTTTGATACATTCATATATTTTATAAAGATCAAATCAGAGTAATTAGAGTATCTGTTTATCTTTTCTTTATGCTGAGAACATTTGAATTATTCTCTTCTAGCTATTTTGAAATGTACAATAGACTATTATTAACTATAGTCACCCTACTGATCTATCAAACACTAGGTCTTATTTCTTCCATCTAACTGTATATTTGTACCCATTAATAAATCCTCTCTTCATGCGCCTACACCTCCCAGCCTCTGCTACCCACCAATCACTTTAATTTTTTTTTTATTATTTCTAATATCATTATGGACTCAAAATTTTCACATATTTGATGTGTTTTAATATACTACAATCGTTATGCTTTTTGAGACTCAAATTTAATGCTAATATTAAAATAACAGCCTGATTCCTGTGTCCTTTTTTTAACTGTGGTAAAATATACATAACATAAAATTTGCCATTTTAACCATTTTTAAGTGCAGTTATGTGGCATGAAGTACATTCATGTTGGTGTGTAGCCATCTCTACCATCCAACTCCAGAATTTTGTGCTCTTTTAAGACAACCTCATTATTTCTTGGTAGATTCCTTACATTTCAGATGTCCAAGGTTCACCCCTCACCTTCTTTGCCCCTAATCATCCACTTCTCTCAGAAGCCCTAATTTCTTCTAAGGAGAAAGGATATATCAGTCATATTGTCACAATAATGCTCTAAAACAAATTACACAACTTCAGAAGCATAAAATGATAAGCATTTATTGCTGACACATTAGTCACCCAGGGCTAGGCAAGGTGGTTCTGCTGATCTTGGCCCAGCACTCTTATATGTTTGGCAGTTAGATGACTGTCTGGCAACTTAGGATTGCTTTGGCTGGGAGAACAGGGGTGACTCAATCCTGCTCCACTTTTCTTGTTGTCCCATTGCCTGAGTATGTTCTATGGTTGAGGCACAGCAGCAAGCAAGTCCAATTGTGCAATTACTTCATTTTATTGTGGTAAAATACATGTAACACAAAATTCACTATTTGAACTGTGTACGATTTACTGGCATTTGGTAATATCACAGTGCTGGACAACCATTACCTATATCTCATTCCAGAACACTTCCATCACCCCAAAAGGAAACCTCATACCCATTAAGCAGTCACTCTCCATTTCCACTTCTCCCTCAGTCCCTGGTAATTTCTAACCCGCTTTCTGTGTCTATTTGGCCTATTCTGGATATTTTGTGTAAATGGAGCCAAGCAATATGTGGCCTTTTGTGTCTGGCTTCTTTCATTCGGCCATGTATCACCACTTCATTCCTTTTTATGACAGAATAACATTCCAATGTATGAATATACCCATGTTGTTTATTCATTCATCAGTTGATGGACATTTAGATTATTTCCACGTTTTGACTGTTGTGAATATCACTGCTATGAACATTTGTGTACAAGTTTGTGTTTGACACCTGGTTTCAATTCTTTTAGTTATATATACATAGGAGAAGAATTGCTGGGTCATATGTTAATTCTGTGTTTAACATTTTTAAAAACTGACACTGTTTTCCACAATAGCTGCACAATTTTACATTCATACCAGCAGTTCCAATTTCTCTACATACTTGCCAATACTTGTTATATGGTGTGTTAAGTGGTATCTTATTGTGCTTTTGACTTGCATTTCCCTAATAACTAATGAGTTGAACATCTTTTCATGTGCTCATTAGCCATTTGTATAATTTTTTTGGCAAAATGTCTATCCAAGTCTTTTGCCCATTTTTAATTGGGTTTTTGTCTTTTTTAAGTTGTAAAAATTCTTTGTATATTAGATATAAAGTCTCTTATCAAATACACAATTTGCAAATATTTTCTTCCATTCCATAGATTGTCTTCTCAGTTTCTTGATAGTGTCCTTTAGTGCATAAAAGTTTTTAATTTTGATGAAATCCAATGCATCTATTTTTTCTTTTGTTGCTTGTGCTTCTGCTATCATATCTAAAAATTGCCCCCCAAAAATTGCAAATCATAGATCGTATGAGGGATGGGTCTCTAGCATAGACTAGAAGTGTACTTGTTATTCCTCTCATCAAGAAGCAGGCTCTATTTCCATCGCCTTGAAACTGGGCAACTTGCTTTAACAAATAAAATGTGGTAGAAATGATTGATGCTGCATCAGCTTGCAGCTTAGCTCTCAACAGATACTACTAGAAGAGGCCACATGGAGGATGACTAATTCACCCGAACCAACAGTCAACACTGAAGCCCCAGACATGTGACAGATCCCTTCTTGTACCCTGCAGGCTAGACCATCTGCCAAATGAACAAACCCACCTGAGGAACCCCAGCCAATACCACATATACCAGAAGAACCATCCAAATGCCTCACAGAATCACATGAAATAAAAAGTCATTGTTGTTTTGAGCAGTGAAAACCAAATATTAGTAATCTGTCAGTGAGAAAGTAACACTAAATGAATGTACCACCCACCTAAATATTGACAGAACTTCTATTAAGGGAAACTCATGAGATTCCTAAAGAAATGGCAAACATTCCTTAATGGTTTCACTTTCTGGAGTCCTACATGCAATAGGGGGGTAAAGATGCACAAAAAAGTTTTCCTAATGATCTATTTGGCTCATTTAATCTGACAACTCAAAATTACTTTTAAAAAATTGACTATAAAAAACAAACTTCTCTCAAAATGTGAAAGTTTTTAAATACAACTTTGAATTGAATTAAAAGAGCAATCAAATGTGAAATTTACAGATGTAATAGATTAAAGTGATTAGAAAAATTGTGGCTTTATGAAATTCTCTTTAAAAGACTTCTCCAAGTCATAGAATGATAAAAGCAATAGACATCTCCAACATGGTTTTAAGGAAGAGCATTATTTAAAACTGTTAAAATTACACTTTGTGTCTCTAAAACACCAAATTATTTTGACTTATATGAAGCAATCTAAAAATATCAGTGCACCTAAAGAATGTCAAAAATTATAGCTTGGAAGTCTTCTTCCCCAAAAAAGAAAAAAAAATGAACCATCATAAGGTTCCCCAACAGAATTTTATTTGAAAGTTAATGTCACTTCAAAATCATTTCTCTGCATGACTGAAAAAGCTACTCTTCATGTTAATATTCTTCAAAGCATTGGTTTAAAATGCTATTTGCCTGTGCTAAGAAAGACAATTAATATTAAGCCACAGTAAAGTGTTATGTTCCAATAGTACAGATCTGTTACTTACAAAGTGTCAGAGAGAAAGAGAAAAAGGCTATTGAAATCTAATGAAAAACTGCAGTGCTTAATAAGAACAGGATTTTTCAAAATGTTATTGGTAAGCCCACAAACTAAAAGGTCCCTGTAGAGACTTTTATTTAGTTCTCAAATTGCTTTTAAACTCTAGGCTTAAGAAGAAAGAGAATCAAAAACCCCAAACTTTCTAACCTTTTATAAAATATCAGTGAATATCTTCATATAGCATCCCTCAAGGATTCCTCATTCTATATATAGTATTTTCAAAAAGTCAAGCAAACAATAAGCACGTTCTTTAAAATAGCTTTAAAAAAAGTAAGTGTGCACTAGTGTTTCCTAGCACAGAGTTTAGTTTTAATTTCCTGTACCAGAAACCATCTCAAAGATCTTCAGGAAAGAATACCAAGAGGTCCTTATATGCCTCAGTATCAACCTATTATTGTCAGATCTCTTTTATGACAACTCTCTCTAAATCAAAAGAAAAACAGAAAGCCAAAAAACAGTTAAACCATGTAATATAATTTCAGTTTCTTCAACAGCTTTGTCAGCAAACAATTAAACATTATTTGAGTTACTTTTAACATAAAACATTATTGAAAAGTGTTATGAAATGTTTAAATGAAAGATATTCAAGTGTACCAAAACATTTCCCCAGAAATTTTGAATAGACTGAAGTAGTATGCAATCTTCAAAATATACCATCTTTGCTCTTGTTGCTACTAAGCCAACACCTATTTTTTCCATCCAATATTAGATCTGAAAAATATTATAAATCCACTTGTTCAAATCATTTTCCCAAATACAGAAGAAAAAAATTCCTATGTTCAAATAAAAGTTAAAAGACATGCATTTTAAAATACCAGAGATATGAATTATTTCATTTCTGTATTAGTCAATCTAAAAAGAAATGTGAAATCCATGGATCAGTACCAAAGACTGCATACTGACTAAAGTTCATTTCTTGGACAGTCTGGAATAATCCAAGGAGCACAGCTTTAGAGTCACTAAGTCTGGGCTCAAGTCTCGGCTCTGCTACTTAACAACCATGTGATCTAGGGAAAGGGCGGTTAACCTCCCTATGCTTCAGTTTCTTCATCTTTAAAACGAGGTGATACTATCACAGTTTCACAGGTTCTTATAAGAATTGGTTAAAATCATGAAAATAAAGCCTGTAGCACAATGCCTAATGCCAAGGTGCTTAGGTAGGCTTAACAATGTGGTAGAATTTCTCCTCAAGAACATTGACTGCTGTTCCCTTCCTGCTTAGAGGTATTAATAACTACTGTGTTCTGACCCCCACCTTTGCCCAAATCTACAGTCTACATACACCCCAGATATAAGCACACATTCACCTTTCATCCTACCGACTCTACCCAACTCAACAGTCACACTCCACACACACCTTAGAAAGTAAGAGTTGAGAAATTACGGGCATAACTTTATGAGACTGACTGCCATATCCAAAACACACAGTGGTTGTCAAAATTATCAAGTAACAACAATAAACAGCATAATTTCTCTTAATATGTTCATCTTCATGTTAAATACATTAGCTCACATGCATACTTTAAAACTTGCCAAAACATCCATAATTTGTCTTTCTCAAATGTGAAGAAAAATTTGTTTTAAAAGAACTGAGAATTTTTCATCAACCTCCATTAAAAACTCAAAGACTACATAAACAAATAATACTTGTGGACAAGATACTCTGAAAGAATTTCTCACTAAAAAACAGCTAGATCTCAGGAAAACAAACTTTAAACGCATCTTGGGGCTCAAATTAAGCAAAGAAACTTTCCGAGGAGCAACTCTTTGATTAAAAAATAATACTTAAGCAGCAACTAAAGCAGTGAGACAAGAGCAGCAAGCAAACACCTAAGAACAAATGCCAATATTAGCACTACAGCTTAGCAATAAACTTTGCACCAGTGGCAACAACGGGAAACTGAATTTAAGTTTACACATTAAGAAAGACCCTAGAAGATGATTATCATGACCTCAGGTCAGTAGTGCTTCTGGTTCTTTAAAGAAAACACAAATTCTTTCTGGAAGAAAACATCCCCTATTTAGGTCCCCTGCTTTCCCAATGTTTGAAATAATGTAAGATTATAATAGATATGATCATGAAATACAGAAGGAAATAAGCCACCATAATTGAAAGCTAACACAAACCACAAATAACAAATTTAAACCACCAAGGACTTCAAATCCTTCAAATTATAATGCAACGTGAAAAGTATAGTAATAAAAGAATGCTCAAATTGTTATAGGATTAAGAAATGAGTTGACTTTGTCTAAATGAGAGATTTCCAATGATAATTTTGTTAAGATAAAATCTTTCATGATCAACTTCCCCCTCTTACATTTCTATATTATTTCATGCAAATTTTTTTATCAATCTAGGAAAAGAGCAAAGGTAACTTTAATCTGGATCAGAAGTTCTCAAACAAGTGCTTTCTATAAAAATGTTTAAATATTTTGTTAATATTTGTATAAAATCTGAAAAAATTAATATAAGCATATTTTCAACCATCTATGACCAACTTAAGAAAAAATGAATATCAAATAAGAAATATTGGCAAATGACATGAACAAACAATAAACAAAAGAAGAAAGATATATAACCAAAAACATACAATAGATCTCTAACTCCTTACTGATCAAGGAAATAAAAATTCAAATAACAATAAAATAATTGTTTTTCATCAAATGCTCTATATACTATTCTGGGTACTTTTAAATAACAATTTCCTATATTGTCAAGGTTTCAGGGAAATGGACATTCATTTATTTTGTGAGACAGAAAACCATGGGATATAAACTGCCCAAACTTTATTAAGGATATTTTAGCAATACATGTGAAAAATCTTAAAACACATATCCTTTGACCCAAGAAGTCTGTGTGTGTAGAGTCTGCTCTAAGGATGCAGCACAAACACAAAAAATGTTCACCATAGCACTGGAAATAATCTAAAGTCCAACAATAATGAGTTAGTTACATATATTAAGGAACAAGTATACAGTAAGTTGTTTTAATTTAACCATCTGAAATTATGTTTGAATTTTTATTTGGTGACATAGAAATATGTTTATGATATATTTCTACTATTAAAAGAACAACGTTAGACAAATTAAATTTAATAGAGCTAATTGAGCAAAGAACAATTCACAAATCAGGCAGTCCCCAGGATCAGAACAGGTTCAGAAGAACTTCAGGGCTGCCACATGGTCGGATAATATTTACAAACAGCAAACAGAAAGTGATGCACAGAAAATGGAAATGAGGTACAGAAACAGCCAGATTGGTCACAGTTCAGTGGTTGCCTCATTTGAACACAGTTTGAACAGTTGGCCTCCTGTGATTGGCTGAAACTCTGTGCTGGTACAAGACTAGGTTGCAATCTGTTTACACATCCAGTTAGGTTATAGTTCACTATGTACAGAGAAACCTTTAGGGTGAACTTAAAATATGAAAGGAGGCAGCTTTAGGCTAAACTTAATTTAACAGTACATTTTTATTTATTTATTTATTTTTAGTTTCTGTCACTGTTTCAGCATTGTTTATCCTTTTATTTTTAGTTGACATGTAATAATTGTACATATTTATGAGAGACTGAGTGATATTTTGATATATGTGTACAATGTGTAATGATCAGATGAGGGTAATTAGCATATTCATCACTGCTAACATTTATCATTTCTTTGTATTGTGAACATTCAAAATCCTCCCTTATACCTTTTTGAAAATATACAATAAATTAGAGTTAACCATATCTATCCTACAGTGCTTCAGAACAACAGAACTCATTCCTCCTATCTATTAATGGCTTGTTTCAGCATTTTAATGTCATCAACACCTTTGTCTCTGTGATATTCTTGGCCACAAAATGAATGCTTCAGCTCCAGCCATCACGTCCAGGACTGAGGCAGAAAGAAAAGGGGTGGGTAAAGGGGAGAGCCAGTTCTGAGTGGTCCCTTTTAATATGAAAGAGCACTATTCCAGATACTTCTACCAAAGCTCTGCTTACATCTCATTGGCAAGAATGCCACCACTAGCTTCAAGGAAGGATGAGAAGGTGAGTGTTTAAATGGGCACAGTCCTTCCCAAAACAAAATGGGGAAGAATGAGAGGAATGGATATTAGATAAACAACTGTCAATATCAGCCACAGTGTGTACTTGTACCCAGAGTCATGTACATACCACTTCTTGTCATTTTCAAAAGATTTTAGGGTCAATAAAATAGTACCTCCTTGCTTCTAGGGCTCAGGTCTTTTGTCCACAGGAGATGGTCGGAGAATAATCTGAGGGCTAGTCTCAGAATCACCCCTCACCTCTGATCCACCATCTTTGAGCTGAACAAGCATCTTTAGCACAAAATCTTTCCCAGGAAGCTTCTCAAACTCTCATCTGCATAGAGAGAACAGTGGAATTCCACTTCCATCTTCCATCAACTGTTCCTTTAGATGAGGCAATAGCATCGTGATCCTACCTTGAGGGAGGTACTCCAACTGACTCTCCTTAACAGTACATTTTTTAAAAGCAGGTTATGAAAGTATGTGATCTCATTTTATAAATCAATGAACTATGAATGTGTTAGTGCACACATGTATACATGTACGTATATATTACAAACATATACAAAGGACAGAATGAACAGTGATTCTCTCTGGTTATTAGGATTCTAATTGATTTTTTTTCTCTTTATATGTATTTTTAAAAATATATGTAGTAAAAAAGTTATTTTTTTATTTAATAAAAACATATCTATGCCTTAGCAGTGACCTAAAATAAATCCTGAGAACTGAAAAAGGCTTTCAGTTTTCACCAGGTTTCATTTTTAAGGTAGGTTAAGCTCATAATAAAATCATACTTAAAGACTCCTTTCAAGTTATTTCAGGACTCGCTCTGTCTACTTTGTTGAAATTTACGTTTATTTATGTCAATATGCAAATGTGCCACTCAATTGTTCCAAAGCATAATCTAGATCTAAAATTTCTCGAAGCCAGTGGATAGGTTGCATATCTTCAATTTTTCCTCCACAGCATTTGAACATAGCAAACATTCAATGAACACATACCGCATGTACTATATTGGTAGTTCAGCCCCAAGCCATCATTTTCCTCAGTTCATTAAAAGAATACCTACTCCTCACATACACTTTGTTCCATGGGCCCTTTAAGCAACCTCTGTTAGAGACAGTGAGATTCATAAAAATAGCATCTAATTGTGTATTCTGAGAAAAACTGGCACATTCGCTAAGAATGGTGCTGCATAAATATTTTCCTATGGTGTTTTTGGTAGGCACATAAGCTTACTCATCTGCCTTTAGTGCCTTCCTGAAAAATAAAACTTAAAAGTCACCATCTTAAAGTGTTGCATTGTCTTATAGTTTGAGCATTAAAATGTTAAGAATGAAGAAATCTTACAAGTTTTCTGCTCTTTAATATGTAAATTTCAGCTAACAGCAATCGTTTACAGGCAGCTGTTGCCCTTAATATTTCAACTTCTTCATGCTGAGATCTTTAAAATCCATCCACTTTTCAGAACTGCTTTCTCATTAAATATCAACCTTACTAACTTCTAAGTAATAACTCTTCTCCCCTTCCCGGGAATTGTGGAGGAGAAAAGGAAACTCTAGATTTTGAACAACAAATTATTAAAGTATTTTCTTGTTGTGAAACCTGTTTTTAAAAAGGTACATGCAAAGGTTAGAATTAATGTGTTTTCTGTTTTCTGTTGCTGAGCACATACGTCATTTGGATGTTATTTCTCATCTCGTTCCACAACCCACAACATCTACTGTCTAGTCAGTGAAAGCTCTGTGGTTAGATCAGCTCCACAGGAGACAGAAAAAGTCATGATCTTTTGATGAATTAAAGATAAAATATTTTACAACCCCAAAAATAGTATAAAATAAATGGAATATTGTGGTAATAAGATACTTTTCTTTGCTGTGACACCTTCTTATGTTTGAATCAGGGGATAATGATGTTTTGTAACCTTAAGTATTAAATAATCCATATACATTCCTCTCATTTATTTCTTCTTGCCTTGTCGAGGCAACAACAGCTTTAGTTCAGTCCTGTGTGACTTTATGCTAGCTTTCTCTGGATTTTCACTGTATAAATAAAAAGGAATATATAGAAAGTTTGGCAGCCATAACTTCCTGTTCCTTAAGATAACATCTTTCATCAACCAGAGTTATCCATTAATCAATAAAAAAAAATTGGCATCTTGATGTCATAACTTTTCTTATTTATAAACTTGTCACAGTCTGCCTGGCATGGTAACTGCTCAGCAGAAGGTCATGAAATGAATGAATGACATCTAATGTACAACACTGGTAGCATCTCCTAACATATCATTTCACTCTGAGTGTGAAAAGTACATAAGACACAGTCCCTGCTTTCCACAGATTCAAGAAAGTAGCAGAAATGGAAAGGAATGAATGAGACAAAGTAGTGGCCTAAAGGGGTATAATCAACTCTCCCGAAGCTTTCAAAGAGGAGAGAAGCTGGGCTATAACTTAAAAGACGAGAAAGAATTCACCAAGCAGGAGTCAGAAGGATATTCCAAACAGAGAAAACAGCATGTGCAAAAAGCATGGAGCCTGAAGGTACAAACACTTTGGAAAACTATTTGGCAATTTCAAATGTAGGTAAGCATATACTCCATCTACAACCTAGCAATTCTACCCCTAGGTATTTATCTAAAAGAAATGAAAACATAGGCCCACAAAATAGACTTGAACAAGAATGCTACTTTATTCATAATGGGCAAAAACTAGGAAAAAAAAATGTTCATCACATAAGAATAAGACAAATCTATCAGGCAATATTTGTACAATGGAAACTACTCCACAGCAAAGAAGAATAAACTCCTGATTCATTCGACAATATAGATGAAGTTCAGAAATATATGTTGAGCTAAAGAAGCCACACGTAAAAGAGTGTATATCAGATGAGTCCACTTAAATGAAGCTCAAGAACAGGCAAAACGAATCAATGGTAATAGAAATCAGAACAGCAGTTTTCATGGGAGGAAGGGGGAATTGACTCGAAGAGGGCACAGGGGAACTTTCTGGTGTGATAAAAATGTTCTAAAGCTTGATTGGGGTGGTATTAAAAGGTGCATATATTTATCACAACTCACCAAATTGTAAATTTAAAATCAGTGCATTTTGCTGCATGTAAATTTTTCCTCAACAGATATAATAAGACAAAAAATCAATGAGGCAATATTAAAACAAACAACGAACAAATGCATGAGGGCTGAAACAGTTTAGGATAACAGGAGACCAGAGTAAGCCATCCCAAAACATGCCTTTTTGGCCTAAGGATTATTTTGAAAAACAGCAATCATAGGAGAAGCCCTGAAAACAAAGTAGCAGTTACCCTTCTGTAAGAGTATTTTACATCAGCTATGGATTGAGTAATAAAGAGATACCAATAGTGGTTCATCAGCGGTGACACATGCATCAAATTAAAGATGTTAATAATGGGGTCCACTGACAGGGGAGTGGGGGCTCTGTTGCATGAACTCAATATTCTGTAAACCTAACAGTGCTCTAAAAAATAAATTCTAGTCTTTTAAAAATTAAAAAAAAAAGTATTTTACATCTATAAAGGAAATCTCCATTTGTAAAGATATCTCCCCCTCTATACCAGAAAGAGACAGATAACTAAATCATTAGAGACTCATCAATGGAGAAGGCACAGACTTAAATCTGCATAAAGAAAACCTTACTTTTTTTTTTAACAATACTTGGTGAGGCTACCTGTGCATAAATGGCTTCTCCCACACCCTTCTCTCTTTTTTCAGCTGAAGATTATATTTAAGCCTGAATTCTAAACCACTTCTTGGAGATGTATTCATTTCTCCCTTGTTATCTCCCATGTGAACATGGGGTATACGTGTTACTAAAACTTGTCTTTTGTTACAGGGGCCCCAGAAAATGAACCTAAGAGGGGTAGAAGGAACAGATACCCTTTCCTTTCCTGCAGCAGAACATAGCAAGTAGTTCAGCAGTGGGAGGGCATACTGTTTGAGCAGGGAAGCAATAGGAGTTGAGCCTGGAAAGGCAAGTAGTGTGAAACTAGAGTGAAACTATTTTAATTTTCTGACTAAAGAAAATTGGAACCTGAGTTAAAGTGTAAGCCTTAGAAGTTAAAGGGTGATTGAATAGCCAGAGACCTCCAGAGAAATTTAGGGATTTACCTCCTTAAGTGTTTATGTGTCAAAGGATGAAATTCTAAGTCTTGGGGCCAGTCCCTCATATTCTAAAGGACTGTAAAAGACTAGACAGTAAAGGTTTCTCTCCCTCTCTCTAGAGGTGAAAGGAGACAGGGCTCAGTGGCTCACTCATGTATTCCTAGCACCCTGGGAGATGGAGGCGGGAGGATCAATTGAGGCCAGGAGTTCGAGACCAGCTGGGGCAATAGCGAGACTTCGTTTCTACAAGATATTTAAAAATTAGCCACTACTCAGGAGGCTGAGACAGGAGGATCCATTGATCCCAGGAGTTGGAGGCTGCAGCGAGTGATCATGCCACTGCACTCCAGCCTTGGTGACAAAACAAGACCCATCTCTAAAAAAAAAAATGAAAAAGAGGTGAGGGGAGAAGTCTGTAGCCAATATAAACTCCCAGATTCCCAGATTTCAGAATTCCTTTCCTGCAGTACAGGCTCTCCCACCCTGCAACATGCAGAGTAACATGTGGCTCTCATCGAGTCGCCTGTGAGTTACCGGGTGTGGGGAACCAGTGCAGTCATTGCTGTAATAACTTTTACCTCTGCCCCAGAAACCGTATGTTTGCTTTCAAGATAAATATAAATACAGACACTAAAAACTTGTCAAACAGGAGCCAGTTTTCATGGGGGTAGAAAACCATTCAAAAAGTGTCTAGATTTATTCCATTACCAGTGGGAAGGTAGTACTATGGAGAATAGATCCAAGACAGTCAAGACTGAAGGCAGCAAGATGATTTAGAAGACAACTACAATGGTCCACGTAGGAGACGATGAGGTAAACATAGTAATGAAGGAAGAGCAGAGGGAATGGGCATGAGTAACACCATGGAGGTGGGATTGGAAGGATTTAAACTCCTATTGGATGTGGGACTAGAAAAGGAATTATCACGATATTCCACAGTGCCCAGAGGAATGCCATTAAAAAGATCTGAACAAAACACCTGAAACCTCAACCCCCTGCATTTCCCTAAACTACAGTGTACCTCTGTGCTTGCTGGTGTGTAATGTCCTTCCACTGATTCACCTGGAAAACTGGTATTCATCTTCCACTGAGAAGACCCCTGACACGCTTAGCGCACAAGAAACCTAGGATCCTGATGTTGGTCACTCCCACAGCCACAGTACTCACCAGTGTCCCCACTTCAGCACTTACATCTTTGGATTGTGGCTGTGTTTTCATACCTGGCTTTCCCACTAGGCTATGACTTGACAGACCCATATCTTGCTCACCATTGTATCTTCAGCACAGAGCAAGTGCCTGGCACAAAGAAGGAACTCAATAAATATTTGTTATTAAATTAATAAACATTGTTCTAATTTACACTTATAAAAGATCAAGAACCAGAACATTACCTCATTTCCCAGATATTCTATAACACCCAAAGGACATTCTGTCCTCAATAAATGCAAACAAATCATTTGAGCCTCTCTTCTTTACTTCTCATTTTTAATGTAATAAAAGATAAACCATAGGCCGGGCGCAGTGGCTCACGCCTGTAATCTTAAGCTCTCTGGGAGGCCGAGACGGACGGATTGTTTGAGCTCAGGAGTTCGAAACCAGCCTGAGCAAGAGTGAGACCCCGTCTCTACTAAAAATAGAAAGAAATTAATTGGACAACTAAAAATATATAGAAAAAATTAGCCGGGCATGGTGGCGCATGCCTGTAGTCCCAGCTACTCGGGAGGCTGAGGCAGGAGGATCGCTTGAGCCCAGGAGTTTGAGGTTGCTGTGAGCGAGGATGATGCCACGGCACTCTAGCCAGGACAACACAGTGAGACTCTGTCTCAAAAAAAAAAAAAAAAAAGATAAACCATATAAACTTTAATAAAAATGAAATAAAGAATGAACCCTAAACAAATGAATTTTTCAGGAAATGTGGATGATCAATCTATTGCTCCCTTAGAAGAACCTAAATTTGGTGCCTGGAAACTCCAAAGATACCTAACAGAGAGGTGCTACCACACTGATGCCACCATATGAGTGTTTGATTTTCATGGTACCTTTACTTTGGCATGATGACATTAAATAAGATAACAGAGGTAAAAGCACAGTAATACACACACACACACAATGTACACAAACAATAAGTGGAAGTTTCTTCACCATTCCTTCCCCATCCACATTTTTTATACTTTATTAGTCTGCACTAATTTTCATTTACAGGTGGATCTAAACAAACCGGTGAAATTTTCACAGCCTGATGAAAACCACAAACATAGTCTATTTTCTCAAATTAATGGGCACTGAAATTCATGACACAATTAAAAATGTGCTTATATTGCAAAGAGAATAAAACCATGGCAGGAGAAAAAAGTGTTTCTTCCTCTTCTCAGGAAAATAGTAACTATATATAAAATATACATTTGGTGCACACCTAGCCACTCTCTCTAATGATGTCAGTAAATAAAGGAAAAGATAAAAACTGTATGACAAGAATGTACAAAATGAATGGTTCATTATTCTAAATATGGGAATCGTACAGAAAACATGAAGATTTTACCACCTGTACGCAATTGCAGAAGTTGAGGACATTATCTTTATCCCGCACTGAGCACCTGCCATTAGCACTTAATAAAGATAGAAATACTGAGCTTGATTCCGTGCTGAAGAGCAGGGCCTAGAATGGGAACTACTCAGAGGGTGGCACTGCATTCCAATGGTGTCAAGTGCAACTTGAAACAAGCTTCCAGTCTGAAGCATAAATATGAGAGAAGCCGTAGATCTACACTGCTAACTTCTTCAACTCCACAATAAGAATTTTATCAAAGCTCATATCCAACTAACAATGTAGCCAGCAAACCAGAACCGGCAAGGTGAGACTAAACTACATGTTGGAATTCCATCTTTACTTCGTTCAGGGTGAAAGATGGCTTGAGAAGTTGTCCCTAGAATAGAAAAATGCCTGAGAAAAGGGACCATTGCAACAGTGGTAGGAAAACATGCCCATGGCAAGGTCGACGTCAAAAGATGGTACGGTCTAGATGTGGCATCCCGTGAGTTCATGAGCTTTCAGGGCCCAGCATTTACTGAGCACTTTAACTCTGTGCCAGGATCTATATTAGAAAGTTCCACTTCTCTTAGCTCATTTAAACTTTCTGCCAAACCAATAATTCCGTATTATCTCCGTGTGACAGATAAGGCAACTGAGACCAGGGAGTTACATAAAGGGAATGAACATGGTGAGAAAATATTAGAGCTAAGACTGAACTCTGATCTTTTACCACCATGAGTGATATTTATCCGCAATGCCAAGTAGCATCTACTACACGGTGTCATGAAACTCAAAGGGCCTTGCCCCGGGACGGCGCGGGGTGGAGGAAAAAGGAAGAGGAGCAGAGCCTCTAGTGCCTGAAAGGGAGAATGGGGGTGCTTCTGGGGTGCCGGTCATGCTCTGCCTGAACTCACGTGCGGTACATGGGTGTGCTCACGTTGTAAAACTTCGACACCTGCATACACACGACATATGCGCGTTTCTGTTTGCGTGTTGTGCGGCCGTCCCTCGGCATCCGCGGGGGATCGGTCCATGACCCCCACATAGACCGAAATCCGTGCAGCTGGGCCCGCGGAATCCGCGGACGCGGAAAGCGGCCTTCGTACCTGCCGGGCCCCGCCCCCACCCGCGAATACTAGATTTTCAATCCGTGTTTGGTTGAGGAAGCGGAACCCGCTGATACGGAGCGGGGCTGACTGCATTAACTGAAAAAAATTCGCTTAAAAGTAAACCCCCGCAGTTCAAACCCAGGTTGTCCGAAGGTCAAGTGTCTGCTGAAGTGTGATCAGGGAGCGGCGTGACCTTGCCAGGGGCCTCAGATTTGCTCCTATTGCAGCCCGCTCCCCGGGTCAGGCGCAGGAAATGAGCCTGCTTTCCTTTCCTCTTGAAGTAATAAAAATAAAAAACACCCAAACAAGGCTACATTTAGCCAAATCCTTACCAACCATTATAAAACTAAACAAAATTTCTCTTAAAAATACGTTTTAACATATTCGTACCAGACGGCACAGATGATGAAAAGCACAGTGGATGACAGTTAGGGGACCTCCCTAGTTTTCCTAGCAACAGCCTGGAGGCTCTTGGCCTCAGTTTACTTACCTATAAATGAAGAGTTTTAATTAGATAACCTCTAAAGTTCATTCCACATGTATTCTTCAGCATATGTGTATAAAAATATTCATAGCAACACTGTTTATAATAGGAAAAAAAAGGAGTGGGGAATGGCCATTGCCAGGAAAATGGATAATAAACTGTGGTATGAATCATGCAATGAAATCTTCTACGGCAATAAAGTAAATGAATTATGGTTCTACATATCCATTGGATGGATCTCAGAAGCATAATAGTAAATTAAGAAAAACAGGTTAGTGAACTAAATATATATTGTGATACCATTTATATACTGTTAAAAAGAAACAAAATGAAATAACATATTGTTTAGGGATACATGCATGTCTGATAAAACCATGAAGAAAACTCAGCAAATGATCATTACAAAATTGAGGGCACTGGTGATTTCTAGAGGTGGGCGTAGGGGCAGGAGATGGAACAGCAGCATTTTCAGCAGTATTAGTACATTGGTGAGTTCATGAGTTTGCACCGTTACTATACTTCATAACTTACATATATGTTACATATTGTCTTTCATGTATCAAATAATTCATGAATTTTTGAAGATTACATGTATTTTCCTAGAAAAATGTTGAGGATAAAGGGGTGAGTACAAAATCTTAAAGGTACCAATAAGTTGTGACTCATCTTTAACTGCTCTGATAACAGGGTTTGTTCCCTGTGAAGCAACGTTAGGATCATAATGTTTTTCTAGAAAAATTTGCCATTCTCATTCTTTTTTTTTT
>NW_012135636.1:4795860-4816228 GCF_000956105.1 Propithecus coquereli | reverse complement strand
CGCTTTGTATGGAACCATTCTCATTCTTGAGCCTTGGTGCAGTATATAACTGAAGCCAGAAATGAGCCACATAAAGGTAATAGAAAACTCTTTATTCAGACAAGGAAATGTAATTCAACTCTTCTTTGGATGAAATTATTTATGGACTCTTGCTACTATTTATTTTATGCCAAGCATTGTTCAAGATGTGGGGGAAGGCAGGAGTGAACACAGCAAAGCTCACACCTTCATGGAGCTCACACCCTAATGGGAGAGACTGACTATAAATCCACAAAAATCAAAAATTAGATCATTTCTGATAGCAAACAGAAAACAAAACATTTATTATGTAGTGTCTATTTACATTTGGCCTTAGCCAATGAAACAACAAATTTTTCCTTTTTATTTTTCTGTAGTTTGAAGCAAACTGAGCCTCATATTTTACTATAATAAAGTAACTTCTCTTTAAAAAACTATCTGTTTCTACAAACAAAAAGATCCAAAAAGGCCAAAATGGATGGTGTGTTGGTCTTCTTGACGTGTCAACTTCACTAGGCTACAATCCCCAGTTATTCAGTCGAATACTGATCTAGGAGTTTCTATGAAGGTATTCTGTAGATGTGATTAAAGTCCATAAGCAAGGTGGGTGAAGTGGCTCACACCTGTAATCCTAGCACTATAGGAGGCTGAGGCAGGAGGATCACTTGAGGCCAGGAGTTCGAGATCAGCCTGAACAAGAGCGAGGCCCCAACTCTGCTAAAGGAGCTCAGGAAATTTCACCCCAAAATATGACTCCTTGGTATAAGGAATATTTTGAATTAAAGGCCCTTTGAGATCAAAAGTCATTGCAAGGGGCTTTCCCTCTATCTGCATAAACCGAACTGATCCATCCAAAGGAAGGGAAGAATTCACTTTCTTCCCTTTCCCATTATCTCACTATACTGCAGGAAAGAAAATCAAGAATGCAACCAGACCTGGCCCAAGTCATTTTAAACATATACCTGTCTTTCATGTTAATTAAAAGTCAATCTGTTCTCCCCCATCCATTCATTCTCCCAAGCAGCTATTCATCCTCCCTAGCAATCATTTATTGCCCCTAAACAGAATTACCTATATTCCTCATATCCCTTCCCCTCTAAAAGGCAGGTGTAAAAATATCTGGATCTCATTGGGATACTGGGATTCTCCCCTTGTGCATGGTAAATAAACCTCTTCCTCCTATTAATCTGCCTTAATTGTGAGTTGCTCTCTCAGCGAACTTTCAGGAGGAAAGTGCAAGTTTCCCCTCATCCCCACACTATAAAACATACAAAAATGAGCCAGGTGTGGCGGAGTGCACCTGTAGTCCCAGCTAGTTGGGAAGTTAAGGCAGGAGGATCACTTGAGCCCAGGAGTTTGAGGTTGCAATGAGCTATGATGATGTCACTGCACTCTAGCCCAGAGACAGAGCAAGACCTCGTCTCAAAAAAAAAAAAAAAAGAAAAGAAAAAATCCATAAGCAGTTGACTTTAAGTAAGGGAGATCATTCTAGATAATCTGAGTGGGCCTGATTCAATCACTTAAAAGATCTTAAAAGCAGAGCTGAGGATTCCCTGAAGAAGAATTTCCTCTTGTAGACAGCAGCATCAGCCCCTGCCCTTCCTGCCACCAGCCCTGTGGATTTCAGACTTGGCCAGCCTGTCCCCCACATCGCGTAAACCAATTCTTTGTGATAAATCTGCTTCTGGGTCTGCTTCTCTGGTTGAATCCTGACTGATACAGATGGATTTAAGATGCATTATCTTGGATTCCCATCATAAAAGATCCTGAGCCTAAGTATATCCTTTCCATGTTTCCTCAATAAATGAATAATGATTTGCAGTATGAAGGGATGGGAGGTGAAGTGCATTTATTGAGGGCCTACTTTCTTAATTTGTAGAACTTCCACATGCATTGTCTCCCTACCTAAACCCATGCAAGCTCACCCATGAGTATCACCCCTGTGCTCATGAAGAGACGAAAACGGCAAAAACCATGTAACCTGCACAAGGTCACCCATTTAACAAGCAGCCAAAGTATGGTTGGAATGTGGACCCACACAAGGCCAAAGGCAAAGCTTATATGCTCCTCCTCTGGGGAGAGAAACATTGTATATTCTTGTCAGTTTATACTGTAAAGTTTGCAACTGAGACACTGTCATGGCGCTCAAAAGTAAAGGGTAATTCAGCAAATAATCCAATTTAGTTAAAGGATTGGGAAAAATCTGGAGGATAATCAAATTTTTCCTTAGGTATTGACAGAAACATAAAACTCAATTTTTATAACAGACTGTTGAATTTCTCAGAGGGATGCTGAAATAGATGTCTAAGTGACCCAGAGGGTTCATTTAAGTATCTCCATTATAGGATTTGGGATGCAATTTAAAGAAAAAGAAGAAATGGTTCACATTAAACCAAACAAATCGGGGTCTGAAATGTAGCTGTATGCCAATCTGCCACTTAATGGCTTATCTAGAAACACTGCACAGTTACCTTTCTATCCTCAGAGCCTCTACCTTTAAGAAATTCACCTTGATTATTCTGTGTCTTTAAAGCGCTGAAATTGAACAGTCAAAATCCCAGTTCCATTTAAGCTTGCTTCCCCTGGAGCCCAGGGCAACCTGTTACTTAAATATAACGGATGAATTTCACTATATTTCAATGATTTGGGTGACATTTCCTTGACATTCACAATATGTCTATAAATTAGAAGTGCTACCATTTTAACACAAAATGAATACAATGATCAAAAGAATCCTCCAGTTACTGCCTACCCTTGGAGAAGGGAAAGACAATCTGATTGCTATTCTCTGCATGCAACAAGCTATACTCCAAAGCATGAGCAAAACACTAATAAATTGCCTTTTCTCATTATATTTTGGGTTACTTTTCTGTTTTGTAATTCATGTAATTACTCACTGTCTTCTACAGTAGCATGTAAGAGAAAACTTTGGTTAATCTATTCAAGCCCTCAATTTACCATAATTTAGTAACCAGAAATTATTTTCTAAATGTTAAGGCTACAGAGAAGCAAATGACGACGTAACAACCTGTATCAAGGTTCTTCAGTGTTTCTTTTTCTTCTTTTTTCTTCTTCTTTTATTTTTTTATTTTTATTTTTTTGGCACATTGTCTCCCACAATAGAACATATAAACCCAATCTAAGAATATGCATATATAAAGCGACAGGCCCAGGCAGCACCAAACTAAAGGGAGATGGGTTTTTCCAGGCACTGGGAACTGAGGACTGTGCTCTCTGAGGGAAATTTCTACCCTCTCTCAGGGCACACGTTGCAGATGCACTCTGTGGTCTAACCATGACTAGGGATACAAGGTGATAAGAATCACTGCTAATGCTTAAGTGGAGTGTACTTTGTACTGGACCCTGATCTAAGCACTTCAGGGACACTAAAAGCAACTCTATGAGGTAGGTATTAATAGTATCTTCATTTTACTGAAAGAAAACTGAGACACAAATATTAATACATTTAGTTTTTACTCAAGATCATACAGCTAGCAAGTACTAGAATCAGGATTCAATCCCAGGCAGTTTTGCTTTTCAGCGTATGTCTTTTCTCCCATTAGGTTATAAATTAGTCACAAATGCCGTACCATTTTAGCAGCTGCAATACCCAACCCATATTAAATATCTGAAGATTAAATAATAGATTGAGAATAAAGTAAAATATGATATATACTTGACAGAGTGGTAGAGAGAGTATGCCTGAGAACAGATTAAACAGACCAATCACAAAGTCTAGTACAGGAAATAGCTAGAAACCACCAGCTAAATTCTCTCTCGTCTGCACAGACCCCAACGAGAATATCAAAACAAAACAAAACAAAAATTCCTCCCCACCTTCAACAGGAATAGAGTCCACAATCAAGCTCAGCTTTCATACCAGAAGGAAAACCACTAAATTAATAAAATATGGTTACATATTTCTAAAACTCTGTGGCAACAAAAATTCAAATAAAAGGATTATTCTAGGTTAGGTGTGGCTCACTCCTATAATCCTAGCACTCTGGGAGGCCTAAACGGGAGTATCACTTGAGCTCAGGGGTTTGAGACCAGCCTGAGCAAGAACGAGACCCTGTCTCTACAAAAAAAAAAAAAAGAAGAAGAAAGAAAGAAAAGAAAAATAAAAATTAGCTGGACATAGTGGTACATGCCTGTAGTCCCAGCTACTGGGGAGACTGAGGCGGGAGGATCGCTTGAGCCTAGGAGTTTGAGGTTGCAGTAAGCTATGGTGACACCACTGCAGTCTAGCCAGGGCAACAGAATGAGATTCTGTCTCAAGCAAAAAAAAGGATTATTCTATTTAGTCACCTAATAACTAGATAATTTACTTATCCAGAACACCCAATTCCATAAACATCGAAGTGAATCACGGTTTTGACTAAATCTACCGAGCTCTTCTGTGTTGGGTATGACAGTTGCAGTGTTTGCCTTGGTTGCTGACATGCAGGGGCATCTATAGATTCCTTATGCCTTTGTGAGTCAATCTCACAATGTTATCTTGTCACTTTCACTTTGGGATTTTTTTATCTGCTACTTCAAGTTAAAGAGGAAAGGCCTGAAATGTATGTTTTTAAAATATATCCAGGACAACACTTCTATTTTGGAACTCTTCACTGGTTAAATAAAAAACCCTCCAGCAGCTGCTACATAGAAGAAGAATACCAATCATCTCAGGAGCTGAGAAATATGTGATGAGCGACCACTTCAGCTCTTGAAAAATAAGCCCATTCAAAGCTAGCTAGTACTGTGATACTCCAAATGAAATGCTAAACCTAGGCTGCATTTCTTGTCATTGGTAAGACTGAAAGTGTAGAGTGCCTCGAAGTATGCAATTTTCCTTGAATGTTATTTTGGAGTATCTTCATTTCTGAGGAAAAGATTTCTTCTTGCTTATATGGTATCTGTAGTCTCATTTTTTGTGCAATGCCTTCTCAAGTTCCCTGGAATGATTATAAAGTTGTACCCCTGCAAGCTCTTCTACACAATGTACATGCCAGAGAAATCAGATATACTGTTGAAATTCATCATGCACAATCTATGAAATAGGGGCTGTGCGACCATATCAGCACATGTTACAAGATATATTTCCACTTTTTCATGTCCCTCTGAATTTATTTGACAGAATTTCAGAAGGAAAAAATGTGTTTGCTGGAGGGCAGGTTGTTTTTGCTTCTTGGAGTCAGCAAAGATGCTGAAAGCTTTTCAACTTTCTTTGCCATTATTTAAACCTCATCACCTCAGACATCTAGCCACACTACATGCAGCAGCAGTAGGGATTCTTTCCTAAACTGTCCTTTGTCTCAAGAGTTTCTGAAGACATTTATAGGCAGGTGTAGACATTTCAAAGTCATAGTTAGTTTTAAAACACTCTTATACCAACACCCAGAAAGGAAGTTAAAGCCTTTTTTCTTTTTTTAATCTAGCTCAGTAGTCACCAGGCCAGGTTCTTGAACTCTCCTAAATACCAAGTTTTTACATTGTTTTCAAAAGTATAATTCCTAGACTCTTCAGCACCCCCAAGCTACAAATCTCTCTCTTCTATCTTGCCTTAAAGAAAAAGTTCTTGAAATTATAACTTGAATATCTGACAACTTTACTTCCTCACCTCCCATTCAGTCTTCAATCCATGTTGTCTTACTTGAGCTTTGCCATTCCAGTAAAACTGTTCTTGCTCACCTCTTGACCTGCAATGGCCTAATCCAGCGTCATTTTCAAACCTGGTCACCCAATAGTATTTGAAACTGTCAACCAGCACCTCCTTCTTGTAACTATCTACTGCTTTTTCCCCCTGGCACCAAGTCCTCCTGATTTTCCATTTACTTCTCCCATCATTCCTCCATCTATCCACTGATTCCTCTTCTTACCACCTTAATTGTTGGGATTCCCTGGATTGGCCTTTGCTCCTCTCCTCTGACTTGACACACTCATCCTGAGCAATCTTATTCACATTCACGCCACTGAGAACTTCTGTACACGGATGATGCTAAAATCTATTATCTCCAAATTGTATCTCTCTCCTGAACTTCATGCTTACTTTGCCCACTGCTTTATGGTAATCTCCACCCAGATATGCCAGAGAAACTCAAGCTCAAGGTGTCCAACACTGAGCCCATTGTTCCCTTCCCAAAAGCTTGCTTTTCTCTTAGGATTAATGAAACAATGATCCACAAAGTCAGAGAGCTGAGCTTAACCCCATACTGTTCCTCTGCTTCAACCCTAGGTACTCATCATTTCTCATCAAAATAATTGTGGTAAGTTCCTGCCTGACCACTCAGACTCTGGCATCCCCCACCACATCTACCCTCCATTCTCCAGACTTTTGATGACAAACCCTTCGAAGGCCCCCAATGTCTGCAGACTAAAGTCCAAACTCCAAAGTAGGGCATGAAAGTCTTTTAGGGATTTCTGCTCCTGCTTACCTTTAAAAGTTATACCTGCTCACATCCTGGTCCCCTGGCTGCTTCACACCTTTCTGCTTTTTCTTATATACTGTCACCTAAGCCCATAATGCTCCTTCTTCTTACCCTGGAAAACTAATTCATTCTCTAAGAATCTACTCAAACATTATCCTTGTTGAGATTCCTTTTCTAGCCTTTCTACTCTCGACCCTAACAACTTTCCAAATTTACACATTCATTTTATTTCCCACATGCACCCTTTTATATGGTTAATTTGCTTATTGTTAGAAGCATTTAACCACTTATAAAGTATAAGAAAGAAGGCTAGACAATTTGCTCCCCAGAAAACAAGCCCAAAATCATGTGGTTTAGACTGGGGTGACCCCAGGGTTAAATCTGCACATGACCCTGACACCTAGAGATACAGAATCTTTATCTGTCAAAACGCTGTGACCCAATTGCAAAGATGTGGAAACAACCCAAGTGTCCATCAATACATGAGTGGATTAATAAAATGTGGTATATGTATACCATGGAGTACTATTCAGCTTTAAGAAACAATGGTGATATAGCACCTCTTGTATACTCCTGGATAGAGCTGGAACGCATTCTACTAAGTGAGGTATCCCAAGAATGGAAAGACAAGCACCACATGTACTCACCATCAAACTGGTATTAACTGATCAACACATAAATGCACATATAAGAATAACATCTATTGGATGTTGGGCAGGGGGGAGGGGGGAGGGGGCAGGAGGAGACGGGTATTTTCATACACAAAGAGTGCAATGCGCACCACCCGAAGGATGGACATATTTGAAACTCGGACTTGGGGGGGAGGGGGGGGCAAGGGCAACATACGTAACCTAAACATCTTTACCCCCATAATATGCTGAAATTAAAAAAAAAAAAAAGAAAAAAAAAATGCTGTGACCTTCAAGTAAGTTACAGTGCTAGACGTGTCTCCAAAACATAAGACGCCTAGCAATCCTAAATTTTTGGTTTTTGGTAATACTTATTAACAAAATAATATTTGTCAATCATTGTAAACATATTTTAAGTATCTTTTTATATAATTATCTTTTGTTTGGTTGATGGATATCTCGATTTTATGTACATTCTATATTCTCTGAGATCTTGTCATATATTTGGAGTCTATTACTTAAGAAATAATTTATACTCTGCCTTGAGATTTGTTTTAGTCAGCTTGGAGTGCTATAACAAATTACCATAGACTTTATTTCTCACAGTTCTAGAAGCTGGAAAGTGAAAGGTCAGAGTACCAGCTAGGCCAGTCTGATAAGAGCCTTCTTCCTGGTTTGTAGGCAGACACCTTTCTGCTGTGTCTTCTCCTGGTGAAGAGCCAAGAAAGAGCAAGCTCTCTCATATTTCTTCTTAAAAGGGTGCTAATCCCAGTCATGAGGGCTCCATCCTTATAACCCAATTACGTCCCAAAGTCCCCACCTCCTAACACCATCACAATGGAAGTTAGGATTTCAACATATGAATGGAGGAGCACAAACAATACTTCCATGGCAAGGTTACACCTTTACATCAATTCAGTGAAAATTCAAAGAGAAAAAAGACCAAAGGCTAGAATATGAGAAACCCAGGAAAGGATCTGTAGCACAAAAGCCTGAATTAATTCTTATTAAACACAGAGGAACTTAATGCCCATTACAGACAGAAAGCAGGGAACTGGCTAATGAATGTGGTTGCACTTACTTACTACAGACTTCACTCTCCCTAATGAACAATTATCTTTTCTAGCTCATGCTAGACAAGAGCTCCCTTTTGCTTTTCGGTGTAACTCCTCCACAGAGGAGGACATTTGTTTTTCTGCCCTTAACCTTTTAAGCCAACTGAATATTAAAGCATCTTAATGCTTACTCTGAAATTTAGCGCATAAATGCTGCAGCAAAACATCTGGGCATTAGTTGCTGCCCTCAAAGCTTGCTCTAACTCTTCTCTCCTTTTTTATGCTGTATCTACTACTTGCTAAAGAGTGTGTTAAAGAATTCCCTTCTTTCAAAATGACATTCTAAGATTACACATACTGACCCATTTAAATAGATGTGATAATAACTGCAAACCTCAAATCTTCATTAAGGAAGGAAGAAAAAGAAAGATAAGATAGGATGCGTGATTTTGCTGTTTTTAAAAAGAAAAGAATATTTGAAGGAAATACGAGAAATTTTAACATCTATTAAATATGATTGGGAATAGGTGGTTTCCTATTAAATTATTTATGTTCTTTTCTGATATTTGGAATAGCTCATAACTTAAAATTGAAAAATATTAACTATCTTCAGCTAGACAAGCCAAATTGAAATAGTAATAAAATTTAGGATTTCCCACACTCTAAATTTCCACTGTTCTTGCTTCACCAATCCTCGTCCCTGATCAAACTTTGCTTTTTTTTCTTGTTCTGCTTCCAGACTGCCCAGCATTGCTGCACAAAGCCATGAAACTGTTACTCGGTTCCACTACAAATTCACCCCAACCAATCTAAAATAGAAGCTCACTATCACTTAAGCAATTCGTTTCTTCCCTCCACTGTAATCAAATAGTATCATATTAACCACTGAGACTATCCCAAATCCTACTTTGCTCAGACGTCCACACCCTTACACCTCATTTCCTGAAAAATCTTTGAAAAACTTTTGACCTTTCCTAAGCTTCTTAGATTCAAGGAAGCTTTTCAAGGTAAGTATCTGCAGCTCATACTTTCTATTACAGTCAGATTTTTCTAAGAATTCATAATATAGTACCATATTTTTATATCATACTCATAGAATTAACAAGATTAAGGTCATGGAAGAGTCCAGTGTGTCCAATGATATTACAGCAAGCATCTAGGCTGGGTAAACAGACGCTAAAGTGAGCCTCCAAAAATTGCCCACTTATTAGTGTCCACACTTTTGTATAATACCCTCCCCTTCGGTGTAGGAGAGACCTGTGACTTGCTTCTAACAATCAGAACATGGCAAAAGTGATGGGATGTCACTCCCATGATTATATTACATTATATAAGACTCCACCTTAGCAGACAGGAATGAGGTTCTCCTTGCTGTTTCGATAAAGTAAGCAGTCATGTAGAGGAAGCCGTGTGGCAAGAAATGGGAGGACTCCTGCTAACATTCAGTAAGAAGCCAGGGCCCTCGATCATATATCTTCAAGGAAATGAATCCTGCCAACAATCTGAACAAGCTTGGGAGCAAATTCTTCCCCAGTCAAGTCTCCAGATAAAAACACAGCCCAGCTAATACCTTGGTTGCCGTCTTGTGAGACTCTGGGTGGAAGATCCAGGTAAGCCATGTCCCAACTCCTAAGCCACAGACACTGTGAGAAAATAAATGCATGTGGTTTTAAGTGGAGTTTGTGGTGATTTACTCTGCAGCAATATAAAACCAATATGCTAGGTTAGAAATAAAGAAGAAGAAAAGGGAAGAAAGGTAGAAGAAAGAAGAAAGGAAGGGCGAAACATGTGGAATCGTATCTTACTGTAGAGGCAAAAGCAGGAGAAATGTAGGCTCCTCTACCAGAGAAGCAAAAACTGGCACCGTACAACTGGCACAAGTATTCAACATGAACAGTTAGCTGACAAGGCATTCCCTCTAAGCAGCTGCTATAGGAAAAGTGTTACACAGGAAGTATCATGGAATTTTGTTTCTACCTAATAGGAAGAAATAAATACATATTCAGTTCAGAACTCGACCAGGGAAGATGATGAGGCACTTACTATATGCCAGTGCTGTGTAAGCACTTTGCCTGTATTGTCTCATTTAATCCTCACAACAACCTATGAGGTAGGTACCATTATGGCCCCATTTTGGAGATAAGAACACTGAAGCATGATACTGTCAAGTGATTTGTACAAGACCACACAGCAAGTAACAGATGGTGCTGGAACTAAACTTTAGCCTGTCTCATTCCAAAGTCATATCTCTTAACCATCACCGCAGTGAGGAGAATGCAGGTCAGGACAGACAGCACTGCAAGGAAAAGGTAAGCAAAAGTCACAAGGGCAGAGATCTATGGAACACGGCAGAGGCAGACACAGATACCCATTTCAGGAAGAAGAAGAAAGCAGGCAGCAATATTTTGCAAAACAAAATGAATTAAACATTTTTCACAGTATCAATGAAAAAAATCAAATAATCTATAAGCAAGGAAGTTACATCCCTGGGTGGAAAACCGTGGCAAAAATGGCATGTGACACACAGAAGAGGATCAGAAGATGGTCAGCTAAACTTAGACAATATTAGAAAATTCAAACAAGACCAAGACAAAAACAATTCCTCTGGCTAACAGTTTTCACAAAGAAACTAAAAATTTATATCAAAAGTCACTGTCCAGTTTTATACTTGTGGTATTGAATTATATGAACTAAAGTAGCTCTCTTTCCTAACTGGGGATTCAAACATTGTCCACAAATTCTTCTGTTGTTTAAAAAAGCACTGAATTAGAGAATTCCTCATATTATTATAGGCAGACAAGTAGATTGAATGGAGCCTCAAGACTCTTACAATGAACATTCTGATGATCAGAGTGGGTGAAACCCTTTATATAAGCCTGTTTTAACAAGGTATATTTCTGTCCAGATGAATATACTTTATGAGATGGGGCATGATCCAAGTAGAAGAGCCAGAGTCAGCTATCAGTAATTCACTGGAAAACACAATTAGCCTGGATGGCTGAGGATCCAGAGATATAGCCAAGAGCAGAGCTGATGATCAGTAAGTAGAGAGTGTGGTTCGTAAGGAGAGCAGGAGGTGGGAAGCTGACTCAAGGGTGAACCAAATTTGAAGTCACCTGCTTGCCTTTGTTCCAGACCAACTTTTATTAGGTTAAACAAGTCCTGTTCAGAGAACAGCCTGCCCAGCTGGACATCCACACACAGCAGCCTTGCCTTCTGCCCTTCCCTCAACAAATTAAAATTTCCAGGAACACCTTGTTTGGCTATCTCACCAATGCTGCTGGATTCATCTCCCATAAAATGTGATGCATGTTATTCTCAATGTGCCCACCCTGAAAGCAAAGCAAGAGCCTCAAGCCTTCTCAGGACATCCAGCTTACAACTATGTATTTTTCTTTCACAAAAGACAAACATTGCTGAGGCATTAAAGTACTTCCAGTGGCATTAGATCCATCATCAAAAGGATACTTACCAGGCTGTCAAGCACTTATTGATTTCTGAGTCTGTGTAGTATATGATGAAGAACTCTTCTTCCCACAAACACTTTGCCTTATTGTATTGGAACAGTTCTCAGCTACTTAATGCCAGATGGGCAGTTGCATGTAACTGGCCAGGATATCTGATCTGACCCCTGCATGTGCAATAGTTGGTCAGTAGAAAACATATCTCAGAATGTGGTGTTAGAAGTTGCATAATGCATTTAAGTTATCCTAGCTAGAATCATGGCAGACAAAACCATACCATATTTCAATAGAATCTTTATGAGCCTTCTGTTTGTTCCCTGCCTGCTCCTTCTGGGATCATTTGCTGCTGCTCATCTTGGCCCCCAACATGGTTTTGATCCCAGGACTTTTGATCTGTTCTCAATTTCCCATTTCATTTTTGACTCCTAACTTAGCTAACTGCCTTTATAATCTGGACACAATTCGGTCCCAAACTCAGCTCTGCCCATACTGCTGTACTGAAACTGCTCAGGTCAAAGGTCAATGAGTATATCTTTATGCCAAATACAATAAAAAATATTCTGTAGTTCTTAACATTCCTGTTTGCAGGTTTGACACTAAGGACATTTCTCCTCCTTTGAGCTCTCTCTCAGTTTCCATTACATTGCTCTTCTCTGGTTTTTTCCTACCTCTCTCTTACTCTTTCGGCTTATCTATATCCTCCATGTGTTCCTCTGATGACCAATTAAATGTGAAGACATTGGTGCTTGTCTTCCAAAAGCTCTAACCTCAGTCCTTTGCTCTTTCACATTATTCCTCACCCTTGTAGTCCAGCATCCACGCCCACGGCATCAGCTCGTAGGCTAACTCCATAATCTATATATCTTGCTCAAAACATTCAGCTTAATTGCCTAATGGACATTTCTACTTGGATAACCAATGAGAATCTCAACATCCATATGCCAAAGTCAATAATGTCTATTTGTTTCCCAAAACCAGATCTTACTTCTGTATCCCCAGTGAATGATCCAACTAAAACCAAATATATGAGAGTTTATCCCTATGTGTCAATTACCCCAACAAATCAGGCTCCAAGTCACAAACTTTCTATCTTTTAATGACACGAATCTATCCTTTCCTCTTAATTTCTCAGCTACCTTCCTTTAGATTTTCATCCACTTCTTCCCTGGATCTCAGCAGTAGCCTCTAACAGATTTCTTTGCCTTCAATCTTGCCTTCTTCAAATCCATTTTCCATTCCTGTACCAGAATAAACTTCCTAAAATATACATTTTATCAAGTTAATCTTTTGCATAAAATACTACAATGGCTCCCTATAGCTTTTAGGAAGTAGTTGAAAGTCCTCATTTAAACCCAAGACTCACAATTACCTGCCTACTTCTCTAACTTCATCTCCTAGAATTCCCCAAATATGCTCCTGTTTTTAGCTATACAGACTATTTCTAAGTCTTCGAATATGTCTTTAAACCTCTCACCCCACAACCCCCTTTGTTGTCTAGATACTTGCTACTCATCTTCAAAACTGTGTTCAGATGTCACCACTTCCAGGAAGCCTTTCTAATTTACCGCTCCCCTTCTGGTCTGACTTAGTTCCCTTTTCTGTGCTCCTCTAACAGAGCACATATGATTCCACCCCACTGAACTATGAGATGCTCCAAAACAGGAGCTTATTCATCAATCCATTCCTAGAATTTGGCATAATGTCTAGCACAGAGCAGGAATTTAATAAATATTTTGTTAAAGAAAGGGAAGGAGGAGAAGAGAAAAGTAGGGAGGGGGTAAGTAGGTTTGTAAAACCTATCTTACAAAATGGATTTCAGTTTGACTAATGGAAGACAAATGTAGCTAGAGAATCAACGATCTAACAACTGTCCCACCTAAATTATGCAAATTCTGGAGCTTCTGGACATCAATTAATAAAATAAAACCTAACCTTGAGAAGATCAATCTGCTCCCTTCAAGGACTAACTGATAAAATGGCCCCAAGGTAGCACAAATCCTGTTCCCTTCATATCTTTTAAGGACACTGTTAATAATAAGAAAATTAAACAACCAAAAGGGTCTGAGGAAGGATCTTGGGCTTTAAATAAAAGAAGCACTATAATGGAATTTCCTGGGGTCATTTTATTCAAATCAGTTCTGAAGTTCAAGCTATTTTATTCTTTATTAGTACCAGAGATGGTGACTCTGAATTCATTGTGGTAACTATTATGAGTTATCTTTATAGGAATATTTGTATGGGTATATATATTTCTATGTCTATTGTCTGTTTATTTTTTTTTTTTAACAGACAGTCTCACTATGTTGCCCAGGTTGGCCTTGAACTCCCGGGCTCAAGCAATTCTCATGCCTCATCCTCCTGAGCAGCTGGAACTACAGGCACACACCACACCTGGCTCCTAACTTTCTTCCCATGGGTGCCATCATAGTTGAGGTCTTTGTTTCTAATCTATATAATACTATTTTCTAATCTGTACTGTTTTTTCTAATCTATACTATTTTCTAATCTATACTAACCTTCAGTCCCTTTCCACTTCATTCCACTACATTTCCACTACACATTGCTGCCAAAATAATCTTGTATAAAACTGTGCTTACAAAGCACAGTTCTAATTGTGTCACTTCATGGCACTGTAAGAATATCAAATGAAGATAAGATGTCACAACTGAAAATATTTTTGAGACTCACAATTGCTCACTTAATAAAAGCCCGTGCCTTGTCATGGCATTCAGAGAATTATAGGATCACAAAATTGTTGAAAATGAATCTAAATATCATCTTGCACAAGACCCCCCCAAGCTCTATTCCCAAGTATCCTTTCCTGTCTTACCTCCTTCACTATTTTTAACAAGTCCTATACCCCAGTCAGATTAAATTCATTATCATATCTTTGACATTTCTGCCTCCCTGACTATTCTCTAACATTTTCCTCTGCCCGAAGTTCCTTCCCTTGAAATCTATCTGTCAAAACATACTCCTCTTTCCAAGTTCTAGGTCAAATGTCCCCTCTTTCATGAACACTTCCCTGATCCTTGCAAATTAAAAATCATCTCTCCTCAAACTTTTACAACTCTGCTTTAATCCTTTCCTAAGACTTTAGAACATTCTATTCTATATTCTAAATATCATCAATATCTCCCATCACTGCCAATTGGCTGTGAATTCTCAAATGATAGGGACTTTGGCTTATTTATTTGTATCCCCTCTGCATATTTTCTCCAACCCTTTAAGAATAATAAATTACTACTTCTAAGCTGTTATTTTCTCTGGTGGTGGTGTTTTTTTTAAGGAAGCACTGATAGAGGTGAAAATTATAATATTTCAACTGAGATTTCACATTTTAACCAACCACTAGCATTATTTTGGGAAAGAACCATTTCAAACCCTAGATCTACATCAAGCAGTAAACAATGTCAGATTATTAAACAATTTTATTCAATAAACATTTATAAAGCATCCACTATGTGCAAGTGGCACTATCCCAGGTGCTTTGGAAATACAAAGCTACAACTCTATTCATTAAGAAAAACATAATCTAATTAGATAAAACAAAATTTTACATAACTGTAACCCCAGAGTAAGTGTCATATGAGAAAAAACCTGCTGCAGAAATTGAAGTATGTGCAAAACTGGGGGGGAAAATCTCTACAAAGGAGGCAGAAGCATATGGACCTTGAAATCATTTAGGCTGATTTGGATCCTGGCTGACTCCATATAAGTGGTGCAGCCTTGGGCAAAACATTGAACTACTCTAGGTCTCAGATTTCTTATCTGTAAAATGGCAATAATACCTACATTTGGCTCACAGTTCTAAAACATAGTAAGTGCTCCAAAAATAATACCTTCCCTCCTCTACTTTTTTTTAAACCAATAGGGTTTTAAAAGAGACCAGAGAGATTAACCATAGCTCTGTGTTAACTTTAGTTCAAAGTGTCAAGTTTGGAATGATTTGAATCCTTTCACCACACTTCAAAACGGCATTCCTAGAAGGTAAAATGAAATCAGTGGTAATTAAAAGCCACAGTTCTGGGCCAGGCGCAGGCTCACGCCTGTAATCCTAACACTTTGGGAGGCCAAGGCAGGCGGATTGTTTGAGCTCAGGAGTTCGAAACCAGCCTGAGCAAGAGCAAGACTCCTGTCTCTACTAAAAATAGAAAGAAATTAATCGGACAACTAAAAATATAGAGAAAAAATTAGCCGGGCATGGTGGCGCATGCCTGTAGTCCCAGCTACTCGGGAGGCTGAGGCAGAGGGATTCCTTGAGCCCAGGAATTTGAGGTTGCTGTGAGCTAGGCTGAAGCCACGGCACTCACTCTAGCCCGGGCGAAAGAGTGAGACTCTGTCTCAAAAAAAAAAAAAAAGCCACAGTTCTGGGGCTCTAATATAGCCTGGGATGAATCACCAAAAGACTACAAATCTCTTTTTGTGATGATGATTTCCGTTTGGCGTAGTAAAATCAAGTGCCATTAATCTAGTGTATCAGTAACTTCTCTTTGGTTTCGCATGAAGATTAATAATTGAGGCCATCTCTCACAGTTACAAATATGCTTCAGCCCTGAGATGCTCCCAATAAATTTACCATCTTTTTTAAATAGATGTTTTAGTGTCAGTACATAGTTTCTTATTCCTGTTATAAATGCATTGAGCAATAAGGGTTTAAACAAGTCCAGTAAAAGCACTAAAATAGATGTTTTATAAAGCTTCCATATGCCATCATTAGCAAAGTCCATTTTGAATAAGTATAAGTTTTCTTGTTCCTGGTTTCCCAGCTTTTCTGGGTCCCTTTTGTGGCACAAACTTCTCCAAGTGAAGGAGAACCAAGTGTCCCCCAGACTGTAAACTTTACAAATTCAAGTGACAACAAACTTAATTACAAAATTAACTGCCTTTTCTAAGCCTGTTGTTTATATCAATCCTGTGATCTTGAGATCTATGAAAATCCTAAACCAAGCTGGATTCAGGGGTCAAAGAGCCATTGGAATCCACTGTTCCTCTAAAAGGAGATTGTAAATCTAGATTCTAGACTTTAATCTGCTCTCAACTGCCTGATTACCCATTGCCAAAGGTACCAACTCAATTCAACAAGCATTTCTCAAATCCCTGCATATGCCAGGAACTTTGCTGTGCTAGGTATTGAGTATAAAAACACAAATGAGACAAGTTATATTTTTAATGCTTATAACATCGGAATGCTTGAAAAATGGAAGTGGGCAAGTTATATTACAGGCATGTGTTTAAAAAGTGAAAAAAAATAAGACTTCATAACAAGGTGAAGGATAGCTTCAAAGGGATTATTAGGAAAAAACCCTGAGAAAGATGGCACATGCTCTCCTGCCCCCAGTGTCCAGACCAAGGAGCCAGGTCACCCACTTGAGCTCATCACCATCATTTATGATCCAGGCAGCTCTCTCGTGTGCCATTCTTGGAAGAGGACACAATAATGTGGTCCCTGCCCTAAAGGCTAACAATTCAGGCTGCAGAGACAGCTTGTTCTGACACACTCCTAAATAAGCTTCAAATGTACAAGAGAGAAGCCAGATCAAATCTAAGGGAACAGCATGAGAAACACAGTAAATCTATGATGACTAACTGACCTAACCGATGACCTATAAAAATCATTTTTCTTCCAAAGACAACTCACGTAGTCACAGCCACCACTGTGCCAAACATGCAGCTTGATAAATCACTTTATTTCAAACTGATACATGGTCTAAACATAACCATATATATGGTTCTAAATAACTTTGAAAATTATTTCTAGCATCTGAGAGAATTTGCATATTTTCAGATGAGCCTTGCACAGCATCTTAAAAATACTTCATTAATTCAACAAATAACTACTGAGTTCCTGGCACGTGCACAACAGAGTGCAAGGTATTAGCAAGCATAAATAAGAAAGCTCTGTCCCTGAGGCACTTACTATCAAAAACAAAATTTACAAAGTTAGAACGTAATATTTATTACTTGCTTCTGATTGCATGTATTTATTCTAATTGCATAATTAGATGCAATCATGCCGAAAACAAAAGGGAGACTGAATTTTATTTTAAGAAAGCTCTCTTGAGGCACATGATGGGAGAAAAAATCAGTATGTGAGCCAAATGCCAGAAGCCAAAAATTCAATCTAAACTATTAACACCAAAAAAAAAAAGACCACAAAAGGCGAACAGTAAAAGCTTATGTCTGAGGATTAAAGAAGTGGTAATCACAGACTATGTAGAAAGAAATTGTATTGTGTGAAGTACTCTAAAACTTTATGTATGGAAGAAACCTGAAAGATTATCTAATGCAACTCCATGATTTTGTGGATTTAAATAATTTTTTTAATTTTTAAAACACTGGATACTTTGCTCATTAGTGTCAAAGGAAACCCTGATCCCTGTCACACAACTAAGTGTTTGTTTTCTCCACCATACATGCCAAAAATTCTCACATGTAAAAAGCCTCAACATATTACATCTTTTTACACTGTTCAAACTCCCTTAACTCTAAGTACAAGGAACACAATGGAAGACAAAAATACTCTGACTGCCAGTGCGCTGGCCCGTGAGATGCCACATCATTGCCATAGGGTAATAGGTATTTTTCTAAGGTGTATCACGGGGGGCTGGGATGGGGACAGTGGGCACGGTGCAAAGCTCAGTCTCCTGGCTGATTCAGTGGAATCCTTATGCATCGTGCCATCCAATTCCCTACACCTTGTTCTAGGAAGTATGACCCTTAGCCTGTCTTGCAAACTGTGGTCATTTTTTTAAGCACTTGAACTAGTCCTCCTAGCAATGCCAACCATGCTCAGTAAATCCGGGAGGCCAGCCTGGATGCTGCAACTTCATGCCCTCTGCTTCTGGGACATCAGCAAACCCCTCCAGCCCTGCACCTGAGCTGCTGTCTCCACCTTAGTGAACTCTTCTATAAAGCAGACATCGTTTCCAGTTCTTTTCTTTGAGCCGCCTGGCAGAAGTCCTTCTCTGATTACCTTGCGTTGCTAGACCAGAGGGCATCCCGCTGGTGCCTTGAGACACTGGGATGGTTCTTTTGTTACGGACAGTACTGATTCTAAAGAGGAAGGCTTTGGCCTTCCTTGCCTCTCCTCATATTTTAGCCTCCTCTCCCCACCTCTCTAGCCCCCAATAATATATCCCATCAGCCCAGATCCTTGTTCTTGGAAAAAGCAATCTTCCCACAACGCCCTACACTATTTGTGCCAGCCTCCTTACTCAAGCCTGTTCAACTTCAGTCTTATGTTTCTCTTCAATTTTTAACAAATATTTATTCATGCTTGGCATTACAGAGGATAGATACAAAGCAAATAAAAATATTCTCCACACTCTTACGTAGTTATTAACACTCTTTGTGGAGTTTTATCACATCCTAATCCTCATTCCCACTCACCAAAAGGTGCCACAATACTGTAGGTATTTTATATAATAGTGGGAATCTTATATTAATAAGATTAACTTATAATGTCATGACACTCAATGAGGTGATCAGAATCACCCCAAAGTGTTGCAGAATAACAGGAGAGAACCATTGCTTGAGGACTTTAGTTAAAGGAAGATAACGGTGTGAATTACTCTCAATCTTTATCACATGTATAAATTGAATTCTGTAAGGAATTTGAACCATAGAGAGAATTCCAAGTCTGACTTCCAGTTTCCTCGCCTCCAATGTTGAGCCTATAATGCTTGATAAAATGGATTCATTTTCCAGCCTGAGATTAGATTACAAGAAAAGCATCAATCCAAAATGTGGAATCATACCTGGGTTATTGTATCATCATTTCAAGTTGTTCAAAGGTGCTTCCTGATCCAGAAGCCCCATTTACAACTATGCATTAGGGAAAAGAGTCTCTGGCTCTAAGAGCATAAAATGATCTGGTGGAGGTTATCTTTTCCATCCCACTCGCCTCTAGCAATTCTAAATAGCAAAACCAAACCTTCCCAGGAGTCTGGCAGTGTAAGTGCCAAAAGCATGGACTCTGCACCCACAGACTTGGGTTGTAGTCACAACTCTGCCCCTTCCTAGCTGTAGGACATGAGGTCTTGGGGTGACTAACTACAGGACTCTCTATACCTTAGTTTTCTCATACCCAAAATGGGAATAATAATAATACCCACCTAGATTATTATAAAAAAATATATACATTGTTAAATATAAATCACTTAAATCATTATGTAGCGCATTGTAAATGCCCAGTAAATTTCTTGGACATGTGAATATTGGGGTAGAGAATGATTTGGGGAGACAGTCCAACATGTTAGCAGTCCCCCACCTCACAAACACACAACACTTGATAGTGACTTCACCTCCGGTTCAGGACTGCTACAAAAATATTAAGGGTATGGATTGTTGTTCAAAAAGTTATTCATACTAGTGAGAATGTATCATGGACAACAATGTACATAAAAATGGACCTACATGATCATTTCATTTCTGCTGCTTGAGATAATAGCAGACAGAATATTAGCTAAAATTGTGAAGGAGCTGAGAGACAATGTTTGTGACCAAAATTAAATCATATGTAGTTCTATGAAACATTGGTCAAAGCAAGAGGCCCAGACAGCACAGAAGGTGAGACACTACAGGACCAACAAGCAGCCTACCCACTCTGGCTGGAGGGTCTGACAGCTGGGATCCATATGCTAAACTTAGGACGATTGATTTCTATGTCATGAATCCACCTTTTTACATGGATAAAAGCTGTAAGCAAGCCATGCCAAGATGCACCCTGGGAACAGTTCACTTTCTACCTTGGTGTTTCCTCCGCTCACCTGGGCTGTTTCACCCCC
>NW_012135636.1:4785180-4793030 GCF_000956105.1 Propithecus coquereli | reverse complement strand
CTTAGAAGAATAGAAATGTACAATTTTAGAACTGAAAATCTTTAGGTTGCTCCACTCCCACCAGTACCAATCTTACAAACACGAGGGATAGGCAGCTGCTGACACACCCCTGCTAGAAAGTGTTCCAGCATTCCACCTCATGATGTCTGAAATACCACAATCATAGAGTCATGTCCTTGGTCACTGAATTTGTCACATAACATTCTTATCTGTTTCACAGCATTCATTTTTATTCCAGAAGATTAAACATTGGGCCATTAATGATCAGTAATTCCTTGGAGGGAGGGGATTAATCAGATAGATTTTCTGCTTTACAGTCAACTGGTGAGCTTTTTAGTTGAGGGAGAAAGGAGAATGATTTTGTCATTGAGACACTGGCCAAAGGGGGCAGATAGAGGTGCGGGGAGAACTTAGTAGGGTGTAAGGACATTGATTACTTAATCAAGGGTCAGAAAGAAGGAAAGCAACATGGTAAAGAAAGAATAACAGCACAGACAAACCTGAACTGCTTTACAATTTTAATCAATTCCCAAAGTGCCCATAAAACAATCTTCACGTGGATATTGAGTAAATGTGGTAAAGATCTGTGAAACAATGAAAAGTAAAGAACCAAGAAGATGCCTTAACTCTTAAATCAGTGATGCGAGTTCAGAAAATCACAGGAAAGAGTAAGTGTCCCAAGTACATTTATCTTGTTTGAGCAGAGAGGAGCTTGTTTTTTCTTATTTGGTATAAGAAGGCAGGGTGCTATGCAGTTTCTAAGGCATGACAAATGACACCCTTCCTACACCGACAGCACTCACCACAAAACAGAATCTGTGAAAGCTGATCTCAAGGCTCCATATAAGAGAAGACAATGCACATGTAAAGGTTATGGGTTTGATAAAAGAAAATCCATTTTTTAAATGACAGTATAAAAAATCCTCTATTGGCAAGAAGCAGTTTTCATTCTAGGGAAAAGTGAAATTTAAGAACTCATATGGGAGAAAGAGATCATTTGCTCTGTTTATTCTTGCCTGAACAGACACATTCTAAATTGATCATCAGTGAAGAATAGGATAAATATTCCAGAGCAAATTGCCTATGCTTTTGATCCTGACATTTGAAGAAAATTTATAAAGAACCTTTATATAGAAACAAATCTCCTAAGATATCCAATAAAGGCAGTATATTTCAGGAATCTAAGGTCATGATGAAATCACCAAGCCAATGAAGTAAGGTTTTTCAATGCAATCATTATTTGATAATTTAACCTCTAAAAACAGCATCATGGAGCAGATGATCGAAATTAGCACTGGAGAGGACACTGGGTGTACGAAAATGAGTAAGCAATGGACTCTGAGGAATAGAGCTCTCGGCCTAATAAAAAAATAGGACATAAACATAGGCAAAAGAAAAAAAGTATTCTTTCCAATGATTTTCTCATCCTGCATCACCAGTTTAAAAGTCCAGGAATTTTATTTTCATTGTTTCATTCTATGTCACTATTTACTCAACATGCATATAAAGGTTGTTTTATGGGGATTTTAGGTATAGGAAAGGCACCAAGGAGGGGTAGTCAGTTCTCTACGGGAAAATCAGAAAATGTCCTGAATGGAAATGGGATGCATCTTTGAAAATGACAAGGCATTCAAATGTGAAGACAGGAGTGACACGTTTCACACAGAGAAAGAGGTAAGAGGAAGAGATATAAAACAACATGGCATGTTAGGGAAATCTAGTTCAATATGTCTGAGCGTGGGATGTGAGAAAGGAAGAGGTGAGAGACAGGGCTGAGGGGGAGACAGGAGTCAGATGCTAGGAGGGTCAGTGTGATATGGTTCAATTAAGTTCAATACCAACTTTATAACTATTTGAGGGTATTTCACTTTATTTTTTAAATATGAGCATAGAGAAACCTTCTCAATCATGTTTACTTATAAGAAAAGGGTTTTAGATTTTACCCCCATTGATTTGGGAAAAGAGGACTACAATAAATTATTTAAAAATGAATCTTGGTAAATCATTCCAAGAAATTTAATGGTAAAATAAATGAGAACATAAAAATGAGGACAGTGTCCTAATAAATAGTAGGAGTTTGTCATTTTAAATGCCTTCTTAGCATATTTACTGCCATAGAAGTATTTATCTATAAGTTGCAACCTTAAGAACAATTGGGAAAAAAATTCAGAGATATCAGTTGTCCTCATTAAGCATTCTTTCTGGGCACACAGCTGGAAACTTCTCATTCAATGGGTGAGATGGGCTTAGTCCTTTACCAAGAGCATACATACCAAGATTTAATGGCTCTGGACAGATACCTGGTAAGGGTTATGAGAACACCTGGACTGCAGAAAAAGCTTTTTGGTTGTATCAGGAAAACTTTGTGGGTTCTTTTCACCCTACTGCATCTGTGACAGGCAGGTGCCTTTTGAAATGAAAATTTAAGTGTCCTTTGCAAGGAAAGTCAACACTCATGACAAAGATGAAACAAAGAAGGCAAGATACTGGTCCAAGTCAGTGATGGCTATGATGTGAATTATCTCCTAGGTACCATGTGTCCTGCAGACTATGTAATAGTACTTGGAATATCAAAACTTGGCATAATAAAGGCATTAGTTAATACTAAAGAGACAGCAATGAGGACACCTGGACTCATAGCTAGGTCCGGCCACTCTTTAGTGTCTGTCAGTATCTTTCACTTATATGGGCATACATATATAATACCTTGCATTTACACTGCAATTAAACAGAAGAACAATATATTAGAAAAAACTTAACTTTATGTTTAGTCTAGTTTGAACTCTTGCCTAGACATACAAATATTTACATTAGGACCCAAAAAAAGCCTCTCCTATACAATAACATGCAACTCCATCCAGAAAGCATCTCAATTTCATTTGCTATTTTATTTCATTCTTTCATAAACAAAACCATTTCTAAAAAGCTCCCAGGTGATACCAATGCTGCTGCTCCCTGGACCACACTTGGAGTAGTAAAGCTTTCAAGCATAATGAGCATAACTTACCTGTTCCAGGAAGATTTTCCTAATTCCTATTCAAGAAAGATCCATCTAAGAGACTCATTAGGTTTTAGTTCCTGACTCCTCTAAGCAGCACTCATGTTGTTTCTCTGGCTTTCTTTGTTAAATATGCATCCTCCACCTTAACTTCCTCATCAAAGTCAATGGAATTCTAAGCAGAGCGGCTAAATCTATATTCAGTGATAAGAGCCAGTGTTGCTTAATGGCATAATGAGGAATCTAGGGTCAGATAGATATAGGCCCAAATTCCACTCCTGCCTACCTAGCTGAGTGACCATGGGAAAGTGTTTTAACTAGTCTAAAACTTAATTTCCTCGTTTGTAAAATAGAGACGCCAATAGTAAATGCTTCAAAGGTTTATTCTGAGGATTAAATAAAATACTCCATACAGCACTGTCTGGTGAACATTCAATAAATACTAGTTATTAACATTATTGAAATGCTGCAGAATCTTTAGTACATCCTGTGTGTGATAGCATCTGAGACTTGAAACTCACAAGTTGACTAGTTTAAGTACAATATTTTGCTATCACAACCACCAGCTACGTACATCATCTAGGTATGTTATTCTTTTTGTTTGTTTGTTTGTTTGTTTACAAATACTGAGTAAAAATCAATATCTCCAATCTCTACATGTATATTTTAGCAGAGGGAGTATTTGTCATTTTGTGGGGGGCCACCTACCACCTGAAACTCTCCATTAGTCAAGGCTTTTACTTGCAAACAGTAGAATTGACCCTGATACCAAAACTAGACAAGGACACAATGAAAAAAAGAAAACCACAGGCCAATAACCCTGATGAAATAGACACAAAAATCCTCAACAAAATACTAGCAATCCAAATTCAACGACACATTAAAAGATCATTCACTTTATCAAGTGGAATTCATCCCAGGAATGCAAGAACGTTTGACATATGCAAATATATAAACATGATACATCATATCCTAAGAACAAAAAACATGATCATTTCAATAGATGCTAAAAAAGAATTTGATAAAACTAAAAATCACTTTATTTTAATCCTCAAAAAACTAGGTATAGAAGGACCATACCTCAAAATAATAAAGGGCATATATGACAAACTCACAGCCAACATGATATTGAGGGGAAAATATTAAAAACCTTTCCTCTAAGATTTAGAACAAGGATGCCCACTTTCATCACTGTTACTCAACATAATTCTAGAAGTCCTGGCCAGAGCAAGTAGGCAAGAAAAAGAAATAAAGGACATCTAAATTGGAAAGGAAGAAGTCAAATTAGCCTCATACACAGATGACATGATCTTACATTTAGAAAACCTAAAAGATTACACCAAATAACTGTTAGAACTGATAAACGAACTCAGTGAAGTCACAGGATACAAAATCAACATATAAAAATCGGTAACATTTATATACACCAAAAATGAACGACCTAAAAAAGAAAGGAATCCCGTTTATAACAGCTGCAAACAATATAATATACCTAGGAATCAATTTAACCAAAGATGTGAATGATTTATACAAGGAAAACTATAAAATATTGATGAAGGAAATTGAAGAGGACAAAAAAATTGAAAGATATTCCATGCTCATGGATTGGAAGAATTAATATTGTTAAAATGACAATACTACCCAAAGCAATTTACAGATTCAATACAATGCCTATCAAAATACCAATGGCACTTTTCACAGAAATAGGAAAATATCCTAAAATTTACATGGAATCACAAAAGACCAGAATAGCCAAAACAATCCTGAGAAAGAAGAGTAAATCTGAAGGCATCACACTACGTAACTTCAAAATTTATTACAAAGCTTTGGTAACCAAATGAGAATGGTACTAGCATAAAAACAGAAACGTAGACCAATGGAACAGAATAGAATATCTAGATATAAATTCACACATTTACAGCCAACTTATTTTTGACAAAGGCACCAAGAACTTATAATGGGGAAAGGACAGTCCCTTCAATAAATGATGCTGGGAAAACTTGATATCCATGAGCAGAAGAATGAAACTAGATCCTTATCTCTCACCATATACAAAAATCAAATCAAAATGGATTAAAAACTTAAATCTAACACCTGAAACTATAAAACTACTAGATGAAAACTTTGGAGAAATGCTCCGGGACATTGGTCTGGGCGAAGATTTTTTGTGTAAGACCTCAAAAGCACAGACAACAAAAGCAAAAATAAATAATTTGGATTACATTAAACTAAAAAGCTTCTGCACAGCAAAGGAAATAATCAACAAAATGAAGAGACAACCCACAGAATGGGAGAAAATGCTTGCAAACTTTCCATCTGTCAAGTGATTAATAACCAGAATATATAAGGAGCTCAAACAATTCAATAGCAAAAAACAAATAACCCAATTTAAAAATCAGCAAAATTTATGAATACACAGTTCTCAAAAGAAGACATACAAATGGCCAACAGGTATGTGAAAAAATGCTCAACATCACTAATCGTCAGCAAAATGCAGATCAAAACTTCAATGAGATATCTTCTCACCCCAGTTAGGATGGCTCTTATCAAAAAGGCAGGGAATAGCAGATGCTGGCAAGGAGGTAGGAATAAAGAAATCTTCATACACTGTTGGTGGGACTGTAAATCAATACAGCCTCTACGAAAAACAGCATGGAGGTTCCTTAAAAAATTAATAATAGAACTACCATATGATCCAGCAATTCCACTACTGTGTATATATCCAAAAGAACAGAAATCAATATATTCAAAGAGATATCTGCACACTCATGTGATTACAGCACTATTCACAATGGATGAATGGATACAAAAAAACATGGTATATGTACACAACGGAATATTATTCTGCCATAAAAAAGAATGAAATCCTGTCATTTGCAGCAACATGGAAGAAGCTGGATGTCATTATGTTAAGTGAAATAAGCCAGGCACAGAAAGACAAATATTATATGTTCTCATTTATATGTGGGGGCTAAAAAAAGTGGATCTTATGAAATAGAATGTAGATTGGTGGTTACCAGAGCCAGGAAGGTTGGTGGGGGCAGGATGAAGAGAAATTGATTAATGGGTACAAATATATATACAGTTATATAGAATAAATAAGTCCTGATTTTTGATAGGTCAGTAGAATGAGTATAGTTAATCTATTGTACATTTTAAAATAGCTACTAGAGAAGAGAATAATTTGAATGTTCCTAGCATAAAGAAAACATAAATATTTAAGATAATGGATATCCCAATTACCCTGACTTGATTATATGAATGTATCAAATCATTACAAGTAGCCCAAAAATATGTATATCTATTATGTATCAAACAAAAGACCTAGTGTCCAATAAGTCAGTAGGTGACTATAGTGAACAATAATCTATTGTATATTTCAAAATAACTAGAAGAGAATAATTCAAATATTCCCAGCATAAAGAAAAGACAAATGTTTAAGGTGATAGACATTCTAATTACCCTGATTTTATCATTACACATTATATGAATGTATCAAAATATCACATGTACCCTGACATATGTACATCTATTATGTATCAATAAAAAAAAATGAAAGAAAAATTTTTTAAAAGTCACCTTCACAAGCATGGTTACAGAAGATCCAGTCTCCCTGCATGCAGCTACCACTTCAGATAACTTGGCTCTGTAGCCCAATCTTGTACAGCTCTGCAGTAGCAATAAATCCTGGGAATGTAATTCATCACTTCTCAAATGAAAATTAATCTAGCAGAGGGTTGGAATAGGTGTTGAGTGAGCCAATCTATAGTATTTGCTACAACCTACTTCCCATATTTTGAGGATTCTCCACTTTATGAGGGAAGGTATAAGGTAGGTAGCAGAGCCTGTCACACACTATAAACAAGAAGATGCCAGATATTCACCTCCTTAGTGGCCCTGTCAGCTAGAGCATGGGCCCATGACCTACACTGCACTAATCAGATGCATCCACTTTAGATCTTGAATTGTGAACCAATGGTACAAAGAAAAGGAGAACTTGAGCAATTTATTCTGGCAATGAATGACAGGAGTTGATAATATTCCTGGGGTAGCAATGGCAGCAGTACTAGCCGCCTCAATCCAGGGTCCATTATTATTGTTGTCAACGATGCAACATACAGCACCAGGCCTCAGCAGCAACAGCAATTGTGTCTTTACAGGCCATGATTTGGGGCATCGTTCCTAGCCCTGTAGCCCTGGAAATTCTGTGCAACTAGGTATCCCTATAATGAATTCATTTTCTGCTTACATCATACAGAGTTGCTTTAACTAAGAACACTAATATATAAATTGGCACCAGTTGCACCTGCAGGCAATGGTCCCTTTGAAAAAAAATGGAATTGGAAAAAAAATAAAAACAATGAAAATCCATCCAGTGGTAAGGGATGGGAATCTGGAAGTCCACTGTACAAATTATCATCTTAAAGAAGTCTTCATTTGAATATTTTGCTTGTGTGTAAGGGACATGGGGGCAAACTGAGGTAGTGACACAAAGTTAAACAAACAAACAAAAAAAACACAAAACATAATAAAACACCAAGAACGTGAGGATGGAGAGAAGTATCAGCACCCAGAAGAGAAAAAGGAATTTAAAACAAACCACAGAGGCGGAAATACCGGAGGGTCATGCCTTGCGAAAAGGGTTGGACATCATCTCCTGATTTTTCAATGTTAATCTTCAGTCCTATTTAAAAACAAAACCAAGCCCCTCCCCCCCTTTTTTTGGTCAGACCTTTTGTTTTCTACTCTTTTCAGAGGGGTTTTCTGTTTGTTTGGGTTTTTGTTTCTTGCTGTGACTGAAACAAGAGGGTTATTGCAGCAAAAATCAGTAAAAAAAAAAAAAAAAAAAAAA
>NW_012135636.1:4773303-4774495 GCF_000956105.1 Propithecus coquereli | reverse complement strand
TTTGGGTAGTATTGCCATTTTAACAATATTAATTCTTCCAATCCATGAGCATAGAATATATTTCCTTTTTGTGTATCCTATTCTATTTCTTTCATACAAGTTTCCTTGTATAGATCTTTCATGTCTTTGGTTAAATTGATTCCTAGGTATTTTTTTTAAACTACTGCAAATGGGATTGCTTTCTTGACTTCATTTTCAGATAGTTTACTGTTGGCATACATAAGTGCTACTACTTTTTGTATGTTGGTTTTGTATCCTGAAACTTTACTGAATTCATTTATCAGTTCTAACACGTTTTTGATGGAGTCTCTAGGTTTTTCTAGGTATAAAATCATGTCATCTGTGTACAAGGCTAATTTGACTTCTTGCCTTCCAATTTAGATGAATTTTATTTCTTTTTCTTACCTACTTGCTCTGGCCAGGACTTCCAGTATTATGTTGAGTAACAGTGGTAAAAGTGAGCATCTTTGTCTTGTTCCAGTCTTCAGATGAAAGGTCTTCAATTTTTCCCCATTCGGTATGCTGCTAGCGGTGAGTTTGTCATAGGTGGCCTTTATTGTTTTGAGGTATGTTCCTTCTACATCCATTTTGATGAGAGTTTTTATCCTAATGGGATGCTGAATTTTATCAAATGCTCTTTTGGCATCTATTGAAATAATCACATAGTTTTTGTCCTTGATTCTGTTAATGTAATGTATTACCTTTATTAATTTGCATGTATTGAACCATCCTTGCATTCCTGGGATGAATTCCACTTGGTTGAAGTGGATGATCTTTTTAATATGTTCTTGCATTTGGTTTGCTAGTATTTTGCTGAGGATTTTTGCATCTATCTTCATCAGGGTTATTGGCCTATAGTTTTCTTTTTTTCTTGTTGTATTCTTTTCTGGTTTTGGTATCAAGATAATGCTGGCCTCATAGAATAAGTTTGGAAGTAATCCCTCTTCTTCAACTTTTTTGAAGAGAGTGAGTAGGATTGATATTAGTTCTTTAAATGTTTGGAAGAATTCAGTAGTGAATCCATCAAGTCCTGGGCTTTTCTTTGATAGGAGACTTTTTATCACAGCTTTGATCTCATTACTCATTACTGGTTAGTTGAGGGTTTCTATTTCTTCAAGATTCAATATTTGCAGGTTGTATGTGTCCAGGAATTTATCCATTTCTTCTATGTTTTCCAATTTGTTGGCAGATA
>NW_012135636.1:4769736-4773253 GCF_000956105.1 Propithecus coquereli | reverse complement strand
AGCAGGAAGACAAGAACACCACATAATACACTTTTCTACAGTATTTCAGGTGCCTACCACACAGGAAACCTTGAAGAAAATCAGTTTCTAGAAGCCGCTGTTACCTCTTGTTTACAGTTTATATATATATGATAGATATGAGATATATATATAAAAGGTACTGTTAACTACTGTACAACCCGACTTCATAATGGTGCTTTAAAACAGCGAGATGAGTAAAAACATCAGCTTCCACGTTGCCTTATGTGCAAAGGGTTTGACCGAGGATGGAGAAAGGGAGACAGCTCGCAGATGACTCGCCATCAAGGTGGGTTTTTCCCCTTGGTTTTTACACAAAGTGAAGGAGGAGGATTTGGGAGCAGCGTTCTCCCGTTTCTCCCTGCCAAAAAGGGGGTTAGAGGAGGATGTCGGACCGTGGAAAGCTGAGCGTGGAATTCATCCAGACTCATGCAATAACCTTTGATTTTTTTCTAAAAGGAGACTCCCTCGGCAAGATGGCAGAGTAAGGAGTCTTCATTCCCAATTTCTCAGTTTAGCCTATTCGAGGGCTCCTTGTGGTGGGATCAGAAATTATCCAGAGTGTGGGAACGTGACAGTTAAAAACCCCACCTGGAGCAAATAAAAAAACATACAAAAAAAAAAAAAGAAGTCCTCATTGAAGGCAAAGCTGTTGAGGACATAGTCCACTGCATAGAAGTGTATGAAAGACAGGAGGAATTCAAGAACTGTAGGGCATAGAGGTTGCTTCTAACAGTGCTTCACTGCTTAAAGGAAAAGAATGACAAGCTGAAATCACAAATTCTTGGCTAGAGGCACAAAGTGAAATCCCATGTTTTTCTGACTGCTAAAAGAATCTCTTACCGCTTTCAGCCGCAGGGCTGAGATAACTGAAAATCGGACTCAAACTTTGATCCTGCAGGTTTCTAAATTACAATGTCAGTTGAATTCACAGCTCACTGAGATCACTTATGTGAAAGTAGAAGCATTGATCAGGATAGAACAAAACTGAGATATAGAATGGGGGGAAATTAATAAATTTGGTTGTTTTAAGTACCCTGAAATCACCAAATCCCATGACAGTCCCTTGCTGGCCAAGGCAGTCCCGCTCCCCTTGTTTGATGAGGTGCAGAAGGAATAAATTATCTATGATAATGGAGGTGGCTGTCATAAAAATCAAGTTTTTAGATAGCAGGGACAGCAGAGCTGATGGCTTTTGGAGGCCATTGCTAGCAATGTCAACAGTGCAAGCTATAGTTCTTAGCAGCAGTGACAGCAATGTCCCCACTGAGCTAGTTCTGCAGCATGATTTGGTCTGTTCCCATCTGCATAGTCTCAAGACTGGTTCTCTAGTCCAATGTCCTTTGAATAAATAATTTTCTTCTCAAATCAGCTGAATTTGGTTCCATAGCTTGCAAAGATGAACCATATGCTTAGAAATTTCAATAATGGCTTTTTATTTTACCCTTGACCCTGCCCCTCCCCCAAAATGTGGTCAAGATGTAAAATATTTCAACTCTGTTTGATTGCTTTGGAACAATAAGTCCATAACTGGACGAAATTTTTTACAATAAGAATGCATGCTCAGAGTGGCAGGCTCCCTGACTGTAAAATTTAATAAGAGATTCATGGCCGCTTGCTACTTACAGAGCAAATTTACTCCCTTCTACCTTTATCCATCCTTGTCTCTTTTATATGCAATATGATTATTCACACATTTCTTGTGAATTATCAAAGAAAAGGCAAACAAAAACTGCTCCCTATGTAGCAGCAGTCATCTAATTTATCAAATCATAACCTACAAATTCCAACATAAGCAATTGCCTGGTCAATCTAACACCGTGACAAACTAAATGCCTCATAAACAGTCACAATCCCTTAGAAAATTTATGGCAAAGACTTTTAAAACCTCCAGCAAAGGGCATTATCGGTGTGATAGAAAAAACCATAGATCAAGTATAGCATGTACATTGTTGATAAGGCTATTCGAGTCTTTGAAAATCTGACTGTTAAAACATATATTTGATTTTTTTAAGCTTATATAAAGAGGTTGTTTTACCTCATGTGACAAATAATAGTTCACTATTCTCATTGTTACTCCACTGGCCTGTTTATGCATCTGTCCAGATTTACTCCACCCCACCATCTCCCGGGCCTCAGATGCATGTTCAGGAGAACCCTGCCACCCACCAGCCCATCTCTTTATCTCCAGACACCACTGCCTACCTTACCCAGGTGAACTTCGGCATGGCGTTCCTTGGGGCCACCAGAGCAGGTGCCACGGTGGCTCCTCCCACTGCTTATAAGTTCAGATAAAGCCCATGCCACAGAATGTGGAATCTAACTTCCCCAAAGGCTTCCCAGAGGGGGCAGATAACACTACCCACAAATGCAGTGTGAATTTTGGCCCAGTGAGTGAACTTTGACCAACATAGGAAAGAAGATAGAAGCTGACCAGAAAATCCATCTCCCTTCCTCCCCCACCTCCAAAGAGGCCCATGATTACCCATGAGCGTCTGGACGAAGCTCCACGTATTTTTGTACGAAGCAGTAGCCAGCTTGAGAATACTGTCCCTCATTTGTTTTCCCTTTTCTATCTCCTTCTTTCCCCTCATTCCTGGTGCCTTAGATTACATTTCCCACAATGGAATTAGTGTGTCAGCTTTGCCACAGATTTTTTTTTCTAGAGAAACCAGGTTAAGACAATTGCATTAAGAATTAGAAATAGTAAAGGAAAATGACATAGATTTTGCATAGTCAAGAGTTCATGGCTAAAGAGAATAACGTTCGTGAAAATGCCTTGTTAACTTATATTTCATTTGATTATAGAAATTATTATTATTATTACCTATATAGCCTGTCTTCCTTAAAGAACATTCCATTTATTATAGAAACAGTTCCCACAATTTTTTCTCAATTTTTTTTATTGAGGTAAAATATATAATTTACCATCTTTGCCATTTTTAAGTGCACAAACCAGTGGTAATAAATAAGTTTATATTTTTTTCTTCCCTCCCTCTCCCTCTACCCCTCTCCTTCCCCAGCTTCTGGTAACCACCAATCTAATCTTTATTTTCCTGAGATCCACTTTTTTTTAGCTCCCACATATGAGTGAAAACATGAAATATTTGGCTTTGTGTGCTCAGCTTCTTTCACTTAGCACAAAGCCCTCCAGTTCCATCTATGTTTTATGTATCTGTTGATTATTTGTATGTATTCCTTTGAGAAATGTCTATACACATCTTTTGCCCGTTTTTTTTTTTTTTCTTTTTTTTTTTTTGAGACAGAATCTCACTGTAAACATGAAATATTTGGCTTTGTGTGCTCAGCTTATTTCATTTAGTATAAAGGCCTCCAGTTCCATCTATGTTTTATATATCTGTTGATTATTTGTATATATTCCTTTGAGAAATGTCTATACACATCTTTTGCCCATTTTTTAATGGATTTTTTTTTTGCTATTGACTTGTTGAGCTCCTTATATATTCTGGTTATTAATCCCTTGTCAGATGGATAGTTT
>NW_012135636.1:4767783-4768106 GCF_000956105.1 Propithecus coquereli | reverse complement strand
ATGGGGATGATGAAAATAGAGGAAGTGAAACTTTTCACTGTTCTTTTACATTCTATTTTTAAAACATGATGTAATATTATTTTTAAAAAAGAAAAAATCTGTATGTGGTATAGAGAATAAGAACAAGTGGCATCAGGATATCAGAAATAACAAAGAAACCCTAAAAAACAGAAGGTGGATGGAGTTGGAAGTACGAAGGAAACCATGGCCCAAACATAGAAGACAACTGAAAGAAAACTGAGAGATGTCAGGGGTACCCAAGCTCTGAAGTTGGCAAACTGTCAAGCTCTCTGATGGGAGCAGGTGACCTGGGGAATTGTTTA
>NW_012135636.1:4764005-4767733 GCF_000956105.1 Propithecus coquereli | reverse complement strand
TTCCATTTTTTATAGAGATAGGGTCTTGCTATGTTGCTGAGGCTGGTCTCAAACTCCTGGTTTCAAGCAATCCTCCCACCTTGGCCTCCCAAAGTGCTAGAATTACAGACATGAGCTACTTTGCCCAGCCAGTTTCCACAATTTTTTAAATCATAGGTTCCTAACCTTTTGACTAAATACAGAGTCTTCTAGTCACCTTAATTCAAAATGATGGGAGTCACCAAGTCCTATAGAGTCTACCTCCCAAATATCACTACAAAACCCTTTCTCTCCACTACCACATATTTATTCCAGGTGTTCATTACTTCCCACTAAAAGTAAAGCAAGAGCATCCTGACCAATCTCCCCACCTCCAGTCTCACTTGCCTGTACTCCATCCCATACTCTGTGGCCAAAGTAATCTTCACCTAATTGTCTATTGCTAATCCTTCAGCACTTGCCTCAGGAAAATTTTCGCTGACTCACAGCTTGGTATAAGCCTCCTCTTTGTGCTCTGTAAATGCTTTTCTTGCATCACTTGTTAAATTATTTGAATTGTTGACGTACTTCCTCTGCCCCTCTCTCTCTCTTTCTCTCTCTAACTCTATCTCTATCTCAATCTCTATCTCTATCTCCCTCCATAAGATCCATGAGGGAAGGGGCTATTATTTTCTCCCTCCACCTTTGGCATAGTCCATGGGAAATACTGGGTGCTCAATAAAATATCTGAAGTGAAACTAAAATGGCTAGATATTTTCCAGAAGTTAGAAAAATGATAAAAAACTGATATTTTCAGACGCCAACCAAGATAAAGAAAAAAATCAACTTATAGACATAATATCTTAAAACTTCAGAACAGCAAAAACAAAGAAATAGAGCTAACTTCTAAGAGGGAAGGAGCAGAAAAGATGGTAAGTGAAACTTTCGCTATATCTTTAGTGATAGATATGTGAATATCTATTCATTTTGTATATATCTTTGTGCATTTGAAAGTTCCTAAATAAAATTTTTAATATTAAAAAACACACATTTACTCAAATTGATGCCATCTTGTTTGACCAGAGTTTGCTAATAGGGTCACATATTAATGGAAGATCTTATGTCAAGTGACCTTTCTATCTTTCATAGACACATTTCAGGCAAATCCAGGTAGATGAAGCTGATTAAATAGAGGGATAGATAGATGAGAGAGGTAGATAGATAGACAGACACAAATAGGTAGAAAGAAAAATTTCCTGCTTCTTGTGGCAGCTAGGATCCATTAAAGAAAACAAAGCCCACTCAGATGTTTCCAAAGAGGAAATTTAATACAAGAATGATTAACAGTTACAAGGCTGCTGAAAGGACCGAAAATCCAAAGATTAGGAAGAGCAGGAACCTATTACCACCAATAGGGCAGCAGAAAGAGGATGTTATTAACAAAGTCCAAGAGTTGAACAGGCCAGCAGGAAATGGAACCAGTGTTAGTTGCCTAGTGGGAACTGAAACAGAGAAAATGCAGCCACTTCTGGAGACAGCACTAGAAGCAAGGGTGGGAGGATACTCTGGCTTCTCTTTTCCTCCTGCCAAATGTAACCAGAGGCCAGGTGGCAAAGGTGTCTAGGAAATATAGTTTGCAGGAGTTGGTCCCCTGAAATACAGACTTAAGCAAGAGAAGAACAAGGAATGGAACTGAGGGAAAACAGGAAATGACCAGCACATTTGTTATTAGAAAAAAAGGCAGTGCTGCTTTTGCTATCTGTAGTTAAGGGATTCATGTGGATTGGTCTAAAAATGAGTATATGTGTATTTTTTCTACAAAATAGCCCAGAGGTAGTCACATGTATGCCAGAGTCATCTTAAAAATAAGGATTAGGCTCAAAATATTCATTTACTTTTTCAACAAATATTTATTGAGCACCTATTGTTATGCAGGCCATGAGCTTACAATGGTAAACAAACCAGATCTTGACCCTGCTTTAATGAAGCTTATAGGTTTGTGGGTGACAGACATTAATTTAAAAAGCACATAAATAAATATAAAAAATAAATCCTAGATCCTGTTTTGTGTCAGCTAAAGGATGACTACTTTGGAGAGAATGGATTTAGTGTTGATGCCTCTGAAATATCCAAGTAGGGAGTCCTATAGACAATAGAATACTTGGCCTGGAGGTCAGAGGCAGGATTAAAATTGGAGACATAAATTGAGCTTTTGTCAGCCCATAAACATAAAGACAATAGCATAAATGAGTATGTTCATGGAGAGGACAGGGTGAGAAGATAAGAAGGTTTAGTCTTGATGAACACCAGTATTTCAAGGTGGAACATATGAGGAAGATGAGCTTACAAAACTGACTCAAAGGGAACAGCCAGAGAGGAGATGGAAAAACCTGAAATGTATGGTGTCATGAAGTCAAGGGAAGAGAACTTTCAGGAACATGGATGGGGTTAAGCTGCTCCAATGCTGCTGATGAGTAAGATGAGGCTTTGCAGGGCTGGCTCCTTCTTGTCATTCAAATGTCATCTTGAACTTTACCTCCTTGAAGAGGCTTCCCAGATCATCCAACCTAGAAGTTTCTCATCCATTCTCCTCTTTCTCATCCCCCTCTTTTATTTTCGTCATAACACTTATCATTACCTGATATTCTTGTTCACGTGAGCTCTGTGACACCAGGAATTTTATCTGTTTTGTTCAACACTGCATCCTAGTACCTAGAACAGTGCTCAGAACACAAGAGGAGCTCTGATAATGTTTGGTGAATAAATAAAGATAGAAATTTTCCCACTGGGTTTACTGGTAAAGAGGTAATAAGTGACTTTAGCAATTTCAATAGCATTCTGATGTAGAAGCCTAATTGAAGAGAATGGGAGGAGGCAAAATGGACACAAAGAATATAGTTAATTCTTTAAAGACATGTACCTGTGCATGAGGAATTGCAGAAGGGTGATGCGGTTAGAGGGAGGCTCTTTAACAATGAACAGATGAGGGTATTTAAATGCTGACGTGAAGGGAAGAACTCAAGATTTAGATACTTCTCTGCTGTTATTCTTACCGCATCCATTCACACACTCATTCTCTTGGGCTTAAAGGAACCAAGTGAAACTAATCAAATGACTAGCAGACACTCTTCAGGAAAAGCACATGCTGCAGGAAATGGTTTCAATAACCAACGTATTTGTGTGACAGCACCATTTATGAATGTGGTGAAGTGAATAAACAAGCTGAACTTTTTGTCATTAGCCCTCAATGGAATAGCAGTTTTCCAGATAAACTCAATCTTTTCTGACTCTCAAAGAACAATTTTAGGTTGAAAAGGCTTTATGTTCAAGGAAGAGTTGGTTAATATTAAACCTTAAGGATGAGAAGACTCCAGTGCCTAACTTTGATGAATAAAATATAGAAACAATAATTGCTTCCCGGTGTAAAATGCCATATTTACGGAACAAAGGTAGAAGCAGCTAAAGGTGGAAGCCTTTGAATGTTATTTCCAAATCTTCCATCAACTCCACACAAAATACCAATTTTTAAAGTGATAAATTTTGCCCTTTTATTCTTCCAAAGGACACTCTGCTTATCAAGATAAAGTTTCTTAAGATAAAAGTTTTATAGTGTAACACAGTCACCTTAGGTGAGTTCTGTGAGTGGTTAACCCAGAGGAGACAGTATAAATAGGTGATATAACAATAAAAGCACTTTATTCCTATACTTTAAGTTTATTATTCTGTTTATAAAAGCAATACATATAAAATGGTAGACTAAGAATATGCCC
>NW_012135636.1:4753824-4755856 GCF_000956105.1 Propithecus coquereli | reverse complement strand
GAGATAGATCAATAGAGATTATGCAGAGAGATTATGCCCAGAAAGAATGAAGAAAAATGAACAGAGTCTTAGAGAAATGTGGAACACCAATAATCCCACCAACAAACACATAATGGGAGAACCAAAAAGAGAAGAAAGAGAAGGGACAAAAAAAAATTCAAAGAAATAATGGAAAAATATTTCCCAAATTTGATGAAAAACACTAATCTATACATCCAAGAAAGTCAACAAACCCCAGAAGGATAAACACAAAGAGATCTACTCTCAGACACATCATAGCAAAATGTTAAAAGACAAAGAGAAAGTCTTAAAAGTCACAAGAGAGAAATGACTCATTACACACATGGGAACCACAATAACATTAACAGCTGTGCAGCTTAAACAACGGAGGACAGAAAGCAGTGGAGTTATACAAAGTACTACAATAAAAAAAATTTTCAACCAAGAATCCTATATCCAGTAAAACTATTTTTCAAAAATGAAGATGAAATAAAGACATTGTCAGAAACACAAAAACTGAGAGAGTCTGTTGCTAGCAGACCTCCTCACAAGAAATACTAAAGGAAGTTTTTCAGACTGACTCATAGAAGATGCATAATAAATGCTTGGAAAATGAACAAATTAATTACGATTGACTTTGTTTATATGATCAGTGTATAAAATGAAGTTACAAAGCAAAAAAAAAAGGAAAAAACATTTTAAAAAAACAAAAGGAGATGGTGCAATTTGTTACTTAAAGTAATGATTTCATTAGCTGTTTCTTTGTAATAAAGTTCTGACTCAAAGTTATTTTTCAAATAACACTATCATTTTTGAGTTACTAACATTGTTCTAAAAAATACAATTTGGATAATTTTAATTTCTGATGGCATGCTCACTGTTATGGGGCACTGAATTTTGTCCCCTAAAATTCATATATTGTAGTACCAACCTCCAGTATCTCGGAATGTAACCATATTTGGAGATAGTCTTTAAAGAAGTAGTTAAACTAAAATGAGGCCTTTGTAGTAGAGGCCCTAATCCAATATGACTGGTGTCCTTATAAGAGGAAGAGACACCAAGTATACACATAGATGTAGAAAAGACCATGTGAGGACACAGCAAGAAGGCAACCATCTGCAAACTAAAAAGAGAGGCCTCAGTAGAAACTAAATCTGCCAACACCTTAATCTTGGACTTTTAGCCTCCAAACCTGTGAGAAAATAAATTTCTATTGTTTAAGTCACCAAGCCTATGGTATTTTATTATGGTAGCCCTAGAACACTAGCACACCCACAAATCCAATTTTGAGGATAGTAGTTCTTATTTCTCTAAATTAGAAGCTAAAAAATGTTTAGCATACTAAAAACCTATAGTTTCATATTCAAAGTATTTTAACATTGAATCAGATCCTTTGATTGGCCAGAAGTTGTCACATGTTATAAATGAATCTCTACAGCCTACACATGCAAAGTTCATATTAAATAAACAATAAAATAAATAAGGTTTTAAACTGACATCACTCTAAAAATTATAATTTGGATAATTTTAATACTTAGTATTATCAAAGGCATTTTAAATTAGATATGTCCATCCCTGAGGTAACCCAGGCCTCTAGTGTGAATCACAGAGAAAATATTAGTAGGCAAACAGATTGCTAAGTATGAACAGATATTACAGTCTGTTAGGGGTAAATAGAACAACAGAATATAACAACAGTAATCATCATCATCATCATAAACAGTTATATAAGGCTTACAACATACATGGCACTCTTCTAAACACATTTAACATATGAATAAATTTAATCATCAAGACAACCATATATAGTTATCTACATTTTAAGATGGGGCACAGAGAAATTAAGTAATTTATTCAAAGTCACAAACAAAAGTATGGAAGCCAGGCTCAAATCCCCATGTCTATGTTCCTAACCACTATGCTCCATGCTTGTCTATTCCTAATTTCTTCATTTAGGCTCACATCTCTAAGATAAAGGTAAAACTTCAAAGAAAAATACATTGAATCCAACTACATATTAATTTGCATTTTT
>NW_012135636.1:4752675-4753774 GCF_000956105.1 Propithecus coquereli | reverse complement strand
TTGCCCTTGCCCCACCCAAGTCCAAGCTTCAAACATGTCCATCCACCAGACGGTGTGCACTGAACCCATTAGGTGTGTATATACCCATTCCCTCCTCCCCCCTCCTATCTGCCCGACACCCGATGAATGTTATTAGTATATGTCCACTTAAGTGTTGATCAGTTAATACCAATTTGATGATATGTTTTTATTACTGATGTTATTACAGTCATAGAAAACTTACACAACCTCCCCTTCTACAGTGCCAAGCAACACACAGCAAAGTCATCACCTCTGTCAAGAGTATTGAGTATTAATGCATGGCTTGAAGAGGCAAATCAAGGCCTCAGGTCCTGGCAACATATAGAAGGAACAGGAAATATCCACAGCCAGAATACTGGCTACTAGCTCACCCTTCCCCACAACAACTAAAGAAAGCTGTAAACAGACACAGCCTTCACTGAGAGTCCACAGGGACTCTCACATACAAAAATAAACACATAGCCAAGAATCACCAAAACATTTAGGGAAAAATAACACAATGAAAAGGAAGTACTAAACACAACAGAAGAAATAAGAATACATGAACTAAGTAAGAATAGTTAATAGAGGGAACATAAAGTAATTTTAAAAGAAGTTTAATAAATAACCTTAGTGAAATAAGAAAAGACATAGTATTTATTAAACAAAACCAGGCTATAAAAAAGAATCTATTATAGATCTTGCAAACTAAAAATATGATTATAAAAATAAAAACTCAGTAGATGAGCTGTAAAAGAATGAACACAGAAAACAATAAAAGATTCCGAGGCTGGGCGCAGTGGCTCACGCCTGTAATCCTAGCACTCTGGGGCCAAGGCAGGAGGATTGCTTGAGCTCAGGAGTTCAAGACCAGCCTGAGCAAGAGCGAGACCCCCGCCTCTACTATAAATAGAAAGAAATTAGCCAAACAACTAAAAATAGAAAAAATTAACCGGGCATGGTGACGCGTGCCTGTAGTCCCAGTTACTCAGGAGGCTGAGGCAGGAGGGTCACTTGAGCCCAGGAGTGAGAGGTTGCTGTGAGCCAGGCTGACGCCACGGCACTCCAGCCCGGGCAACAGAGTGAGACTCTGTCTCAA
>NW_012135636.1:4746454-4748552 GCF_000956105.1 Propithecus coquereli | reverse complement strand
GTTAGGACTCTGCAGGCAAATAGTTAATATGAATTTAAGAAACAAAGATTAACCTGTGTTTCTCTAGGAAAAATTGACACAGCAACAGAGCAGGTCAGGATAAACTAAATATGAAAATAAATGAATTTAAAAATGTGTCATTTAACAGTACATCAGAGTAAGAGACCATTATTTATAGAAAATATATACTATACCTACCTTAAATAGTTATTTTAATTGAATGTATAGCTATCCCATAAATATTTTAAAAGGCTAAAATAGTTTTGTATTTATTTCTAAACTACGTAAGTTGTTTATTTTCATTTAACTGTACATTCAAAAGAAAAGATTTGTACCTCCTAGAATTATTTTGCCTTAAAATGTTATTTCATCTCTTTCAATAGGGCTGTTATTTGGAATTAAACCAAGTGCTCATCAATTCGTGAGTGGATTAATAAAATGTGGCATATGTATACCACGGAGCATAATAATTTTTCTCCCAAAACTAACTCTGCCACATAAGACAATGGAAACTAATGATGCAGAATGTAATTGAAACAACCAAAGTCAAGTCTTTGGAGAGACTTCCAGAAAGGTGATGTGAAGAATTCAGTGTCTCCTCTTCCTGGAAAAACAACCATTTAAACGAGTCAAAATTACTAAAAATAGAACATACATATGCACACATTTAAACTCTCTGGAAATTGTCCTAATAGCACCCAGGAAATGAAAAAACTTTTACTCAGGAAAATCTACCAAATCTCAGTAAGAACAGTCTGAAAGTCTGTGGCATTTAAACCACCTCCTGCTCCTATACATCCCTATTTCTATGTGATAGAAGTTCTCTTGCAGGTGCTCTAATCCAGGAGATTATGGCCAAAAAGAGGGGCACCCTCTCCTAAATTCTAGTCTTCACCCCCAGCTCCTCCAAGCTTCTAGTCTAGGGCTATCATTTCATCCTGCCAGTATTTTATCACCCTGCCTATCCCATGTTATGGAAGCACTACTCTGGGCAGGAATGGCTGAAAAGACTGGGACTCCCATCCCATGCTCAGCTACCACTCTTAGGGCAAGATGTCTACCACAGGGATGACAGGCTAAGAATACTGGCACCTGTGTTGCCCCTTCCCCATCTCACAAGGACAAGCCAAGGAGATCACAGGCTACCACCAGTGCCCACACATACAGCAAGGATGTCACTTGGGAGAAGCAGGTCACTGTCCCTACTTTCAGCTTCAGTTCAGTGGCACGGGGGTTCTGTCCAAGGGCAAAGGCAGGCTATAAGGGTGGAGAGCTCTGAAGCTCTGACTGAGGGGAATAACTTTACTTGGAACAGAGCCTGGAGAAATTCATTCCCAAGGGCATTGCCAGAAACAATGGAGATTTTGGTGATAAACAATTAAGAGAGAGATGGTAGCTCCATGATATTATTAATAGTAGTAACAAATGAAATGATAAAACAGCCACAAATTTAACAGAGAAAACCAGGAAAAGAGACAGCCAAGAAGAGCCACTCACCCTTGGAGGTCCAGAAAGTCTGTTTGCACAGACTATGCTGCACCCACTCAGGAGTAACCAGAGTAGGATGTGGGGAAGATGTGAAAGAATTTCCCAAATAACACATAGATCTGTAAGCATAATGCAGAATCCTTACTGGCTCAAGGGGATTAAGTATGACTTTGATCAAACGCTGACTGAATAATAAGCTACACTAACCTAGTGGTGACTCCTAGGAAACCAGACTGAAAAATAAAATTACACTCATCCCTGGCGATCTGGAACACCATACACGCCCGAGGCTCTGCCCTCGCAGTAGCAACCAGAGAGAAAATCTCTGAGCTACTAGTGAATGGCTGAATGTAGGGCAAAACTGTGAACTACCTGTACTGATAGTAGCCACACACATGTCCAATGCTAAAAGGTAAAAATCTAACTAAGTCCTGGAGCTTCAGCACAACCTTAGCTAATTAGTGGCTTATGAGGACTCAGGAGCATCCCCTAAAAAGCCAGACTAAGAGATAAAAATAAAGAAATAAACCTGAACAGTTACATTAGAGATTGCCTACTACAAGAAAAATAGTCATTATAGATTTAGTCCAGAGAAGTCACTAACAAATAA
>NW_012135636.1:4743719-4746404 GCF_000956105.1 Propithecus coquereli | reverse complement strand
TTTTTTTTTTCAAAACAAGCAAGGACAGAGAAATTTGGGATGGTGAGAGAGGAAAAAATAATTTGAAAGTATATAGACATTGTAAACTAACGTGGCAAAAATAATTCCAGATATCTCAACAATGACAACAAGTGGCACATTAGTTAAGTTCCTCTATTAAAAATAGAAATTCATATTGCATTATTAAAGCCAGCTATAAGCTATCTATCCAGAACACATCTAAAACAAAATGGCTCAGAATAAAAATATGGAGATACTAAATGCTTTTTAAAAAGAAAAATAAATCTAATAAATCAGACAAATTAGAATTAAAGGTCAAAATGTATTTTAAAGTGGGCACATATATATAAATAGGATGTTTTATATGATAAAACATAGTCAAGATATATCTTGAAATTCTAGGCAGAGCCTTAAAATATATAAAATCTGACAGAGATGCAAAAATAAATCTACAATCACAGTAGGAGACTATAACATTCTTCTCGCAGTAACAAATCAAGTGCACAAACATAAGCAGGGATATAGAGATTTTGTATAAAACAATTCAGGTTTGACCTGACTGACATGCAGAAAAGCATAATCTGCTTACTAAGTCATGCTGACCAGAATTTTTTTCATCTTTTTTCCTTTTTTTTGTTTTTTTATGAACATAATATTATGAACATAGCTGACCAGAATTTTAACAATAATCCTAGAGTTCAGATGATTCTTATCCATATTTATTTCTGATATTGAGGGGCTTTTTCAAATCAATCACTCAAATCACTATTAGCCAAATATTATAAAACAACTCCACAGTCTGAGGTCTTGGTGATAACACCTCTTAAAGATTAATAGACACATCAGGGGAGAGGAAAGGCTTGGGTTTGAAGGAATGACATGAAACTGTGGCAGATGGTAAAGCTATTCTTTGACATGGAAAACTGGGAAACAAATGCATTTGGAGTAGGAAGTATAGCACATATCCTGTCTTTATTACTGAGTTTAAGAGGTAGAAATATAAAACAGTACGACCTTTTAAAGTCATTGACTCACTGAAAACTTTTGACATTTGTAAGCACAGCATCTGCTACAAGCCCTTTGTTCTTCTTTCCCTTACAATTGTGTGCACAAATAACTATATTGTCTTGCTCAGCAAATTTGGTTTAGCCCCATATTGAGTGAGTTAAAGTGATAGTGATCCAAGTTGCAAAATAATCTCTAAAGAAAAAAGTCTGACTTGACCCATAAAATCGTTTTAAGAGAGCAAAAAACAAAAAAATTAAAAATAGAACTAGGCATATCACTGCTCTTTCTTATTTGGCCACAATAACTTATCTTTCAAAATTGTCCCTCACACAATTGTAAGGGTGTTTTAAGACCTACCCGAACATTTCCTAAGGGAAAAGCAGAGATGATGGTTACTCTAAGAGATTTCACACAAAATTATCAAAATATTCGTTGTACCAAATATTGTCCCCAAGATCACACACACAAAAAAAAACCCTTATATATCTTTCATGCCAACTCTATGAATGTTAAAACATTTGAGTAAGAGGAAGGAAATTTTAGATTTTAAGGAAGACTTGCAAGCATTGACGGACAATAACAGAACTTACAACCCAGAATGTGTTCATCATTGACAATCATTCAAATACATTTTTTTAATTATGCAACATAATATAAGAAGTTACTATATAAGTTCCCTGGGGCTGCTGTAACAAAGTACCACAAACTGGGTGGCTTAAACAACAGAAATATATTCTCTCACAATTCGGGAGGCTAGAAATCCAAGATCAAGGTGTCAGCAGGGTTGGTGCATTCCAACGATTCTGAGGAAAAATCTGTCCCATGCTCCTCTCCTAGCTTCCGGTTTGCTGGCAATCTTTGGTAGATCTTGGCTTGTACACATACCATCCCAATCTCTGCCTTCATGTTCTCATTCTCCCTGTGTGCATGTTTATCTGTGTCTAAATGTCCCCCTTTTATAAGAACACCAGTCATATAGGATTAGGGCCCACCTTAATGACCTCATTTTAACTGGATTAGCTCTATAATGACCCTACCTCCAAATAAGGTCCCATTCTGAGGTACTAGGGGTTAAGACTCCAACATATCATTTTGCCTTTTGCCGGGGGCTGGGGGGTGGGGGCACAATTCAACCTATAACCATTACCTTAGTGTAAGTATTAAATACAACTCTATTACCATAATCACACAATGACCTTTGACAATTGGAAACAGTAACATTCAATAATTATTTGTAGTTTACTCATTCCAGGGCATCATTCCCTGTAATCTGACCTCCTTCTTGGCTTTCAAAGCATCCATAATTGTGTCTCAACTAACACAGACAACCTATTTCTACTAACATTAAATGCAGGTGTCCTATTTCTGACAAGTCTGGAGGAGAAACAGCTGCATTTCCCATGGCCACCTCATCACACATATGTGCATGCGTGAGCATTTGCGCACGTGCGCGCACACACACACACACACACACACACACACACACATACACACACACAGCAAGCCTAGTTGCTAGCCTGTTGTTAGGAACAAAATAATCTCCTTAAAAAATAAAAAAGTAGGCCGGGCGCGGTGGCTGATGCCTGTAATCCTAGCTCTCTGGGAGGCCGAGGCGGGCGGATTGTTTGAGCTCAGGAGTTTGAGACCAGCCTGAGCAAGAACGAGACCCCGTCTCTA
>NW_012135636.1:4726406-4731304 GCF_000956105.1 Propithecus coquereli | reverse complement strand
CAGATAGTACTATAAAACTATACAGATGACACATTATATTTGATATGCAGTCCTCATTTTTAAATCTACAAAATTATTTTACAACTTCTTGATCTGCTAATTGTAATTCACCAGATGCACCCTGCCTTTTAATGGTATGCCTAACTTTAAAAAAGAAAGAAAACCCCTAAAGAAAGTACATTTGGGCCACTCCATTGCATTTGCTCATCAACATCTTTTGTGTCTTAAGTGAGCATTAGATGAGAGATGGAACTTTCTGATTGTTTCATAGATAACAGTGCATATAAAATAGGTCTACTGCTGTAATTTAGCAACATGCAGGATATAGACATATTAAACAGCTTTAACAGGATTCTTGTTTTTTTTTAAAAAAAACATACAACTGTTCTGTTATGCCTATGAATTACATACAACACAGTAGAGGCAACAATATGTTATTCTAGCAAAGCTTTGCCATTATCACACTTTCTCAGATACAGCTTTGTAGCCTTCCATTCTAAAGGGAGCTTTTTTCCAACTTTAATTTGGATTTGTGGAATCCATGTTATAGAATGAAATCTATAATGAAATTCCATTCTATTCCACTGATTGTGTTATCTCTCAGCCCTAGTCTCGGGTCTTTCTAATAAATACACCTTTCTCTGGTATTGTATTCTGCCCTTAAAAGTAAAAGCTTTAATTTACTTTGTGCAGTTGGCAGCAGCCTCTAAGATAAGTCCCAATGATCCTTACCTCTTAGCGCTAACATCCCTATGTGATCCCCTCCCTTGGAATGTGGGCTAAAATACTGAGTGAATAAAATACCACAAAAGAGATGGCATGTTACTTCCAAGATTATATTACAAAGACTGTGGCTTCTGTCATGGGTGCTCACTCTCCCTCTTGTTCTCTTCCTCATTCTGAGGGAAACCACCTAGCTGATGAGGGATATCCTGAAGAGACCCAATTGGCAAGGTCCTGAGGGAGGCCTCCAACCAATATCCAGCGAGGAACTGAGGCCCTCAATCCAAAAGCCTGTGAGGATCTGAATTCTGCCAATGATCGATCACATGAGCGAGCTTAGAAGTGAGCCGGCAGCCTAGCCGATGGCTTTACTCAAATCTTATGAGAGACCTTGAGCACCCAGCTAAACTGTGCCCAGATTCCTAGCCTTCAGGATTGTAAGATAACAAATTTTGTTTTAAGCTATTAAATTTGGAATTAATTTGTTACACAGCAATAGATTACTAATATGTTTTGTATACTATACTCAATGCTGTACTAGGTGTGTTGTTGCCCCTAAAGAATTAGAATTCAAATGACTCAAATGACCAAGGGGGAAAAAAGGGAACTATGATGTAGAGAAAACATGGATTTGGAAATCAAATAGATTTAACTTAGATTTTTTTTTGTCGGCCCTGCCACTTAGTGGCAATGTAGTTTTAGGAAAGTTACTTAACAATTTAGACTCGATTTCCTCCTTTGTTAAATGCAAAAGTGTTACCTTTTTTTACAAGTATTTTTTCTACAGATTAGGAACAAGGAATGTAAAGAACCCAGCAAAGTGTCTGACACTGGAGAAAAAAATGGCAGCTTTATTATTATTAGAAAATTATTGCCAGTATTCTTTGAAAACTAAACTCAAGTCATTGCTTAGAAATTCTGTTCAGTTCTATAGTTATTTCCACCTTCTTCATAACGGGTCCTAAACTAGTTGCTGGGCTGAAGCCTCTACTTTCAAGAAACTGAGAGACAAATAGGAAAACAGAGGAGTAAACAAATAATTATAAAATGGTACGGTCAGTTCTAAATAAAAAGCATATATGAAGGTGATACAATATAGGGGTACTACAACGATGCAAAGGTAATATGATAGAGGGTGATTCATTCTGCTGGGAGTATCAGAAGGAAACACAGAGAAGGAATGTCTCAACAAAAGTGTCCTAGGGGAACAATGGGGACATTACATCAGAGGGAACAGGAAAAGACATAAAGGCTTCGAAGCAGCATTTGGGAAACTACAAAAAGTTCGATGTTGTCAAAATATGTGTGGGTAGGAGTGGTCAGTGAGAAAGATAGGGAAGTGCACAGATGTATCAAGGAGGGCCTTACGTTCCAAACTAACTTTGGATTTCATTCCACAATTGAGATGGAATTGCTGAAGGATTTTAAGCAAGTAAGTTTTGCATTTGTGAACAAGAACTCTGGTACCAATGAAAAAAGTGGATTGAGATCTAAGAAGTTGAGCCTGGAAACTGTCATGGTTGTCACTGAAGGAAATGATGCGAGTCTGAGCTTGGATAGTGGGAATGGAAAGAATGGGGAGGGTTCCAGAGATAGATACTTATGAGGACATTGATCACCGTGGAAGATGAGACAGAAAGGGAAATCATGGATGACCTTCAGGTTTCTCTAAAGGGAAAAGAAAAATTGGCTCAGGAAAGAGAAAGGCACAAAAGTGAGAGGGAGTAGCTGAAGAAGGAATGGATTCTCTTGTTTCATGCTCAAAAGAACTTTTTCTTTTCCCTCCAAATCACTGAAACATATTTCTACATAGGCACTTTAAATTGAATTATAAAGCTGAGAAATCTAGAATATTAAAATCCAGTCAGACATTACTTTACTAAGCTTTTACTTATTTTCAAATGAGCACAATTAGATAAAACTACTTAGTCTTCTGCTCTAGGTTTGCATCTGCCTAAAGAAATCATACATGCTTCATTTTTCTTGAGCAATTACAAAACGTTTCCATTTTTAAAAGGGAAGAAAAATCTAATTTGAGAATATTTTCTTTTCTCAAATGGCAGTTGACTAATTACTTTTTAAAGTGATGATAGCAAAATCAATCACATTATCGTTATGGTAAACAATTCTCAGGCATACAACGCAACCACATCCCCACCGGAATGTTCACAACTCTGAAAGCAGGCTTCCCCCTCTTTGATATCGACTTTCCTTCTAAAGAATCTTATACCAAAGATCTGACAAACTAAGTGAAGAACAGATACAGCCATCCAAATTACAGCCAAGAAATCCACTTTCATGTTAATTGAGGCAAGAGGATTTTCCTATTGAAGTAGCAAGGCAATTACCAATTATCGGCTTTAATTGTCCCAGTAAAGGTAGAAAAAAAACCTAGCTAGAAAAAAACGAGTTCTTAGAAATTCAGAAAGTAGTTTCCTGTATATTTTGTACCTTGAAAAAGAGGATTTCTCAATCCAAATAGCTCTTTCTGCAATCTGAAAACAGAGCACTACAACAAAGGAGGAACAGTCTGATTGCAAATAATGAGAGCTATCTGCCCTCTGCCTGGTGTCTGGGCAGAGAGCAGTTGGAGAATAAGACAGAATATGTCTCATATTTTATTTAATCAGCGATAGACGAGATTGATTATGTAGGCACACGTTAAGAGAAATAATATTATAATAATATTCTGACTGTTGAATCTGAAATTAATTGAACAAGATGGAAAAACTTTGTAGGCAAGCAGAAATACTTTGAAATCCTCTCTCATCTCCCTTCACTACTTGGAACATGACCATTTTAAAGCAGACAGGTCTAAACTCCCAGACTTATCCTTACAGGTGCTTTTCTGATCTAGCTTAGGGAACAAAGACATTGCTTTTTCAGTCTAGCCTAGTGTTTCATGACATTCGTCCTTCCCCACATATCCCTTTTCAATCAGGCCTTTGTGGTCCTGAAAAGACCTAGATTCTCCGTAGGCTTATTAATGTTAGACAGCATGTGATCCTCAGCATTTTTTTTTCACTGCCAGGCATCCAGTCATTCTTCCCAACAATTCCTCCATTTCCTTCGAGGAAATCTTTCTCTTTCTTTGGGTACAGTCTCAGTGGAACTGCCATTAAAGTGCCCTGCCCCAGCCCTTGATAGAAGTCAAAGAAACCCCTACAGTCTGACTGAGCGATCAGATTCTTCCTTCACCAGTTCTCCCCTTCCTCCCATGGCCTGGAGGTGGATCCTATCAAGCTCTTTACCTTAGGACTTATATCTACCATGAATTCACTTTAGTGAATTTACCTTCTGAGCCTGGTTCTCTAAACTTCCCAACAACTCCAGGATCTCTCTGAGATCCTTCCCCCCTCCAATCAAAGAAAAAAAATCCCTTTTGCTTAAGTTATCTAAAGTTGGTTTCTTCTACTTGGAATTCAAAAACAATGATACAGTCATAACATTGGAAATGCTGTTAATGGTTTTTCAACTTTTAGAATCAACCTAAAACCAAACCCAAAACACAATTTTGGTCATAGAAAAGACTTTTAATGGTAATAACTTGGAATACATAGAAGGTGGTGTTGTAGGACATTACTACTATGCTTCCAAAGATCTCTGTCAAATGTGGCTTCTTTAACAGCAAATGATACAAGCAGATTGAAGAGGATCAGAGAATCCGATGATGCCGGTAGTTTCCAATTAATGGAGCTGTTACTTCTTATCTTCCCAACATTCAATTAAGCTTCACTAAGTCTCTTGACATCAGAAAAACTTAAATTATCCCTTAGCTGCCTAAGCATAGTTCCTAGACTTAATTTCCCTTAGCCTTTTCCTGGCAGCTTTTACTTGTCTCCTCTGAGCATCTCAGATGACGGATTCATAGGCAGAGTGGAGCATCCCTGAAAGGTTTGGCTGAGTTTTATCAACTAGCAAAAGCATATATCCCATTTTATTGACTTCACATTGCTTATAGACTGTTACCCATAAGAATTCACTCTGAACAGGTGTTTGTGCAGCTGCATCCTCAGATGCCCCAAATTGGAGCCAGGTTTCTCCCACCAGCAGTCTCATTCCAAGTGAAAGGTAGCAGCTGGTGAGAAAGAAGAGTAAAATTGCTAATATCTTCCTTTCACATCAACAGGAATCAAGATACTGACTTAAGTTTGAAAGAATAATCAATAGGAGCA
>NW_012135636.1:4721117-4722995 GCF_000956105.1 Propithecus coquereli | reverse complement strand
CTTGAGCCCAGGAGTTTGAGGTTGCTGTGAGCTAGGCTAACATCATGGCACTCACTCTAGCCAGGGCAACAGAGTGAGATTCTGTCTCAAACAAACAAAAAAAAAAAGTCATTCACCAACAGAATGGATAAATGAATTACGGTGTATTCACAAAATAGAACATTATACACCAATGAAAATGAAAGAACTCTTACACGCAAAAAACATTAATAAATTCACAAACAAAATATTGAACAAGAAATGAAGAAAAAAAAATTTTTTAAATGTTGAACAAAAGAAATTAGACGCAAAAGAGTATATACCATATGGTTCTATTTACATAAATTTCAAGGAACAGGCAAAACTCGTCTGTAGCAGCTCAGGTTAGAGGGGGTGTAGTAGTTGGGAGGCGACACAAGAGGAACTTTGAGAACTAATAATGTATTAATGATCCTGGTGCTGTTTACATGGGTTTAAACACTGTGAAAATTCATCAAGCTCCACATTTTGCAGTTTTCTATATGTATATTATAATTCACTTAAAAATTTACTTAAATTAACTTTCGTTCCTCTTAAATGCTGCAGTATTAATCATCTGTTGGTTGTGTGTAAGTGCTACAAGCAATAAGAAGCTGAATAGCAAGTTAGCATGTTACGATTTACTGGAATTCATTTCCATACTGAGATCATAATCCCAGCATGTTAAAACATTTGAAAACATTTTAAGAGCCTACTAGACTTGAATGTCCCTTTACCCTGTTAATTTTTACAAGGACAAAAGTTTGAAAAGCATTTCACAATATGCTTCCAGTTAATTGATTATAACATCCAAGCATAGCTTCAAGCTTAGTTCAAAAGGTTATGCCAAGTTATTCTACCCATTACTAAAAGGCTCCACTAGGAAGATTTCAAATGAAAATTTTGGTTGTTATTGTTAAAAATAAAAATACTCCTTATCTTCCCTTAGAAAGCTGTTAGGTTTATTGTGACAGGCTGATGATGGCTACCCCCAAAATATCAGTTCCTAATACCTATAACCTGTAAATGTTACCTTACAAGGAAAAAGGGTCTTTGTATATGTGATTAAGATCTTGAGATAGAAAGCTTATCCTGGATTATCCAGGTAGACCCTAAATGCAATTACATGTATTCTCATAAAAGGGAGGCAGAGAAAGATTTGACTACCCACAGAAGAGAAGACAATGTAAAGCCAGAGCAAAGAGAGATCTGAAGATGCTAGCCTTGCAGATTGGAATGATGTGCTCACAAGCAAGGAATGTTGGCAGCCACCAGAAACTGGATGAGGCAAGGAACAGATTCTCTCCTAGAGCCTCCAGATGACGCATGATCCTTCCAGTGCTTTAATGTGGGCTTAGTGATGCTGATTTTGGAGTTCTGGCCTCCAAAATTTGGAGAATAAATTTCTGTTGCTCTAAGCCACAAAATTTGTGGTAATTTGTTACAACACAGGAAACTAATACAGTATTAAATATCAATTTCATTTCCACTTAATAATAGAACTCATTAAACGTTGAAAATGGTATAATGTCTCTTTCTTCAATCTTGTTCAGTGAGTGCATTTTTCTAATTTCCAAACTGATACAGTGGATTGTGGCATCTTATATAACACAGAATTCACAGCAAGTGGCAAGACGTGACAAATACTAGAACATAACATTATATGGTACATCATGGGGACCTTAAAAAATAAATGTTTGTTGTGATATTTCTTCTGTCAACTTAAATCCTCTTCTGTCTACTAAAGGTTGAGCTTTAATGCTAACTACCGAAAACTTAAAGTGGTATAAAAGATGGAACATAAGCCTTCTAACTCAGAAGCTCAAATAAGGAGTATAAAAAATTTATTTAATTTATTAAATAATTCATTAATAAATCAAC
>NW_012135636.1:4717903-4721067 GCF_000956105.1 Propithecus coquereli | reverse complement strand
AACTACACAAATTTATTATCTGACAGTTTCTGTAGATCAGGTGTCTGGCTATGGGTTAGCTGGATCTTCTGCTCAGGGTCTCGCCATGCTGAAATCAAGCTGTCAACCAGGGATCTCATCTTATCTGAGACTTGGGATCCTTCTTCAAACTGTCTAGCTGTTGGCAGAATTCACTACCTTGCAGGTATATGACTGAAGTCCCCATTCCCTTGCTAGCTATCAGCAAGATATCACTGTCCACTACTAAAGGCCACCCACAGGTCCTAGCCATGTGTCCCTCTTCTTTCATAACATGGCAGCTTACTTCTGCAAGGATGGTAGGAGAATCCTTTTCTGGAAAGGCTCAGTCCTTCTTTTAAGGGCTCACCTGAATAAACCAGGCCCACCCAGGATAATCTCTTTTGCATTAACTGAAAGTCAACTGATTAATAACCTAATCAATGGAGTCACAGCCCTTCATATCCACAGGTCCACCTACCCTCAAGATGAGGGGATGATACAGAGTGTGAACACCATGGGGAGGCAACCTTGGAGGCCATCTTAGAATTATCCTGCCTACCACGATAGTCATCATCTAAAGCAGATAATACTCAAACATATTTAGGCTTTTTCACAACTGAAAAAAACAGTTAAACATGGGTTGCTTCTGAGGAATAGACATGGGCAGGGAGAAAAGACTGATGCTTTTATGTACTCTTTGGGGTTTTTTTACCCTGTGATGTACATGTATTATTTGGATAAAAGCAAAGGACAAAAGAAAAGCCATTCTACTGACCCTGTCCATGGCAATTAACAAATCACATGGTTTATTTTCATTTTATGCATCTTCTAAAACTGTGCACACCCCTAACTTCTTAAAGCCTTCTCTTCCTCTAACTTCCTGACACAAACTTTTCCTATTTTTCCTCCCACCTTTCATACTAGTTCTTTCTTTTCAGTTTTATTTTATATTACCCAAGAAATAATGCTATTGTAGAAAAATTAGAAACCACACACAGGGGTAGTGAAAAAATTCCACCTTCAGGAGCTCATATTCCTGTTCCTCTCTTAAGTGTTCCAGATACTTTGGGTTAATTCTTTGGACTTATTCTCTTCTTCCTCTACCTACACTCCACAGATGATTTTATCCATTCCTGTAGCTTCAACTATCTTCTACATGCTGATGATTCTCAGGTATATATTTGTAGCCCTGACCTCTTTCCTGAGTTCCACACACATATCTTCAACTCTTCTTGGATATGTCTATTTATTCCACTAGTATCTCAAACTTAATAAGTTTAGATTTAATTTATTATTTGCTACCACCAAACCTTTTCCTTGTCATATTTCCTATATCAGTTGATGGCATGGCCATTTATTCAGTCTCTCAAACTATAAATTTTGGAGTTGTCTGCCACAACCTGCCAATTCCTTACCCTTCATAGTCCCAAGATCTCTTGACCATGTATCAGAATAGCTCCATATCTGGCACCATCTCCACTGCCACACCTTGGCCAAGCCTTATATCTCTTAACATATTTCCATCTTCTGATCTCCCTCCTACTAATCTGTCCTCCAAGCTCCTACAGGGTCATCTTCCTAAAAACCGAATCTGATTATGCCACTTCTTGGTTGAAAATTCAACTTCTTCTCAGTTTGTCTGAGATAAAATCCAACCCAACTCTCATCCTCATCTGCATTCACTCCTCATCCCTCCCCTGGTCCTCCCTCTCTTACCTCTCTCCCATGCAAACACAATCTATCTTCTAGACATACTAAATTTCTTATCATTTGATAAATAAGCCATTTTTTAATAATTACTTAATTTTACACATGCAGTCCTCACTGACTACAATGGTCCAGCCTCATATCCACCTACAAAAATCCTCCCTTTTCTTTCACCCTCTCAACTTCTTGCACACTGCTCCTTCAAATAGTGAGTCTTTCACTATTTGATGAATACACCTATCCTTTGACAACCCTGTGTCTTTTCATGTATTTTTCTTTCTACATGGAATGTATTTATCAAATTTATACTCATTTTTCAAGACCCAGCTCAAGTGATGCCTCCTCTAGGACAGATTTCCTTATCTCTTCACAAATAATGCATTCTCTTCCCTCATAACACATAGTTCGTAATATGATTACTATATTTTTAATTACCATTTAACTTATCTTCCCCACTCAACCAAGACCGTCTTCCAAACAGAGAACCTCTATTATTTATCTCCATATCCTCAGTACCAAACACAATTTTTGGCACAAATTAGGTACTCAATAAATGTTTTATAAAACAAAATTAACTCACACATATATGTCCATTTGATTTTTGAAAAATGAGACACTATAGTGTATATCCATATGGATAGTTCCATATCTATATGGAAAAGTGAATCTTGCCCTTATTTCATACCTTATGAAAAATCAGTTACAGATGAATTATAAAGCTAAATGTGAAAGTTTAAAATAAAAGCTCTAGAAGATAAATTTTCAAAGCAACCTTATGATCTTGAAGTAGGCAAAGAATACTTAAACAGAACACAAAATGTATTAACTACAAAAGAAAAGATTGATAAATACAACAAAATTAAAAACTTTTGGTCACTAACAGATACAGCTAAGAAAATTAACAGGCAAGTTACAGAGTGGAAAGGTATTAGGAATACATATATCCAACAAAGAACTTGCATGAACTATAAATCAATTTTTTAAAAAAGAAAAGAAAACAGACAACCCAATAGAAAAAAAAAAATGATCAAACAACTCATCAGATACTTCACAGAAAAAATTCAAACAATTTATATGAACATGAAAAAGCATTTGATCTCATTAGTCATCATAGAAATGCAAATCAAACTCACAAATGAGATATTACCCACCCACCACTTTGACTAAAATTAAAAAGACTGACCACATCAAATGATGAGATTATGGAACAAAAGGAATACTCATATACTCCTGGTGACAGTTTAGAATAGTACAACTTCTATGTAACTGGCAGTACCTACTAAACCTGTACACACTCATACCCTATGACCCAACATTTTTACTTCCAGTCTATACTCACAGATAGGCATAAATATATGTACTGAAGAGTATGGACAAAAATGTTTGTAGAAGCACTGTTTGTAATAGTCTAAAACTAGAAACAAAAAATGTTATTCATGGCTGGGCGTGGTGGCTCA
>NW_012135636.1:4707596-4715708 GCF_000956105.1 Propithecus coquereli | reverse complement strand
AGCTAATTTTACCACTATATTCTCAGTGAATTATATAAAGTTAAATGACATGTCTCAATTCATCCAAAAGACTAATGTTTTGTTCAACACATACTTATCAGGTGCTAATATGTACAAAGCACTGTGCTGATTATTGTTGGGACGTGAGAGAGTGGGCCACAGAAAACAACATTCTTTCATTGATGATTTCTGCTACAGGGCAATAAGATACAGACCTACATGAAGACAAAATGAATATAGATAACTGTGTTACAAGATTCTTTCTCTAAGCACAACAAAAGACCTAATAGGTAAAGGGTTAGAGTTCTAAAGAAGAAGAAGTTTCTGTACAAGTAGGGTGGAAAAAGGAAGAAGGAGATGAGAAACCTTCACGGAGAAGGTGAGCCTTAAATGACCTAACCTGCCAAGACGAACAGTCTAGTAGACAGAAAAGCACAAACCGAGGTGACAAAGTGTCATATGTTCAAGTTACTGTACCAAGATCATGTTGGCTGGGGCTTACAAAGTGGGACATAATTTTGGAGGAAAAAAAGATAGATTGAAAACAAATAGCAAAGGCTTTAAATGCCAGGCTAAGAAGGCTGAACTTTCTCTATAAGCCATGAAAACCCACAAGAAATTCTAACGCCAAGTGATAAAATCAGGAAATGAACATAGCAAGGTATAATAAAGGAAGGGCCTAGGGGAGAAAAGGTGGGGAAAGTGAATCAGGTTCCATCTCTGCTCCTAAATGAGTCATCCAGGGCAAATTACTTGCCCTTGCTGAGCTCAGTCTTTTTTTCTATAAACACAGATAACTAAAAATAATGACCTCACAGGATTGCTGTGAGATTCAAAAATAAAGAAAAAGGAATGTGACAGTACAACATAAATTTTAAAATGGGATAAGTAAAAGACATAAAATGTAAAGTATGTGTTTATATTCATAATCCAGGCAAGAATCAATGAGGCCCAAAGTAGAGTAGTATCATTTGGGAATCTGAATCAAAGAACAGATACCGGAGATACTGCAGTGGAGATCTCTCAGGTTCAGCAACTGATGCGTTGGGATGGGCATGCAGGGAACAAGATAAGGGCCGAGAGTTCTTAATCTTTAATGACAAGAATGGGAGCACAAAAGAAGAGTAAATTTATGGTTCACTGGTTCTTTTATTGATTCAATAAATAATGATCACCACGTGCAGTCACCATTCTAGGTTTTGAGAGTACTACAGAGAAATGTACACAAAGAACCTTCTTTATGGAGCTTGTATTCTGTGGAGGGATGCAGACAAATTTTAAAAATAAATATGTGATATTTCAGGAAAAGTTTATGGAGAAAAATAATCAGGCCATTGGTGTTAAAGAAAAAATTACTCAGTAAGACTTATATTAAAGAACAACAAGAGCCAAACAGTAAAGTGGTAAAAAGAGATTACATTCAGGAACTATTTGCAATAGGGGAAAAGAGACCTCTATATAAATATGGTCTCAATTTCAAATACAGCATGGATAAGTGGGGATTCATAGCCAAAGAGCAGGGTGGAAATCAGTGGATGGAAAATGACTAAGAGGAAACATCAGAGATGGTGGGATATTCTGGCAAAACTGACTTGACAGGATTCTTGCTGAAAGCAGGCTGTGGTAATCAGATATCACCTCGGGGTGGTGGAGGAGAAGAAATTCAATCAGATATAGAGGGTGACCAGATATCAAAGATGGGAGATTCTTGCTAAAAACTGGGCTATGCAAAACCAAACAAAAGCCCAAAGGTCAAGGCCTAGTCAACAAAAGGACTTAGAGGAGCCTGACTAATGTTTGGTCAAAGGGTCTGTCAATGGACATGTGAAAAATTCTATTAACCAACGTTTTAGGGTATTAAATAGTTCTTGTCATGTTCTCCAACATATAAGAATGAGGTTATACTGGGAAATAACTCTCTGGCAAAAGTTTCACTGTAGTTGTTATAATAATAATTGAACACCTATATGAATAATTGAACTCTTTACAATTTACAATAATCCTCTTTTCCAAATCATACTCTCTTCTCGTGTCTATACTGCCTACCTTGAAAATAGATTCAAATTGCATAATATTTCATATTTTCAAGCATATAATCTAGTTCAATGAATATTAGTATATTATTGATATTTTATAATCAAAATAAACTTATAAATGAATTTCCACGTTTGTACAACTACAAATTGCTATTTGAGATAAACAGAACCATTATTCAAAATCTTCATGTTAATATAAATATTGAAAATTGAAAAAAATTTTAAACCTTGAAATTATATGAATTTTTAAAAAGGTAAAACTTTGCTATCCTTAGGACCTGAACTTAACTGAAATTTCTTTCACTAGCATGTTTCAAAGAATCTTACTCATTTTTGCAAAGATTCCCTAAGTGAGGTAAATATAATTATTAATTTTAAAAGATGGGCTATATATAGATACAAAGTATTGTAATACAAATAGACAAAGATAAATGTGTAAACTTCAGAAAAGATTTGTGATAATTTTAAGACTTGAAAGCCTATTTTTTTTATCAATTGTTTGAAGTGATTCATGGTTACTTGTTATAGTGTATACTTCAATCTGCACTGAAGAATGCTACAGTTATTTAAAGCCTTCAATTGGTGAATCAATTAGCCCAAGATGAATGGCAAGTGAGATCAATTATAAAAGTGCATCACAAGGATTATGTACCTTTTAACAGAGATGTTTTAAAAAGCCTTGAACAGCATTTTATTACTCAGCTAATGTGATGCAAGTTTGTGGCAACTATATAGAACCCAGAAAATAACATCTAAATACCTAATTCATTGCATTTAGAATGTTATACTGTGAACACTAACTCCTGAAACAACTGTTTATATTATTCTAAACCAGCAATACTCAATTCTTTTGGTCTCAGGATCGTTTTACCCTCTTAAAAATTATGAAGGACCCCAAAGAGCTTTTTTTTATGTGGGTTCTATCAATCTTTACCATATTATATATCAAAACTGAGAAAATCTCTAAATATGTATTTACGTACTAAATATTTATATACTTATTTATTTAAAAATCATAATAACCTCACTACATGTTAACACCAGAGCAATGATGCCATTGCTTCGTGTAGTCTCTTGAGGCAAAATGTGAAAAATAAGTTTGATAATTAATATGAAAACAGTTTTGACCTTGTAGACTCCCTGAAGAAGAGAACTACTCTGGTAAACGCTGCTCTAAATCTTTTGCTTATTGACAGGAAAAGTTGGATTTTTCTACTAAGGCAATAAGAAAAGTTTTCAGAAGAGAAAACTTGGTTTTGTTACTGTTAAGTAACCAAGGCATTCTTAGAGTTTTCACAAACAGCCCAGGCCCAATGACCAAACAAAGGCTGTGACAGCAGCACAGCATGAGTAGTTCATAGACAGGAGTAATGCTGATGAAATGCAAATGGCCGTCGGCCATTAGTTAACTGTGACAATGCTTAGTTTTAAAAACCAGCTTAATGATTTCTTTATAATTGTTGAATTCATTAGATTTAATTACGTATCAATATTGCAATTAACTTATAAAAGTGATACGCTGTGCTTCTGGTCATTTTGTGTTGTTTAAAATATCTTCTATGTGCTAAAATTCCTAAGGATAGTTAAATAAGCCCTTGAGCTGGATCTGGCAAAACAGCTAATTAAGAACATTTATACAATATTGTGTGTGTGTGTCAGATATATATTTATTTTGCATATATAAATATTCATATATATTCACAAATTTCCTAATCTCCTCAATTTGTCATATCAATTTCCTTTTCTTAACCAGAATCAAAATAGGAACACTGTTCTACCTCAGTGAATTGCAACACAAAATAATGAACATTTTAAGTAATTTCTGTTGTCTAAATACTGGGCATTTTGTCCGTCCACCATCAATCCTCCCCCCAACCTTATATTCTAACAGTCCCCATACAATCTGAATGGGCTTCAAATGATTAAAATCCAATAGAAAGGCAGCTGAATTAATGACTACAATAAGTACCCATTCTAAAACTAAAATGTAAGCATCTCAAGAGCAGAGAGATTTGTCTATTTTACTAGACAGTGAATCCCAGGCAGTCTAACGCATAATAGGCATGTAATAAATATTTACAGAATGAATGAACAGATAAATAAAGGTAAGTAGCTATCTTAGTGAAATATATAATCAAATTTTACCAATGCAACGTTTTTCTGATTGTTCTACGTTTTCTGATTGAGACCATAGTGTTCAGGTTTAACAGTTTGGAAAGCTAGCTGTTCTATGTGTCAAAGATAGCAAACTATTTCCTATAAATAAGAGCCATTTCCCTAAATCTAGATTGTTATTAGTTTGAAACATAGAAAGTCACTAAAGTTGTTCCTCTCTCCTTTGGGAGAATGTAAATCGTTTATTTGTAATACAGTTGTCAAATACAATATCTGTGATGATTAATTTTATGTATCAACTTGACTGGGCTAAGGGATACCTAGAAAGCTAGTAAAACATTACTTCTGAGTGTGTCTGTGAGGGTGTTTCTAGAAGGGATTCACATTTACATCGCTAGACTGAGTAAAGAAGATCTGTTCTCACTAATATAGATGGGCATCATTCAATCTGTTGAGGACTTGAATAGAACAAAAAGGCAGAGGGAAGGCAAATTTGTGCTCTCCTTGCTTGAGCTGAGACATCCATCTTGTCCTGCCTATAGATATTGGCACTCAACAGGAGAAACAGTCTTGGGATTTTGGATTCAGACTCGGGCTTACACCATGAACCCTCATTTCTCAAGCCTTTGGACTTGGACTGACTGACACCACCAGCTTTCCTGGTTCTCCAGCTTGCAGATAGCAGATCATGAAATTTCTTGGCTTCCATAACCACAGGAGCCATTTCCTATAATAAATCTTCTCTCTTGTATATATCTGTACCTATCACAATTTAAAATATATATATGTATATATATACATATATATATTTCCCCTATGGTTTCTGTTTCTCTGTAAAACTAATATGTTTCTCTCATTTTCCAACAGTAGTAATAATCATGAATTGTCCTAAAAGATATAAATTAGGTTAATAATATATTGTCATTATCGGAGTAAGCTGTTTAAATCAAAGCAAAAAAAATTTACTATTTACAAGAGTTGGTTGGAAGCAGTATTTAAACAATAAATTCCCTGAAGCCTTAACAGTCTAATATTTTTATTCTCAACCTAGTTTTAATCAGTTTATTTCCACTTTCCACTTTGTAATAACTTGATATCATCCCTTCTTCATTCAATTTCTCCCCCGGCTCCATACACACACAACTTTTTTTCTTCCATTGTGGTATTTTTTGGGTAAGAAATTGGAACCAATTCTGGTTAGTCTAAGTCAAAATATAAACTTATTAATGAGATACTAGGATAATTGACAGAATTCAAGAAAAATTTGAAACATAATATCCCGGATAGGTAAGAAAAAGGGCAACTCCGAAGATCTCATTTATATTCTATCTCAAAAACAGGAGTTCATGGGTTCTATTTAAGAGCAATGCCATTGATCTGACTCAGTTCCCAAAAATTCTAGTCTCTGTATGTCTCAATTCTAAATTTTATATTTTTTGAGAGAAAGAATCTAATTGACCAAGGTTAGATCAGATATACCCTCCTAGATAAGTCAGCTATACCCAGAATGCCAAGGTCACTGTATAGATGTGATCACTGGGTGCCTGCTGCATGTGCTGAAAATTATTTAGGTGATAGGCTGATACTCTTCTGTGATGGACAGTGATCATACAAGGTGTCTACTACAGATAGCATCATACGCTTAACCACTTTTGCTCATTTATTTGTTGTAAGTTGATACAATTTTCTTAACTTTTATGACTTTTTTCATTATTAAGGATCATTCATAGGTTTTTCTGACAAACTCTAAAAAGGTTTTATAAATAAGTAAAAGAAAATAGCTAAAATCAATAACTAAAAAACAATCATATTCATTTGTGACAACTCAAATCTGGCATGTTTCTAGAATTAGGCTTACAGTAAAATTAAACAAAGTTCAGAGAAAACAAATTATCTTTGATTGAAATAAACATAATTCAAACTGTTGAACTCCAACAAAGAAATGGTAATAAAAATTTTAAAGCACCATTTATATTATTTATAAATAAAAGAAAGTCAACAATTATGGTTTAATAAAATAACAAACTCCCAGAATTAGAAGAGCAGATAGAATACTTTGGAATAGTTTGGCTTATGTATGATTTAGGATTGTGTTATTTCCGTATCCCTGAATCTATGTTCACCAAAACAATTTTAAGATCATTGAATTAGTTTTAAAGTATTTGTATCTACCCAGAAAAGGTTGCCACATTGATAGAACAAAGTCAAGTCACAGCTGGCTCTCTCACCATCACCACTCCCACATAAACTTAAATATTGGTGTTAATCTAAAACAATAATTCCTCTTCTATAAATTAGGTTATTGTGAGACCACACCTGGACTAGATCAACTCTCGAGACCATATAATTTAGATCTTAAAAGTTAAGCATTATTATTTTGAAAGTACAAAGGCAAATAGAAATTTAGGGATACACGAGGTAAAATACACAAGATAAAATGCTCTGGATCACTAAGATGTGTAGTAAGAAAAAAAAGAACATGTGCACATGAATTAATGGAAATAAGCTGTGTTGTGCTCTGAGATGAGTTAAACTAGTAAAAGGAAAATGTTGGGATAGAGCATTTTTTAAATTTCATTATTTTACTCATTTCTTCATTCTTTCATTAGACAGACAGATATGGATAGATAAATAAATATGGATAGATATGGGTAGATAGACAGACTATCTATCCTTCCACAGAACTGGTTCACTTTACTTCCACAACTTAGTCCGTTTTATGCCACTATAACAGAATACAATGGACTGAGCAATTTATAATAAGCAGAAATTTATTTGGCTCAAGGTTCTGGAAGCTGGGTCGTCCAAGACTGTGGTGCTGGCATCTGGTGATGGTCTTCATGCTGCATCATTCTATGGTAGAAAGCTGAACAACAGAGGGTGAGAACAAAAGATCAAATTTGCAGCTTCAAGGCCTTTTATAATCAGCATTAATCCATTAATGAGGGTGGAGCCCGCATGACCTAAATACCTCCCATTAGGCCCCACCTCCTGACATCGTTGCATTGAGGATTAACTTCCCAATATGTGAACTTTGGAGGACACATTCAAACCATAGCAATTGCTGAGACCAAGAAAGTCCAGCACAGGTTAAGTCTCTGGAAGGAGTAAAAATTCAGAGCCTCCTCCACACAAGTCTTCCATGTGAATAGCTTATTTTTTTATAAATGATAAAGGGGCAGGGTGCAGTGTAATCCCACCACTTTGGGAGGCCAAAGCAGGAGGATCTTTTGAGGCTAGGAGTTCAAGACCAGACTGGACAACATAATGAGACTTCATCTCTACAAAAATAAGAGAAATTAGCCAAGTATACTAGCACATGCCTATAGTCCCAGCTACTCAGAAGGCTGAGGCAGGAGGATTTCTTTAGCCCAGGAGTTGGAGGCTGCAGTGAGCTATATGATCACACCACTGCACTCTAGCCTAGGCAACGGAGTAAGACCTTGTCTCTGAAAAATAAATAAATGATAAAGGAAGAAAGTAAATTTTTGAGACCAAACTGAAGGTTTCTATCTTAAATTTAAGGTTCTGTAGGAAGGAAGATACCAAAGGAACAATGCTGATCTCAGAGATGTTCAAATTAATCATCTCAAACTGAATTTTTATAACTGGCATTTATATTCTATCTTTCAAAAGTAAATTCATAACTTAATCTGGCTTGATTTCAAGTTCAGAAATGTCAATTATATCACCTAAACTCTTGAGTCTGGGTTAAAGTGAAACATTTTAATTTAAAGCCTAATCCTGTGTACTAAGTAGGTAGTTCCCAAATGGCTCTCCACAGGCCAGTGAGGTTTTAATGAAGTTTTCACTAGTATAAAACAAAATGAAAAAAATAAGGGCAATGCAGCAAGTTTTTCACAGAGCTAAACTTAGTTCATTTTTATTGTTATAAGTAATACTTATGTTATAATTAATTTTGGCATAATATGTCATTATTATTCACTAAATAATAATAGTA
>NW_012135636.1:4679209-4706637 GCF_000956105.1 Propithecus coquereli | reverse complement strand
AATTTAAGAACTTATTAACTCAACAGTGTTGGTCTTTCTTTTTTAATTAAAATTTTACTTATCTATAAAATAACAGTGAGATCGTCTGCAGAAACTTTATGGGAATTTCAGTTCTCATCTTATTTTTAATGCGATTAATAAGAATAAAGACATCTGGAACACTTTTCCCTCTTCAAAATACTCTTAATTACACAGTCTCATTTGATTCCCACATAGCAGATGATTGGAAATATTCCTAGGTTTCTTTGTTGAAAATTCTACTTCTTAGAAAACAGAGCAACCAATAAATTACTATTCTGAACCTAACTCTATCACACAAAGAGAGACTAATTAGAGAAGTGAAGTGACAGAGACCCTGAGAAAAAGCAAACATTCCATCTCTCACCTTTGGATCCACGTAGCCAGAGAAGAAAATGCTGGGCTGCTCTCCAGGAGCCACGCTGTAACTTCCAGAATATTTTTTAAATATCTTTCAACAATGCCCTCTCCTTTGAAACTTCAACAACTATATATAAACACTGTTCTTTTTTCATCCTCATCACTGTCATTACCAACCTCCAAATCACTCCCGAACATTAATTAAGACGCCAGGCATCTGGGGGAGTGATGTTAGCAAGATAGCCAACTAGAATTATCTGGCACTCATCCCCCCTGACAAAATAGGACCAAAACAATGAATAACAACTATATTACAAGGAGAATCAAAATGTTTAGCCTTGTCAATTAAATCAGAATCTTGGGGGCCAGGACATGTATTTTTTAAAGCTCTCCAGGTACAAATAATGTGCAGCTAGACTGAACTGCTGCTCTGTGTAGATAAGCTTAAAATCTATGCTTCTAGCTCTGACCTCTCTTCTGATCCCTTGTTCCACATTTCTAAATTTGTTGGACATTTCTCTTGGATTCCACCAGTATTTTCACTTGAAAATCCAAAATTGAACTCAGTACTTTCCCATGTATTAATATATATATTCTTCTTTTCCTTCTATAATTTTATTAATGGAAACCTCTTTCTCATGACCCAGGAGGGAAACCTCAGAATAATCTGACTCTTCTCTCTTCCTTGCTATTGACATCCAATTAGTTGTTAAGAACTACTGAGATCAGCTATCCTTATTATAACCCTCATACCCTGTTCCTCTCAGTCCCTTTGTCACCAAGTTAGAGCAATTCTTTGCAACATCTCATCAGTCCTATTATATCAGCCACCAATCTAATTTGATCTCTAGTCTTCCAACTCCAGATAATCCAAAAGATGCTAGTATCATCTTCATACCACAGAGTTGTCACGTGACCCCTCTGCTCAAGGACCTTCACGGCTCCCAACCATCTACAAAAGGAAATCCAAATGACTTAGTCTGGCATTCAAGGCCTTTCCAGTCATATTTTCCTCTGCTCCATTTTATTTGCTGTTGATTCTAATCAAACTGAAATACTTGCAATTTGTCCACACATGCCTTGGAATTTCCTACTTTCATGACTATGGACTACCTTTTCTCCCTTTTCTGAATGTTCAAAAACCATTTATCCTTCAACGTCCAGTTTAAGTTAGAATTCTTCCTGAATTCTCTCAGGCATAGTATAATAAATCCCTCCCACAACTAATTTCAAAAGGATTTTATCTATACTTCCTTATGACATTCATTTCCTACCTATATAATAATTGTATATATACTTTATTTCTAATAAACCAATGTTATCGTTGTATATAAGGTTTATGTATGATCTTAGCACAGTGTCTTGATGATATTCAGATGTTTCTATTAGCGAAGAAACTAGAAGCAGTATAGCATAACTGTTAAGAGATCAGATTTAATTAATTACTTAAGTTTTTAGAGACAGGATTGTGATCTGTTTCCCAGGCTGGAGTGCAGTGGCATGATCATAGCTCACTGCAGCCTTGAACTCCTGGGCTTAAGCAATCCTCCTGCCTCAGCCTCCCGAGTACCTAGGACTATAGGTGCACACCACCACACCTGGCTAATTTTTTTTTTTTTTTTTTTTTGAGACAGAGTCTCACTGTGTTGCCCAGGCTAGGGTGCCGTGGCGTCAGCCTAGCTCACAGCAACCTCAAACTCCTGGGCTCAAGCGATCCTCCTGCCTCAGCCTCCCGAGTAGCTGGGACTACAGGCATGAGCCGCCATGCCCGGCTAATTTTTTCTACATATATATTTTTTAGTTGTCCAGATAATTTCTTTCTATTTTTAGTAGAGACAGGGTCTCACTCTTGCTCAGGCTGGTCTCGAACTCCTGACTTTGAGCGATCCACCCGCCTCGGCCTCCCAGAGTGCTAGGATTACAGGCGTGAGCGACTGCGCCCGGCCCACACCTGGCTAATTTTTAAAATTTTTTTGTCAAGACAGGGTCTTGCTATATTGCCCAGGCTGGTCTCAAACTCCTGGCCTCAAGCAGTCCTCCCACCTCAGCTTCCCAAAGTGCTGGGATTACAGGCGTGAGCCACCATGTCTGGCCAAAATCAGATTTTAGACTTCAGAGTCAAACATAGTTTGGTTCAAATCTCAACTTCACCATGTTCTTGTTCTGTGACCTGACTTTGAGCAAATAACTTTTCCTAGCAAGAGATCTCATCCATCAAAGTAGCTATGATAACAGTATGAAACTAATAGGACCTAACTACCTATTTGGGTAGTTATAAGACTTACTTGATTCATATAAAGAGATAATCACCATGACTCACATATAAGTTCTTAAATGTTAGACATTTCTAGTAGACATTGTTCACTCAGCATGCATTCTAACTCCTTCGAATATAATAGTCTAGAAAGCTAAAAATTATTTCCCAATCCCTTGCAACTAGGGTTCTAGATTTTATTTACGTTCCTGCAATCAGAGGTTAAACTTGGATTTGGCATCCATTTCTGTTGGCATGGCTTAGAACTGCAGTGGCACAGTCTGGAACAGCTGCTGTAGCACAGGTTTCCTAACTTAGTAGGTTATTTTCTGCTCATAGCAGAGGTTCTGGAGCTTCCTGCTTGTGGCAAAGGCATAATTCCTTGACAGCCAGTGTGGCTTTGGGAACCATTCCTGAAAGCTCAACCTAGAATCTGTAAGCCATTTAATACTCTGTGATAATCTCTTTCTGCTTAAACTAGCTAGAGTTTTATTTTCCACAAATGAACACTGACCAAAATATTACTGTTATTATTTCTTCTGGAGAAAACTTCCAGCTGGGAAGAAAAAGATTTGTGATCAGGATGGCAATCCAGAGGCAGATTTCACCCGGCATACTTGACTTGATTATTGCAGGCAATAATCACACTCATAAAGAATGATACACACTATTTGTAATGGGCTTCAGTGAGCATTTAGGGTGCTGAAATTTGGTGTAGAATTTAAAATATATATCTGAATTTCTTGACTGTGCTTTAGGAAAACATCATGCCACTGCTTTGCAATATATTCCTTCCTATAAACGTATCAGTATTTTTTCATATAAACATTTTCAAGGAATAGTAACTACTCATTGTATGCACCTGAAGGCCCTGGAAAAGTCAAGCACTGGGTTTGAACTCCAATAGGAAGCATAAAAGAACTCAGAATGTAGGCCTCTTTTCTGCTAGGACCTTGGCACTGTTCTGTCTGAATTTGTCTGCTCTTTTTCCTCTCTTCACCTCTGTGCCTTTGAGAAGATCTCAGTATCATACCCTCTACCTTTAACCCTACTTTAAGTAGTGAATGATGAACATCTGAGAAATCTGTGTGCCGCTCTCCATGGCTTTGACTTCTATGATCTCACTAATATTTTCTAGGTGAACAAACAATAGCCATAAAATAGATTCAGTAAATTTTTGTGGCAGAGCGTCCGGCAGCAACAAATATTTATTGAGTGCCAAAAGTATAAAGGAATCCAGGTAGCTGAGATACACATCAAAAAAATAGACCTATTTCCTGCACTTACCTCACAGGCACTGGCTATTTCACTTCTGAGTGTTTCTGCTTACTTGTAATGTCACTGAGATCAAACTAGAACAATAACAAAAAGCACAGATGCAGACCTTAATCTAAGATGTGTTTCTGTACCTATAAAACAAAAGCCACCTAAAATCCTTTTACTATAATAAATAATTCCCCCCTCTCCTGCCCTCAGAGTTTACTCAGACCTGGAAAAGTCTGGAATTTAGTGTGCACAAAAACTAACAAAATAAATCTTCTACGGAAATTTTTAATACCTTGATAAGGGTTTGAGTAACCCAGGCATATACACTTGTCAAAATTTATCCAGTGGTACACTTAAGATTTGGATTTCACTGTATATAAATTTTACATCAAAGAAAAAAGAAACTGAAAACAAATATTAAACTCCAGTTAATTGTGTGCATGCTAAAATGTCCAGGAGTAAAGTATACTATGCCTACAACTTACTGTGAAATGCGTCACAAAATAAGATGCATGGGTGGATGATAAGGCAAATATAATACAACATTAACAATAGTAGAAACTCGCTCATACACTCTATCAACAATTCTTCCAATTTTTTTTATTTTGAAAATTATCATAATAAAAGGTTAGGGGATGGGGGGAAGTCCTCTATAGCAAACCAATCACAATTTGCAAATTGGCACTAATCCTAGGACCACACTGAGTCACACAAAGAACCCGGCAATAGTTTGAATGTGTCCCCCAAAGGTCATGTCACGGTTCTGTCCATGGCTGGACTTTAAAGTGTTTCCCCAGTTCTTGGGTTCTGGGCTTCGAAGAATCACAAGCCTTGTCCCACACAACAGAGAGAGATGGCAGACACTCAGCAACTATGCGTGAAGAATTTATTGTAAGGAAAGTTTAAGGGTACAAAGCAAAAGTACATTTCCTAAGGGGAAATGGGTCTATCTCCACAAATGGAGAAGACCCTGTCTTCTTCTATGTTTTCCCTTTTATATGCTAGTAGTATATGTTGATATAAAGGTCAGTTATAATTATTTATGACTATATGTCACAGGTTTGGGGGTCTGGATTTTTCCAGGTATGGACATAACTCAAAGGTTATGTTCCAGACATTCCTTTCTCCTATATGTGTGATGGGGAAAATCACCGTTTGTGGTGTTTTTCTTTTTTTTTTATTTTTTTATTTTTTATTTTTTTCCGAGACAAGAGTCTCGCTCTGTTGCCCGGGCTAGAGTGCCGTGGTGTCAGCCTGGCTCACAGCAACCTCAAACTCCTGGGCTCAAGCGATCCTCCTGCCTCAGCCCCCCGAGTAGCTGGGACTACAGGCATGTGCTACCATGCCCGGCTAATTTTTTTATATATATATTTTTAGTTGTCCAGCTAATTTATTTCTATTTTTAGCAGAGACGGGGGAGGGGGACTCGCTCTTGCTCAGGCTGGTCTCAAACTCCTGAGCTCAAACAATCCACCCACCTCGGCCTCCCAGAGTGCTAGGATTACAGGCGTGAGCCACGGAGCCAGGCCTGTGGTGTTTTTCTATTTTCTGATTGGTGGTCCCTGTTCCATGGTCTAATTACCCCATTCTTTAAGACTGAAATAACTGTTTTCCCTGGTTATTTTTCTGTAACTATTTCCTTCTTATTGTTTTTCTTTAACTATTTCCTCCTTCTTGTTTTTTTGCTCCTATCATTCCATTATCTCTTGTTTTTCTGTCCCTAACATTCATGTGTTAGAAGTTTAATCGCCAATGCAACAGTGTGGGGAGGTAGGACCTTTAAGAGGTGATTTGGTCATGAGGGCTTTGCTCTCATGAATGAATTAATGCTGTGATTGCAGGAGTGGGTTCCTGATAAAAGGATGAGTTTGGCCCCCTTTCCCCTCTTAGCTATGATCTCTTGCCAGGTGATGATACTTTTTGCCATGTTATGACTGCAAGAAGGACCTCACCAGAAGCAGCCCCACAATCTTGGCCTTCCAAATCTGTGAGCCAAATAAACTTATATTCTTTATAAATTATCCATTCTGTAGTATTCTGTTATAGCAGCATAAAATGGACTGAGATAAACCCTAGGAGAAAACAAAAACGAAAACAACAACAGCAAATAATGCAAATACTGATGGTCAGATCATGGAAGGAGCTGGGATTTTCTATTCATACAGAAGGTATCACTCTGCTTAGGAAAAACTTGCAACCATTAGGGTATTTTTAATTAAAAAAAAATCTGCAGGGAAATATTTTTTACATTGAAAACACTGTTTTGCTTTTTATTTCGTGGTAATAAACTGGCACCATTGCCTTTTGGCGATGGAGGGAGAGGGAGATCAGGGAGGGGGATTGTGCTAAGTGAAGGACCCTAACAGAGAGCACCTTTGGTGGGCTGGGAGTGGGGAGAGGAGAGAAAGGGGAGGGAGAGAAGGAGGGAGAGAAAGAGGTAGATTGAGGAAGGGATAGGGAGAGGAGGGGAAGAAAAAAATTGACGTTACAGGAGGAAGCAGGGGAAAAGAGAGGCCAACCAGATAATGGCTGAAAAAAAGGAATTCAATAAAATTCCATTATGGTGGGTGGCCAAAGCACATTCTGAGCTGAGAGAGGCTGCCTAATCTATTAGAGGTAAACTCTGCTGTTATCCTTCTAAATCTTCACTAAAGGCACTTAAACTCATGAATGTTTTATGTGAATGGGCTTTTAGTGGACATCAAGCAGGGAGCTCAGTTTTGTTTCTGGGTCAGTGCAGCACAGAAATCTTGAGTAGGGCTTCAGACTCCCACAGGCCTTGCAATGGGAGGCATCCAAGTCAATTTTATGTAGATTTCTGGAGCTCAGAATGAATGAGAAGTGGGGGAGAAATCAGACATCAGCTTATTCAAGGAAAATCTGGCTTGCAGAGAAAAAATTTTGAAAACCACTTGTTCTTATCCATTTTTAACCCAGAAGACCCTCATTACCAGCTTTGGAAATTCAGGAAAATCATTTTCATCATTCGATCAGTCTTTTTTCATGGGGTAACATTGCCACCTACTGGTATTTGTAAAAAAATACTATTTATAATAGTTTTAAACTTGGAATTCTTTGGAAGCTTCAAAGAGTCTTTCATTTACTGACAAATTCTTTCCTTGTATGTAAGTTCTTTGCCTGAAAAGACTTTATCATCTAACAGAAATCTTAACAAAAATACCTTCTTGACTTTCAGGATTTAGGTACCATTTAAACAGTAAAACCTTTTTTGACAGCAGGCCCCCATTCTTAGGCAGAATTGACCACTCCCTACTTTGGGCCCTACTGCATCCTATAGGTATTTCTTTATTAGCACATACAATATACTATTGTACTTTATCACAATGTGTCTCCCATAAATAGGCCATAAGCTACTTAAAATTCAAGAACTGTATATTTTCTGCATTTATATTCCCAGCACCTAGAACAGAATCTGTACATTGTAGCTAACTAATAAGTGTATAATAAATGAATAAATAAATGATAATCAGGCAAAAAGTAGGCATAGCAAATATCACTTTATGTAATACAAACTTTTATTAATAAAAAACATTTTATTTTCATTCCAGGTATGCACACTATGTACTTCTTTGAACATATGACTTTTACCTTGCCCAATAAAGTTATATTTTATAAAATTCATACACATGAAATTGGAATAAAGAACAAATATGAATTTAGATTTTCTATTAGCATATAATTCATAACCTCTTAATTAACATAGGATAATCTAAAACAAGATACTCATGAACTCTGTCATCAACACTTAAGAAGACCAACTAAGAAGAAACATTCAGCATAAATAAATTTTATTTATTTGACAATGAGTCAACATTGCTGAGGTACAAAGAGACTTGTAGTATTTAAATTAATCATATTATTTACACAACCCAAAAACACAAACAGACTTGAGTTTGTGACCTACTGAGATCCCCATATCAATTCTGGAGAACTCCAGGGCATCCAGGCCTCTCTTGGGAACTTGATTTCCCTGTAGGGAGAAGACACTCGCCCTCAACCAAGTCTCCTCTCTGAATTTAAACAAAAAGGACTGAAGTGTGCTCTTCATCATCAGAACTCTCTGAGAAGGCACTTCCAGGGAGCATAGCTACTCACCTTGAGTCAAGAAAGGGTCAAAGTGTGGGTGGTAGGGAGCCAAACTGGTGACATGGCCCTGTTTCACAATGCAATTCTCAGGGGTCTGAACATACACATTCCTAGCAGATAATCTGCACACCTATTTCACTGAGCAAAATCTGATGTGAATTCCTGTACATTCTTCCCATTTGCCTCAGATTTTTCTATTTTCCATCCATCCCTTTCTTTCCCATCTTTTTTCCTAAGGCTAAACTCATCCCTTCCCAGTTATATAAATTCTGAGACCTTAATTCATAAACCACTTCCTTCAGTCTTCCTCCTTTTCCTCTTCACCAGTTCCTCCCTACATAGCAACACACAAAGTCTCTTCTATCTCGCGGGGGAAAAGAGTCTTCCATATGTCCTGTTTCTGAGAAGCCCAGTGACATACCCTAAATTCGTTTTCCTTTTATTGCCAACCTTCATAAAAGACCTTACCTGCTGCCACAATTCTCTTTCTCCCTTTTACAGCACAATTCCCTGAAATCTAAGTTTTCCTAGCATCCTACCTTGGTACCACTTTCCCCAAAATTACCAGTAACTTCTAAGTTGCCAAATTCAGTTACTCCTGCTCAACTTATGAAGCTTTAGGCAACAGTGATTACTTTTCTTTACTGATACACGCTTGTCCCACTTTTGCACTCCCAACCTCTTCCCACTTCCCTTAAACAGTTCTCTCAGTTTCTTTCCCTGGAGCCTCCTCTGCCTTCTACCCCTAAAATAGAAGGTAGAAGATATACTAAACAGTTTAGTCCTCATCTTATTCTCACTTGACATGTTCTTCCTTAGGGATTTCATCTATTATTTTTGTCTTTCTTTCCTTCATTGATTTAACAAAGATCTATTATTAGCCAGCCATGTGACAGGTACTTTTCCTGGAGCTTGTGATTCAGCAGTGAATAAGACTGACAAGATTCCCATTATCAAGAGCTTATGTTTCAGTGTGTATATGTATTAGAGGAGGAAGGGTGGGCAACAACACATACTAAATTAATCAAAAGGTAAATAAACAAGAATGTATCAAAATAAACTTTGCAACTGAGCCTTGTCATTAGAAGGCTCTAGGTGTTTAGTTCTCCCAACGGTGGCATAAGTCAGCCCCAGTGTATTTAGCCAGGGAGCTTTCCAGTTGAGGTTTCTGTGTGGGCATGAGGAGCCTCCCAAATTCAGACTCTAACTCTCAGCCAGATTTCAGAGAGGTCCCTAATGCCAAAGGCCTTGTCAGCCAGGAAGCATCCCTAGGCTGCACCAAACTGTGGTAGAAGCCAGTAACTCTAGTAATCCAAATGCTGACAGAGAGAGCAGAGGCCAACAAAGGATGACACCATGGCAACCAGAGGAGCCTTGGGACAACATGCAAATCTGAGAATCCTGCCTTCCTCAAGCCATAAGATCATAGAAGCCACCCCTGCACCACATACCCAGATGCCATCTTAGAGGGAGAAGCTATCTGAGACCCTGAGCAATTATTCCAAAACAATAGGTAAGCATTATTGAAAGGAAATGTTTAAATTCTGACATGAGGCTAAGTTTTAAACCTGATTAAATCAATTTCCTTGAATCTCTGCTATTGTTATTTATTTCAAAAAAATTGTTCCCCCACAACCCCAATCCCCCAATAACCAGCAGGTTGAGGATGGTAATGGGTGTATTAGAGCAGTAATAACCAAATTTTCTCTGTGTTTCTCAGTTATAAAATGGGTAAGTTTATGACAGGGCTATGTATCTGTCTCTAATTCTGACTCCTTGAGTTTCATACCAGCATTTCTAATAGTCTTCTGGTCTAAAATGAAATATCTCTCTCCAACCTATAGAGCAACTTTTTCCTTAATCCCTTGCCTCAATTAAAATAAATCTCTGATCTTCCTAATCAATCAGATTAGAAACTTTGGGGTCTCCAAAATGTCACAATCCCAACCAAAAATTCCACTCAGATATCATCGTTTATTTACATTCTCACTGCCACTCTGCTAGCTCAGGACCTCAACTCTCATCTAAAAGACTGCCAAACCTCTTAACTGGTTTTCCTAGGAAAAGGGCATGAGAATGGGCCTATGGAAGTGGACACGAAGTATGGGGATCTTTGTATCTCATATTAACACCTATCAGAGAACAACCACCATGAAGAAGGCACTGAACAACCAAGTAAGCAGAATACTAACCAATTGAAATTATCCAAGCACAATCACAATTGCAAAGATGTGGAACCAACCCAAGTGCCCATCAACTCATGAGTGGAAAAAGGAAATGTAGTGCATATATATACCCTGGAGTACTACTCAGCCATAAAAAGGAATGAAATAATGTCATTTGCAGCAAATTGGATGGAACTGGAGACGATTATCCTAAGTGAAATATCTCAGGAATGGAAAACTAAGCACCATATGTTCTCATGAATAAGTGGGAACTAAACAATGGGTACGCACAGGCACAAAGAGATGTAAAGACCATTGGAAACCAAGAAGAGGGATGGCGGGAGAGGAAATATGGGTTAAAAACTTACCTATTGGGTACAATGAACACTATTCTGGTGATGAGCACACCAAAAGCCTTGCCATAAGCATTATACAAGGTATCCATGTAACAAAAACATGTGTACACACTTAATATTTTGAAATTTTTTTAAAAAGGAAAACAAAAGAATGGAAACAAAAATTATATCTGACTATATGACATTCTAGAAAAGGCAAAATTATGAAAACAGTAAAAAGATCAGTGGTTGCCAGAGGTTCTCCTTCCTCCCAGGGGAGGGAGGGATAAATAGATGGAGCACCCAAGATTTTTAGGGCAGTGAAACTATTCTGTCTGGCTTTTCTCTTCTGGTCCCAGGCTTTTTGGCAGCCGCAGGTTATGGTGTACACATGGCCAAGTCCAAGAACCACACCACAAACAACCAGTCCCAAAAGTGGCACAGAAATGGCATTAAGAAACCCTGATCACAAAGATATGAATCTCTTATGGGGGTGGACCCAAAGTTCCCGAGGAACATATGCTTTGCCAAGAAGCACAAGAGGGGCCTGAAGAAGATGCAGGCCAGCAACACCAAGGCCATGAATGCACATGCTGAAGCTATCAAGGCCTTGTAAAGCCCAAGGGGGTTAAGGCCAAAATCCCAAAGGGCATGAGCCGCAAGTTCAGTTGACTTGCCTACATTGCCCACCTCAAACTTGGGAAGCTGCTCGTGTGCACATGGCCAAGGGTCTCAGGCTCTGCCTGCCAAAGGCCAAGGATCAAACCAAGGCCCAATCTCTGGCTTCAGCTGCAGCTCCAGCTTCAGTTCCAGCTTAGGCTCCAAAAAGTGCCCAGGCCCCCACAAAGGCTCCAGAGTAGAGGCCTCAGTCTACCAACATGGTGACAGAAGGACTGGTGTGAACCCTGGCCTGGTGTCTGCATGGGGCTGGGATCCTCCTGTGCTATTTGTACAAATAAACCTGAGGCAGGGAAAAAAAAAAACACTATTCTGTTTGATACTATGATGGTATATGATGATAGATACATGTCATTACACATTTTTCAAAACCTATATAATGTACAACACCAAAAGTGAACCTAATAAAAATTACAGACTTTGGGTGACATTGATGAGTCAGTGTAGGTTCATAGATTGTAGCAAATGTACCATATCACTGATAGGGGATGCTGCTAGTGGGGGAGGCTGTACATGTGTATGGGGGCCAGGTACATGGGAACTCTCTGTACTTTGTGCTTAATTTTACCATGAACCTAAAACTTGCCTAAAAAAATTGTCTTTTTAAAAAATAAAATAATTCTTAATTGCTATTAAAAAAAAGGAATGAAATCATCCAGCCTCCGTCATCGGCCACCTTAATGCTGGCATAATGGACAAAGTAGCCCTAGTAACAGGAGGTAGGCCAGGCATGGGCCCAAGAGTACAGGTGCCCTCTCACCGAGGCTGAACTAGCTACTTTTATGCTACTGCAGATTATTGAGCCTGCCAGTAACAGAGACCAAAGCTGACTCCTCAATATCACATATTCCCTCAAAGAGATCAATCAGCCAGTTGGTGGTAAATGGATTAGATTGGACTACTCTGGAAGGGGCAGTGATTCACTTTGACAAGAATCAACACAAATTACAGCATGGATTGGCCTTTCCTGCCTGTAGATCCTTAGCCAGCACCACCATCTGAGGGCTTACATTTCTGGTTCACTTTAACCATATCCCACATAACATTGCTTTAGACCAAGGGACTCTCTTTATAGCAGAGATGTGAGCACGCGACCATGAGATGCACTGGTCCCACCACATGCTGCAAAATCTGGAAGCCACCAGCCTGATAGAGCATTGAAAGAACATTCCAAAGGCATGTCTGAGACACTCCCTTGAAGATGATAACATGTGAGGATAAGGTGCCCTTCTCCAGGATACAGTTTTATCCTCAATCAATAACCATCATATGGTGACTACATCTGTAATAGGTAAAATACATGCAGCCAGGGAACAAAGGGAGAAGCAGAAATGGCTCTACTTGCTGTCATACCCAGTGATCCACTTAGTAATTTATATTTCTCATACTTGCAATGATAGGTTCTATGAATATAGAGATCCTGGTTCCACCAAGTGACATAGTCCATTAAATTCTAAGTTACAACCATGTGGAGATGAGGGGAAACTCCCCCTTCACCCTGGAAGGTTTGATCAAAGATCAACTCATAATAAGGCTGATTAATAACAGGAGATTTATTTACCATGAGCACAGGAAGAATCACAGAGTGATTATCCAATATCACAATGGGGTCCAGAAATTTATATACCTTCCTCTTAGAAAGGAGGAGGAGATGAGGAATATAGGTAATTCTGTTTAGGGACAATAAATGGTTGCTAGGGAGGATGACTAGATGCTTGGGAGAATGAATGGATGGGGGTGGGGGGAACAGATTGAATTGCAAATTAACCTGAGAGACAGGTATTATATTTAAAATGATTTGGGCCAGGTCTGGTTGCATTCTTGATCTTGTTTCCTGCAATATACTCAGATAACAGGGAGGGGAAGGGAAGTCAATTATTCTTTTTTGTGGGTCATCTGATTTATGCAGATAAAGGGAAAGCCTCTTCCAAGGGCCTGTTGATCTCTAAGGGGCTTCAATTAAAAATATTCTTTATATCAAGGAGTCATACTTTTGGGTGAAATTTCCTGAGCTCCTCATTCCCTTTGTCTGGAACTTCCCTAGAAGTTTCGCACATTAAAAGCTGAGTCACAGCCATAAAAAACAATGGTAATCTAGTACTTCTTGTATTATACTGGATAGAGCTGGAGCCCATTCTACTAAGTGGAGTATCACAAGAATGGAAAAACAAGCACCACATGTGCTCACCATCAAATTGGTATTAGTTGAACAGCACTTATGTGCACATACAGTAGTAACATTCATCGGGTGTCAGGCAAGTGGGGGGGATGGGTATATTCACACCTAATGGGTGCGGTGTGCACCCTCTGGGGGATGGACACGCTTGAAGCTCTGACTCAGGTGGGGCACAGGCGATATATGTAACCTAAACATTTGTACCCCAATAATATGTTGAAATAAAAAAGATAAAAAATAAAAATTTTAAAAAGCTGAGTCAGTGGCTGTGATGACAATAAATGGTTGACAATAAATTACTTGACTATTAGTAATTGAGTAATAAGAGATCTGAAAAGGGAGACAAGAGCATAGATTAGAATAAGTAGAAAAGAACAGATCTAACTAAGCACAGTTTCCCCACACCCCATTAAACCAGTCTCCCATTCATTAATCTGATGGAGAATATTTATCTTGTCTTTTAAGAGGTCTGGATATGTCTCTACTTGCCCTGAGCAGTTTCCATAGAAACAGCATTTTTCATCAATAATTGTGCAAGCTCCTCCCTGTTTGGCTGTCAGAGCATCCAGGTCACAGTGGTCTTGAAATACAACAGAGGCTATGCTGTTGACTTCTAACTGAAGTGCTCCAAATGCTTGTGTAGTGATACTTAACTCTTGTTCTATTACCATGGAGAGGTTCAAAACTGTCTTTTCAATCTCATAAATTCCAAATGCCAGGAAAAGAGTCCTGAGCACCAAATAGAACTTAGAATTATGATATACAAGTGGGCTTTTTATAATACTGCATCTAGTAGGTTTGTGCGATACCACTTTACGAATCAAAGAGCCCAACTTTGTAATTTGGCTGGCCTTTAAAGTGGAGTACCTGCAAACAGAGGGTGTCAGATAACCAAGTCCACAGCATCTTGACCATCTACATGGGGACCACTTGTATACTTCATCACCACACACAATAAAAAGACTAGTGTTATAAAAACTTTGGTGTACACATGCTCTCTGGTCAAAAAGGGTGGCAAGCTTTGTCAGTTAGTGGAGGCCAGATTCCTTTCACCCGTTGATGATATGCTCCGAGCATATTAGTTAGCAGGTGTATGTAGCTAGTCATGATATCAAACTGTTCACTTAAATCCCCATAGTGTCCAAGCAGCCCAGGAATAGAAGGTTTAGAGGTGCTAGTAGGCAGGGGGTGATAATACTATTTCAAAAGGGTTAATCCATGTCTCTTATTTGGAGTTTTCCAGATTTTTATATGGGCCAAATGTTATGCTTCTGCCCATTTAAGTCCCATGTCTTGACAGACTTTTCCCAAAGTCCTTTTTATGTCTAGATTTTTACATTCTACTTGCCCTGAGGATTAGGGATGATATGGGGTATGAAATTTTAATAAGTACCCCAGAGTCTTTGCAAGCAAGTGGTTTATTTCTGCTGTAAAATGAGTCCCTTGATCTGACTCAATCCATAAAGGAATACCAAAACAAGGAAAACTCTCAGTTAATAATTTCTTTACCACTGCTGTAGAATGCTATCCTAGTTGGATAGCATTTAGTCCATCCACTAAACACACAAACAGTAACCAAACAGTGAGAAAAGCCTAAAGCTAGAGGTAAATCTATAAAAACAATTTGGAGTGCCACAAGGGGGCCTTTGGGGACTTCCTGGAGAGTGTTAGTTTCCTCCAGAGATTTGGTAAGAACTATAAATAGTGAACTGGGAAATAATTTGGTCAGAGATTTTGTAGATCCCAGGGTAGTACCAACAATATTTATAATTTATCCCCCATTTGTACTATGTCCCATCTGATGGGAGATAAGTATAAGCCAAAAAGTTAAAAGGAAAGGGGTCACAGAGAGTCTGTTTGGCCCAATATATAGTCAGTCTGATAACTGTTTAGCATCCTTTTGTATTTATTTATCCTTTTTGGATTGTGGGGCATTAGCCTGATGATTAATAATATCAGACAGGGATAAGGATAGGGTAATAATAAATTGAGTGGAAAAAGCATAGGAGGGCCATTTTTTGCTGCATGTTTGGCAGCACTGTCTGTTCTATCATTTCCTAGTGTAGGGGCAGATAACCTTGGTTTGATCTTTTCTGCCAAAGTATCAGGAAGTAACACACCTCCGCATACGTTACTGTGCCTGACTAGCCGGCCAACTTTAAACATTTACTACACTAAGATCCCCCTGCCCGCTCTTCCTTTGTGTCTTAGCAACACACCTTAGCCAATCGGGTAATAAGATTGTGCAGTCGAAATCCCAGCCAATGGGATGAGACACAGTCATGGGTCTGTGTTAGGGATAAAAAGGTGAAGAACCCCCAGTAGCACGCACTGGCTGGCTGCTCTTGTTGCCGCTACGTGCCCTTCTGATCAGAAGTAAAGATTTTGCCTTGTCAAGACAATTTGCAATGTCTGACTGTTTTCTGAACAACACCACGACTCATTTCTAACACTAGGGATACAGGATCCCTTTCCTTAGCATGGGCCGGGCAATGAACAATAGCAATCTTAGAATGAAGATGAATAACTCATAATAGTGCAGCAATTATAGGCCCATTGGCAATAGAGGTATCAGCAGAAGTTAAGAAACCATGAGATTTCCAAATTGTGCCAACTGCATGGCAGACTCTAAAGGTATATTTGGAGTCTGTGTAAATAGTGTCAGCTTTTCCTCTTGCCAACGTGCAAGCTCTCATGACAGCTATGACAAAATTGGCTCAAGGCATTTTGGGGTGAGCTTTTGAGTGCCCTGAGATATTTTATGTCCTAAGTAACAGTTGTCAGTACTCACTGGAGTTTAGACCTAGAGACATTGTGGCCTCATTCAGCTAGTGTTTAAAAGAATGAGGGAGTCTAAGAGGGCACCCTGTTTACAGAGCAAAAGATCATCGATGTACTGCATGAGAGTGGATCCTTGAGTAAAGGTTATAGAGTCTAAATCAGCTTTGAGGATTTGAGAGAATATTGAAGGAGACTCATAGCATCTCTGAGATATTTGGGTCCATGTTAATTGTCTCCCCTCTAAAGGTGAATGTAAAGAGAAATTGTGAATCAGGGTGCAATAGATTCGAAAAGAAAGTTGAGCACAGGTCAATTACTGTTATATTAAAGCCTCATGAACTAAAAGGCATTTGAATTAGTTTCTATCTTCTTGATAAAATATTTAATTTAAGCACTTCTTTTTTAAGCTAATTAACAAGAGCTCTATTGTATATTTTGGTAGTAAAATATCACATACACATAACATGTACAGACACATAGACATAGACATACAGATGAAAGCAGATGTTATAGCTCTTATAAAAAAATTTTTATGTGCTGGCCTTAAATATTATTATTTTTATTCAGACTATCAATCTTTTAATTACCTATTTTATTGTTTTAAGCAATTATCAGGTAGACAACAATTTGCCTTTAGTAAGATTTTGCCATTTCTATAAGCGTTTGCTGATCCACAGCCTAATACTTGTACATGTATAGGTAAGTGTGGTAGAGAACTCAGTTCTTCAGAAATTAAGGATTCTATTTTTACCTTGAATCTTGGTTTTGGTTCTCAGATCTCCATGTGTAACAGAGAGAATGGCCTGGAAAACTTCCCCCACTCTTTTGGGAACTGCAGCCTGGCCTGCATCCCTGAGGAGAGTTAAGTCTTTTGTTAAAACTCCCAGGTGGGCCAGCCCCCCAGGTGGGCAGCTGGCAGAGTTCACAGGCTTTGTTTTTGGCAGAAATGGGAGGATTAGAATAGTTAACCACAGTAATTGCCTGAAGCCAAGAACCCTCCCTTTAAAAGCTCTGTATTTCTGCCTCTGTTTAGGAAATTTGGGATTTTGAGATGAGAAGGTCTACCATATTTCCTCCTTTATTGGCAAAGTAAACTCTCTTTCCTTCCTTCTAAAACCGCTTGTCCTCATTCTTTGGCCTTATGGACAAGTGGCTGTTTCGGTAACACAAGGTCAACTTAGGCAATGATTTTCCTCACACAAGAAAAAGGAACAAGGGGTTAGAACACAGAAATCTCTGTGAATTCCTAAAAACTGGAGTTCACACCCCCTGTGGTATTGCCATTTACTGTTAGTTGTTACCTGACCCAGTCAGACATTTGAGGCCTCCAACTGGATCTAAGCTAATTATCAGATCCAATCTGATCCCAGACCTATTTTCATTTCTGTCATGACTTCTGAACCCAGTTTAGATCAAAAATTTACTCAGACAAACTCAGAGAGCTCAAAATACAAATCTGTGGGGCTTGGGAATCTGAGAAAGAACTTACCCACGAGCCCCCGTTGCAGTGAGAGAGCAGTGGACACAACGGGCCTGGCAAGTACCTCCCTTGGACTCTTGGTGCTCCTGAGGGTCTCTGGGAGCTCCACGTTGGAAGCCACTTCTGACAAATTAAATTTAATAGAGTTTAATTGAGCAAAGAGCGATTCATGAATTGAGCAGCTGAACCAGAAAAGGTTCAGAGAGACCCCAATGCTGCATCATGGTTGACAAGGATTCATGGACAGAAAAGAGAAAGTGATGTACAGAAAATGGAGTGAAGATAAATGGAGCAAACTTTAGCCAGGACAAAAAGCTGATATTTTTGCTTTTGAACCTTTCAACTAAAGTATCCTTTTAAGTGAAACCAATAAGCCTTAATCAAGATTATAACTTAATCAAGGAAGCAAGAGATGTCTCCAAAGAGGTGCAGAACAGTTTTTACAAGATCCAAAGAAACCACAAAAACAGCTCAAAGAATGTCTCCATAGCCATAAACAAGGTGTAACCCACAATTTTTGTCCAGCCATATTTTCTAGGGTCCCAGCTTTTCAGCTGATCATTTATACATAAATGTGTAAAAGTTCCATTTGCCCCCACAGAATACATGAAATCAAAAGCTGTGCACAGAAAAGAATCAATAAATGGTGTAAGTTACACAAATAACAAACCAGAACAGGTATTCCCTGTCTGGGTATCAAACCTAGGCTGTTGAAGTGCAAGCACAGTTTAACCAGTAGGCTACAAAGTGAATTGGCTTTATTATTGCTCCTGCTGGGGCAGTATAGAGTGGTTTTTTTACCCTTTTATGTCAGATTTTGCTCTTTAATTTTGTTAAGAGAATTTTTAAGGCTAGCCACAACATTATGTGTCTTTCTTTTCATCTAATTTCTCTATTAATACAAATAAGGCAATAATTTAGAATAAGAGGTCTCTAAAATTTATATATATATTATTTTTTAATTTAGAAGCCTTTTAATTTAAAGGATTCATCTTTTGGCAATCAATAATTAGAATTCTCAAAGGTATATTTATTCCAAAAGGACTCAACCCAATAAATCTCTTCATAGAAAGCCCAGGTGGTAATTTTCCAGGCTTACAATGTTCCTGGAGAAGGCATAGAGGAGGCAGTTCCATGATTTCCAAAAATTCACTCTCAGAATTAGACCTCAGATAGGATGGGACCTTTTAAGACAAAGACTCCCCTAGAGCTAGACACATTTGGTACAGAGGGTGCTGCCTACATGTCTCTGACTCCCAATTTTTTTTTCAGACTGGCCGTCTGGTGTGTTCCCGAAAAAACACGCCCCCTGGATGGCGGAGACCAAGGAGAAAATTCCCACTCAGGCACAAAATGAGCTCAGGGACATGTAACAGGATGAGAGAGGAACTTCATATGGTTTTTCTTTTTTTTTTCTCCCCAGAGACCTGCAGCCAAGTTTGTCTTAATAGACGCAAGTCTAGTCAGAACCGTATAACTAGTCTGCAGGGCTGGCTCGAACTATGGGCTTATAGAGGTTCTAGGTCTGTGTTCTACCCTATGGTAACCCTCTTTATGACAAAACAACACAAAAAGACAATCACAAAGGAAAGCAACAACAAAAGGCTATTTCTGAAAGGAAAGGGAATTAGACAAGATGAATATTCATATCAGAAAGTACGAAAAAAAAAAATACCAGAGTTGCTATACCAAGACTACTCACAAAGCCTTTTTTCTCATTAATCTTAAATTTGGAAAGGCAAAAGAGACAATGATCTTTACCATCTGCTCAACCGGAGCCAATGGAGAGATACAGGAAAGCTGGGAGACTGGCTGGTAAATTAAGGTATCTTGTGTCACTGGCTGATCAGAGTCCAGATTCTCCTCACGGCAGATTTCAGAAGAGTAGAGCGGTTTGGAAGATCCTGCCAGCTATGCCAAACTGTCGGGGTGAAGGCAAGCTTCCCCTTTGCCCAGAAGTTCCAGTCAGCTCATAAGGAGGCAGATTAACAAGAGAAAGAGACTTATTTACCTTGTTCACAGGGAGAATCACAGAGTGATTACCCAATAAACCAGTGGGGTCCAGAAATTTATATACCCTCCTTTTGGAGGGGAGAGGGAGATGAGAAATATAGGTAATTATGTTTAGGCGCAATAGATGGTTACTAGGGAGGATGAATAGATACTTAGAAGAATGGATGGTTGGGGGGAAACAGATTGACTTGTAAATTAACCTGACAGGTATTATATTTAAAATAATTTGGGCCAGGTCTGGTTGTATTCTTGATCTTGTTTCCTGCAATATATTGAGATAACAGGGAGGAGAAGGGACGTCAATTTTTCTTTTTGAAGGGTCTGTCTGGTTTATGCAGATAGAGAGAATGTCCATTCCAATGGCCTGTTGATCTTTAAGGGCCTTTAATTCAAAATATTCTCTATATAAGGAGTCATATTTTGGGGTGAAACTCCATAAGCTCCTTCAACTGCCACCTGGTCACTTCATGCTCCTCGGGCCAAGAAACCAGAGGGCAAGAAAAGGAGTCATCATCAGGGCAGGGGTAATTGATCTTGATCATCAGGAAGAGGTAGGGCTTTTGACACACAGTGACAATAAGGCAAATTTTTATCACCCAAGTGGTGAATGCTTTATGTTTGTGATATCGAGGGTATATATGAAGGGTATTTCTTCATACTCCTTTGCCCAAATTTGATAGCAAATGGACAAATTCTACAGTCATAGCCTGAGGAGAGCACAGTGACAAGGGCCCAACAGGGGCTGCTAGACCAGTAGAGGAGTTAGCCAAGGGTAAGGGGAAATCTAGACCTGGTAGCAAGAGGAGACAAGGAGTATTATTTGTGGACTCAAGATGAGCTATAGTGAAAGAGACTAGAACAAGTCCTATTTACCTTCCTCTTATATTTCCAGCAAGCGAGACCAAACAGATTCCTAGAGAAGCTGTTCCCAGATAGGGTGATACATTATATGAAGCAAGTGAATGATGGTGGGTACTGCTCAGATGTACTTCAGGACCAAGGCACTCTTCTCCAACTGCAAGAATGCTGCATGTGGCAGCTCACAACTGGCATCTCCCCCAGGAATTGCTCTTGCTGAAAAGAGCTTCCTCACCCAAGCATATTCCCCTTCTCCAGCGGACACTCACATGAAATGACTGGTCCAAATGGGTTACAAGGGCCCCTTGCCTCAATTCAGGACAACTCTGAAGGGTCATCCTATGTCCAGAGCTTCCCATGCAGAAGATGAAATGCATCAGAGCTCAACTTCTCCTTTGTTCTCCTAGTTTGTTCACTCCCTTACAGGTGTTTTCCCCAAAAGCACTCCCCAGTCAATCTCCTGATTGTGCTCTCTGCTCTTTTGACATGTCCCCATTTGTCTAAGCATTTCCTTGCTTTCTGACATGTAAAAATAACACAGGCTTGCCTTCTACTTTTACTGCTCTGGAATGAGCCATTCCTAAAGAAGTAGGATTCCTGAATTAAAAAAGAAATTATCTCAAGAGAAATTGGTGAAACTAGGTAACAGTCTTTTGAATTTTCTATTTGTTTGAAAGTTTTCAAATTGAAAGCTAGAGAAACAAAAGAATACCTCTTTAGAACTTAGAGTAAACATTTGCCAAGTTAGTGAAGTCATTAACCACTGAGATAGAAAATTGTGTATATAGCCAAGTTCACTGCTTACCACTCTTCCTCTCTTTTTCATCTTCACATATCACTATTCAAACCCTTTTATTGGTTGGTGTATTTTCTGAAGATTTATCTAATCTCTGAATCTCATAGATCTGCAAATATCTTTCTCCCCGAGAAGTGACTGATAGCTTAGGATTCATGGGTATAATTTTTTTTAATTTTTAATTTTTAATTATTATGGATACCTAATAGTTGTCTATCTTCCTAGGGCACATGTGATGTTTTGATACAGGCATACATTCTGAATTAATCAAATCAGGGTAATTGGGGTATCCATCACCTCAGGCATTTAACATTTTTGTTAGGAACATTCTAATTCCACTCTTTTAAAGTATATCCTAACTTATTGTTGATTATAGTCACTTTGTAGTGCTATCAAATATTGTTCATTCTATCTAACTATATTTTTGTACCCATTAACTCTCCCTTTATCCCCCGTCCCTGTTACCCTTCCAAAACTCTGATAACTGTTACTCTACTCTCTGTCTCCATAAGATCAATTGTTTTTTAATATTTAGCTCCCACATACGAGTAAAAACATGTGAGATTTGTCTTTCAGTGCTTGGCTTATATCACTTAACATAATGCTCTTTAGTTCCATCCATGTTGTTGCAAATGGCAGGATTTCATTCTTTTTTCTGGCTATATAATATTCCATTGTGCATATATACCACAACATCTTTATCCACTCACCTGTTGATAAAAATTTAGGTTGACTCTGTATCTTGGCTATTGTGAATAGTTGTGCAATAAACATTGGAGTGCAGGTATCTTTTCAATGTACTGAATTCTCTCCTTTGGATATATACCCAGCATTGAGACTGCTGGCTTAAATGGCAGCAATTTAATTCTATTTTGAGTTTTTTGAGGAACCTCCATACTATCCTCCATAGTGGTTGCACTAATTTACATTCCCACCAACAGTGTTCTAGGGCTCCCCTTTCTCCACATCCTCACCAGCATTCATTATTGCCTTTTTGATAAAAGCCATTTTAATGGGGGTGAGATGATATCTCACTGTAGTTTTGATTTGCATGGGTATAATTTTCTAGCCTATTGACATTATTCCCACATCTTCCAGTCTCCAGAGTTGCACATATGAAATCCAATGTTCACCTGATTCTTTGTGCTTTGCCAGTAATTTGTTTTCTTCTATCTGGAACTCTGTAAGATTTTATCATTACCTTTGAAGGTTGAAAATTTTATAGGAATATGCCTATTATCTGGTTTTTCTCATCAGTCCTAACTAAGACTTGGACTGGATGAGGGAGTGGGGTACTTTCCAAGTTTCAGACTTAGGTCTTTCTTCTTCTGAGTTTTTACTATTTTCTGTCTTTTTTTTTTTTTTGGAACCTCCTAGGACTTCTAATATTACATCTCTTGGATCTATCAAGTCTCTGTCTACTCTTATGATTTCATTTTATTTTTCATTTAGAGTTTTTTTTTTTTTAGCAGAGTTACATATGTACATCATTTAAAACTTATACGAGTTTTGTTTTGAAAAACATTAGGTCCACACACATTTCAAATTTCTTACTCCCTGAATTGCTTTCAAATCTTTTTGCTGATTTTTAGTATTTGCTCCCAATTTCTAAATAACATTCTTAGAGTATTAATGTTATTAATAACTTCCAGTTACAGGCATTATTATCTGATATTATTTATTCGGAAGATAAGAATTTAGCTCTCTTTCATATATAAGCACTGTGTTCAACTCCCCCCCCCACAAACACACACAATCTTTTTTCTCCCAATATCAATTTACTATGTTATGATAGGTCAATACACATTGTTTAGAATATCCATTATTTATATTGACTATGTAAACACTATCAACAGCTCTAGAATTGAAAATTATCTTTTTTTTATTTTTTTACTTTTCTATGTATTCAGAACTTATGTCGATCTATTCTCAACACACTCAAACCCATTAGGTATTCTATCAATTTCACCTTCTTAAAGAAGTCTCTCCTTGAACCTCCTGACCTATTTCAATCTAGATTGGCTTATTTCTAGGCCTGCGGCTTTTCACCAACACAATGCCTTTGTCTCTCTTTTGTGTTGGATCCAATTCCCTCAATATTTTTTCTTCTTCCTTAGTTTATGCCATTATTTTGATGATGCACAAACTCCAGTAATTTTCATAGAAAGGGTATGGAAAATGAATCTTTAACTGAATGTCTTTGTCATAACTTATTTCTCTGTATTTATTCTTAGTTTTTAGATATTTCTTCTTCTTGATTTTTCCAACCCACTAATTCAAGCAGTTCTCCAGACCATACTTAAATTCATCTTCTAAAGTTTTATTTCAAAGATTTTTTTCTACCTAAATATAGAAACTTTCCCTCAATGAGAGAATTATATTTATTCACAGTTTTACAGAAATTTTCACAAAGCAAACCATAACAAATATTTAAAAGTAAATATACAACAGGCTATAGTCACTGATCATAATACAATAATATTAGAAATAATTTTTTAAATGGCTTGACACATCTTAATGACTTGAATATTAATTCCTGATCAATGAGAAAAGTCATAAACTCTAGAAATTTAATGAAAGGGTAAACACTTTACATAAAAATTTACAGGACTGGGTGCTATGGCTGACACCTATAATCCTAGCACTTTGGGAGGATGAGGAGGGAGGACCCATTGAGGCCACGAGTTTGAGATCAGCCAGAAGTGATGGTATGCACCTGTAGTCCCAACTACTCAGGAGGCTGAGGTGGCAGAATCACTCAAGCCCAGGAGTTTGAGGTCGCAGTGAGCTATGATCATACCACTGCACTCCAACCTGGATAACAGAGTGAGATATTGTCTCAAAAAAAAAAAAAAAAATTACAGAACACAGTAATAGCCACACTTAAAAATTTAGATCCCTTGGCTGGGCATGGTGGCTCATGCCTATAATCCTAGCACTCTGGGAGGCCGAGGTGGGCGGATTGTTTGAGCTCAGGAGTTCGAGACCAGACTGAGCAAAAGCGAGACCCCCCCGTCTCTATTAAAAAAAAAAAAAAAGTTTAGATCCCTAAATCCTTTCATTATGAAGAAAAATGACTAAAACTGCAGGAACATCATGCTTACCTTAAGATTTGTTGTTTTTTTTTTTTTAAAGCACAAATATCAAAAGAAAATTTTAAGACTGAATGAATAAAGAAAACAAATGTAATTGCTTATATAGGGGGAAAAAGTAGAATTGACAAATAATTCCAAAAGGTGTTTTTTTTAAAAGACTAAAAAGATAAACAAAACTTTTATGGTACTGCTTAAGAATGTAAGATAAAACAAATATTAGCAAGACTAGGAATAAAGAAACATGTATGATTTCCTAGAGAATACAAATAACTCAGATTAAAACAAGAAGAAAACCCAAAATGATCAAAGAAGAGATTAGAAAGATGTCCATTATTTTAAATAATAATTACCAAAAAATGACTTTAAATCTGAATTCTACCTAACTTTTAAAGAATAATTACAATTTTATTTAAATTATTCCATACCAAATAAAAAGACAAAATATTTCCCAATTCACTTCATGAAGCCAGCACAACTGTATTACCAAAACTTAATTTAAAAATAAACCTAAAAACTATTAATATAAACCTAATTATTTCAGTTACTATGGCTACATTAAAAAATTACTCAAATAGTTAGTGGCCCAAAACAACAATATTTAATTTGCTCATAAAACTGCTATTTGTACAGGCCTAAGAGGGGACAGCTCATCTCTGCTCACCTCAGCATCAGCTGGGTGGCTGAAAGTCTCTAGACTGAAATCAGATGAAGGCTCACTCACTAACGTGTGGTGGTTGATGCTGTCAGATGAGTCCACATGTGGGGCCAGGACAGCTGCTCCCGGCTTCTGTATGTGGCCTATGCTTCCTCACATCACGGGGACTAGGTTCCAAGGGTAAGCATCCCGAGAGAGATAGGCAGAAGCAGTATCATCTTTTATGATCTCACTTTGGAAGTTATGTAGTACAGTTTCAAGGGGAGGGGAAATAAACATCTCTTGATGGGAAGAGGCAAGACTCCAGGAGAGCCTGTGGAACCAGAAATATTGCTGAGGCCAGTTTTGGAAAATATAATGTACCACAGTCCACTCTTTGGCTACGAAAGTTCACATTCTCCCTACATGCAAAATATACTCATTCCCTTTCTCAAGACCTATAATATCAAGTGGAGGCTTGAGGTCCAGGTATGAACTTCTTGAGTACAGTTCCTCAAGTACAGCCCCTTAAGTACAGTTCCTCTTGATCTGAAGAGCTGAAAAAGATAAATTATATCCCTCCACAAACACCAGATACACAATGGTGGAGCAGGTATAGGATGACTGCTTTAGACACTCCCATTCAAAAAAGGGGAAAGGAGAGACATAGAAGTTCATTGGTCCATTAAAAGTTTGAAGTCCACCTGGATACATGGTGCTAGTTCCTTGAGTAAGATTCAGTTGTACTGCTTGGTAATGATTCACTGTGGCTCATGGCTCCCCTTTCTAGGCTGTTGGTTCCATCCTCTGACTCACTCTTCTTTTTTCACAAAATGTACCCATGTTCTGAGAATGCTTCCTGTCTGTAGAAGTTTGAGGTAAAAGGGTCTCTTTTTGTTTTGTACTATCTATGCTTCTTGGTCCAACATGATAAAATCCTTTTAAAAACTGTGTGGATCAAGAGAGTGAGAAGAAAAGCCACAGACTGGGAGAAAATACTTGCAAAAGACACATTTGATACCTAAAATATACTGTCACCTAAAATATACAAAGAATTCTTAAAACTCAACAATAACAAAATGAACTTGCCTGTTAAAAAGTAGGCAAAAGATCTGAACAGACACCTCACTATAGAAGATATACAGATGGAAAGTAAGCATAAGAAAATATGTTCCACATATATCATTAGGGAATTGCAAATTAAAACAGTAATGAGGGAGCCAAGATGGCGGATGAGAAAAGCCGCCAGTTAGAAGGTCTCTGCAAAAAAGACGAATTTTAGAAGAAAGAGAAAAAAAATAAGCTAGCAGAGAAACATAGATCGGGTGAGGGTCGGAAGGAAGGCTGCCTGAAACTACAGGAGACTCCATGGGAAGACATCGCAGAGGAGAACCGGAAGGAGAAAGGTCCCGAGAGGCTTGGAGACCAGCGACAAGGGTAGGTGGAGTGGTTAATTTCCCCCTCCCTTGCATCTCGGACTGCTGGTGGCTCCTGAGCGACTGGAGAGACCTGGCAACACCAGCCCAGAGACGGCTGCCGCCAGTGAGCAGTGGCCTCTTGTGGACATGGCACCGGGCTCCCAGCTCCCTCAAGGCACCTTCCCGGGCTGCAGACCTGAGCCTATCGGCAGACACCATAGTGCTCCATTCTCTCCTTCCCCCTCCTTACCCGTGCGTGCCCAGAGAGACAATTTAGCCATCACACGGAGGCATCTCCAAGGAACGGGACCTTTCCTTTTGGGGCCCTACAGCAGACTGAGGGGTACTCAGACTGCGAGTTCCCTACCCGCCAGCCCTCCCAGGTGCTACTTGCCTGGGGACTCCAGGAGAGGGGGGAAAATCCCGAGGTGGAGTGAAATCGATCCAGCATGGGTACTCTGTAGGTGATTAAAGACCAGCACCCCTCCCCCTGGCAGGGTCAGGGATTGATCTCCAGAGCCCAGGGGACAGGCCTGCAGACCAGACCCCGTACACCCAGGTCACGATCACACTGCCCTGGGGCACGGAGGAGAGACCTATGAAAGAGCCTACTGAGGACTGTGTGCCTTCAGGGGCAGATCAGCATGCCTGACCGGCAACCCTCCTCCTAAAAGAGGGCTGTGCACCCAGCTCAGGCTACGATCCTGGGTGGGGAACCTCCTGGACCACATCACAGCCAGGGGCGATCCATCGGCCTGAGGTCCTGCTTGCTGGTAGAGGCCTGGGAGAGGCCACCGAGAGGAGGAGAGTGGAGGGGAGCAAGACCTGCTCCAGAGTGCGGGTCTTGGACAGCCCCAGCCCCCAAGCCCAGACTTTCAACTGAGTGGACCCATTTCAGCCCCTCCTGGCAGCTCTGCACAGAAACAAAGAGCAGAAGTTGATGCCTGCTAACAGCAGTGGTGGAGCCTGAGGGCAGGCTTGCCCAACCCAGCCC
>NW_012135636.1:4657918-4672188 GCF_000956105.1 Propithecus coquereli | reverse complement strand
AACATACATAACCTAAACATCTGTACCCCCATAATATGCTGAAATAAAAAAAAAAAAACAGTAATGAGATATCACTACACACCGATTATAATGGTGAAAATCCAAAACATTGGCAACACCAAATGATGGCAAAGATGTGGAGAAACAAGAACTCTCATTCACTGATGGTGAGAAAGCAAAATGGTACAGCCACTTTGGAAGACAGTTTGGCAGTTTCTTACACAACTAAACAGACTCTTATCATAGGACCCAGCAATCATGCTCCTTGGTATTAATAGTTATCCAAATTACTTGAAAACATGTCTACACAAAAACCTGCATGTAGATATTTATAGCAGCTTTATTCATAGTTGTCAAAACTTGAAAACAACCAAGATGTCCTTCAGTGGGGAATGGATAAACTCTAGTACACACAGACAATGGAATATTATTCAGCACTTAAAAAGAAATGCGCTATTAAGCCATGAAAAGACATGGAGGAAACTTAAATGCGTATTACTAAGTGAAAGCCAATCTGAAAAGGCTAGACGTTGTATACTCCAACTATTTGACATCTGGAAAATGAAAAACTATGGGGACAGTAAAAAGATTGATAGTTGTCAAGGACTGGGGGAAGGGAAGGATGACAGGCAGAGCATAGAGGATTTTTAGGGCAATGAAACTACTTTGTATGATACTACAATGGTGGAGTCATTACACATTTGTCAAAACTCAAAGTATATACAATACCAAGAATGAACCCTAATGTAAGCTATGGACTTGGGGTGATAATGATGTGTCAATGTAGGTTCATTGATTGTAAAAAACTTACCACTCTAGTGAGGGATATTGACAGTGGGTGAGACTTTGGGGGGGAAAGGTGAACGGGACACATAGGAACTCTGTAGTTTCACTTCAATTTTGTTGCAAACCTAAACTGTTGCAAACCTAAACCTAAAAAATAGTCTATTTAAAACAAAAAAATGTGTGGATTTCTTGTGAATCAACTTATAATCCACTCAATTAGACAAAAGCTGCATCCACAAAACTCTTCAAGATAAGTTCTTGAACTTCCTGTAAGGGTGCTGAGGGATAATGCTCTTAAAATTCTTAGAGGACCTTTTGTTTAATGAAGAGGATCTGTAAGGCATGGCATGTCCTTGAGATTCTTGGAGGGACTATTGCCTGTGTGAGGCATGACATTAAATTTCCTGAGGTCATAACTGAGATTTTTACAATCACTCTCTTGGCTTCATAGTAAGCCATGTTTTCCTGACAATATCCTAGATTTTCTCTCCTTCCATAAGCCTTTTCTTAATTTTAGAATTGGCTGCCATCTGGAGAAACTGGAAAAGAGAAAGCTTTATTTTCAAACTCAACAAGTTCTGCCTCCTTTATATTTAACAATTCTTCTTTTAGCTTACCTCTCTCCTATTATATTTTACTATAAGCAGCAAGGAGCCAGGTAATACCTCAAACCTCTCCCTGGAAATATCCTTATCATGCAATTCAACCATTTGCTACTTTCCACATTACCATAGCTGATGATATTGCCAAACTTCACGTTGTAACCTAACAAGGATCCTCTTTTCTCCAGGTCCCAATGACATTTTTCCAATTTCCTTTAAACCTTCTCTGACAGCCTTCTTGAGGGCCATCAGGCTTTCACGAACAGTCACCTCACTTCTGCCTTCTGTCTCATTCTGTCTTATCTACCTTCAGCCACTGCCACATTTTTAGGTTTCTGTTACATGGCACCCCACTTGCAGATATCAAAATCTATTCCTTTCTATGAAGACATAATAAATTCTCCCAAAATTTAGTGGCATAAAACAATATGCAATTTGGGTGGGGCTTGGTGAGAATAATTCCTTTCTGCTATACTCAGCCTAAGGTGGGGCAGCTTAAAGGCTGGGGACTAGAATTGTCTGAAGGTTCATTCACATGTGTGGTGGTTGATTCTGGCTTAGTTGAGACCTTAGCTGGGGCTATAAGCCAGAACAGTTGAACTGGAAACACCTGAACTGGACTCTCCATGTGGCCTGGGCTTTCTCACAATTTCGAACAAGCCTTGGAAGTCACATAGTGTCACTTCCTCAGCACTCAATTCATGGAGAAAGTCAAAGTCCAGTTCAAATTAAAGGGAGTAGAAATGGATTCTACCTATTGATGCAAGAAAGTGTCAAGGTTCTAGAAGCTCATGCAGGGATGTGGCTGTTACAGGGGAATACAATTGAACAAACAAAGTGCAACATTCTAAATATAAGTGAACAGGCCAGGCACAGTGGCTCACACCTGTACTCCCAGCACTTTGGGAGGCCAAGGCGGGAGGATTGTTTGAGGCCAGGAGTTCAAGACTAGCCTGGGCAACATAATGAGACCCCCGTCTCTACAAAAAATAGAAAAATTAGTCCAGTGTGATGATACACATCCGTAGTACCAGCTACTCAGGAGGCTGAGGCTGGAAGATCTCTTGAGCCCAGGAGTTGGAGTTTGTAGTGAGCTATGATGATGCCACTGCACTCCAGCCTGGGTGACAGAGCGAGACTCTGTCTCAAAAACAAAAAAGCATAAATAGAATCCAACAACTTATCAAATTAATATTACCCTATGACCAAGTAGAGCATATTCTAGGAATATAAATTATTTCAAGATCAGGAACTATGAAAATATAATTCATTAACTTCATTAATGAACTGATATATTGAAAATATATATCATAAACAAAATCATATACAAATGATAGATTTGAGGGGAAAGTATTAGGAACACAAATGACAAAGGATTACTATCTGTAACATAGAAAGTATTCTTACCTTTGGTAAGAAAAAATACACAAGTTAATAAAAAATTAGGCAATGAATACAAATAGGCAATTTATACTAAAACAAATGCAAAAACATGAGAAGATACTCAAACTCACTAATAGAGAAATATAAAATAAAGCAATGAGAAATCCCTTTATACACATCAGATTGGCAAAAATTAAAAAGAACTATAAAATCTAAATTGGTAGGATGTGGTAAAAGAGGGCTCTCATACATTGCTGATGATAATGTGAAATGTTGAAGAATTTTTGGGAAGCAATCTGACAATCTATTAAAAATTAAATTGCAGATATATTCCCACCCAGTACCCCCTTCCTGGAAATCCATCCAACTGAAATACAAGGCCCAGCATTTAAAGACATAAGTACAAGGAACAAGGAAAAAAGTGAATTGGTGAATGGCCAAATGTAGTATATCCACACCAGGGAATATTATGTAGACTTTAAAAACAATGAATCAGAGCTAAACCATATCTTGGCAGGATTTCCATGAAATATTATTTGTTTGTTTTTTATTGAGACAGGGTCTCACTCTGTTGCCAGCGCTATTAATAAAATGCAGTGGTGTCATCATAGTTCACCGCAACCTCAAACTCCTGGGCTAAAGCAATCCTTCTGCTTCAGCCTCCCAAAAAGCTGGGACTATAGGCGCACTACCACGCCCAGCTAATTCTTTATTTTTTGTAGAGACAGGGTCTCATTGTTGCCCAGGCTGGTCTCAAGTAATCCTCCCACCTCAGCCTCCCAAAGTGCTAGGATTACAGGTGTGAGTCACGAAGCCCAGCCCGTGAAATACTGTTAGAAAAAAGGGCAAGATGCCGAATGGTACATACAAATTATCTTATTTTCATTGGGAAAAAAAAAAAAACAACCTAACTGTAGATGTGTATATGGATATACACAAAGGCAGTATGTGCAGTGGTTAAAACAGACTCTGGAGCCAGGCTGCCCAAGTTCAAACCCAAGCACTTGCCTTATCTCTGTATTACAATTCTTTCAGGAGTAAATAGGGCAAATAAGAGTAGTTAACTCACAAAGTTGACAGGAGGATTAAAGGAGCTAAAATATGTAGAGCACTTACAACAGTGCCTGGTGCTATAATAAGCACTGTAAAGGTGTTCACTCTCATTAAGATTATATGTGCATGGAGAAAAATAGGGGAAGACACACTCTAGATTGTTAATAAGGATTATGAAGGGAGGAGAGAAAGGGTAGAAGAAAGGAGAAAGAGGGGCTGAGGAAAGTGGAGGGGAAAGTTTTCACTTAAAAATAAGCATGAAAGATATGATCGAATGAATGAATTTACATAAAAATAAAGATGGCTATCTTTATTAAAAATTAGAAATAAAGGTAATTAAAAAACAATGAAGACATACTCGATTTTCAGTAACAGGTAATTTTATCATCCTGGTGAAGAAATCTCATTGAGAGAACAACAACTTGATATCTCATGCTTGTTTCAAAGGAAAGTATTTGGGTGCAAATAGATCACAGAAAACTGTTCTCAGTGTATAGAAATTAGGGAAGTTTCTGATGTCCACATTTTCTGAATTCATATTATCTCTATGATACATAGCAAGTAAGTAACTCTATATAGCTGAGGCTTCCTAGAGGCAAGGGCTGAGTACAGCTTTTGAAGATAACAATCTAACTTTTACATACCAAATAGATAGCTAGGATCATCTATGTCTATAAACCAGAAAGGATAGGAAGAAAGTATATGGAGGTCTTAAAAGTAGGTATCAAAAGTCCAAATGCAGATGAAGGGGCATACAATCTGTTCCTTATTAAAGTGATGACCAACCTCTAATACTGATTAAATATGAAAGAAGGGGAGAAGAATTACAGCTTTATGTGTTCCTGTTTGCCTGTTAGTTTAATACATTCTGTTTTAATATTAAGATTTTTTTAACAAAATACCTATAATTGATGATGTTTGTGCTTTGAAAATCTCAAATTACTCTTAATATTACCTGTTAATTACAATTTGTTTTACATTAACATAAACAGTATAACATTTTATAGGTAACAAAATTTCTTTATTTTATCCACATCATAATCAAGTCATGTCAATAACATCCTTTGCCATTTTAAAGAAAAGGAAACTTGTTTGGAGAGATTACTTGAACTTCTCAAAATAATTTAAATACATATTGTAGCGTTGTTTTGCAACTTGAATCTTGCTTATCTGACAACAGATACTCTTTGCACCACATGAAGTTGGTGGTATTGTTACAGCTGATTGCACAATTGATTGAACATAATTAATGTGTGCTGTATAAAATGAGGGGGAAAATTATTATTTTTGCATGTAAATTATCCTTTTCTTGTTTCAGTTACTTATTTCCACGTGAAAATCATACCAAATTAAATGGCATAAAGCAACCATCATTCCACTATGCTCGGAAAGCGTGGATTGCTTGAGGTCAGGAATTCGAGAGCAGCCTGAGCAAAAGCGAGACCCTGTCTCTACTAAAAATAGAAAAAATTAGCCAGGTGTGGTGGCACAGGCCTGTAGCCCCAGCTACTTGGGAGGCTGAGGCAGGAGAATCTCTTGAGCCCAGCAGTTTGAGGTTGCTGTGAGCTAGGCTGATGCCACCGTACTCTAGCCTGGGTGACAGAGCAAAGACTGTCTCAAAAAAAAAAAAAAAGAACTGGGAGCTGAAACCACCTCAGAGTTTATTCATTCACATGTCTGCTGGTTGATGCAGGCTGTCAGCGGGGCTCTCGGCTAGGACTGTTACTTATAATACACATGGGCTCCCTATGGGCTGCTTTGACTTCCTCACATCGTGGTATCTGGGTTCCAGGAGCAAAGTATCTAAGAGCAGAACTGTATCACCTTTTGTGACTTAATCTTGGCAACTACATAGTATCACTACTGCCATAGTCACACTCCCACTCAGATTCAAGGGGAGGTAACAGAGGCTCTCCTTCTTAATATGAAGAGTTCAAAGTTATATTGTAAGAAACCTCAGTGGGATGGGAGTTAACTGTTGTGTTCATCTTCGGAAAACACAATCTACCATACTTATTAATTAAAAATAGTCAAGTACACAGTATTGTGTAAGACACTGCCTTCATACTAAATAAACAGTACTTGATTAGAAAAAAATTACAATCAATAATCCATAAAAAAGCAATAAAGGGCAAAAACCAGATGATGTCATTAGCTGTTGAAAACATGTCAAATAAAATTCAGCAGCCATTCCTAACAAAAAACTTTAAGAAATACAGGCCTACAAGAAAACTATACAAATATGATAAAAATCTATTCACCAAAGCCTACAGCAAATACCTTACTAAACAATAAAACACTAAATCATTTCAATTAAAGTAAGGAACCAAATAAGGGAGTCTGCTTTTTCACTTATATAAGCTCTATAAGGCAGGGATTCCATCCTTTTGGTTCATTGTTAAACCCCTAGCACAAAATAAAGTGCTTGAAGGCACTCAATAAGTTTTTGTGCAATTAATTGTCTTAGAAGTACGAAGAAAAGAAATTAGCTGGGTGTGGTGACTCACGCCTGTAATCCCAATGACTTGGGAGGCTGAGGCAGGAGGATTGCTTGAGGCCAGGAGTTTGAGACCAATCTGGGCAACATAGGAAGACTCCTGCTCTAAAATATATAAAAATAAAAAGAAAAGAAAAAGAAATTAGATCCAAATATGAAGTGGTTAATGTAAACATTGAAAAAGAAATTGTTGATGACATGATTATATATTTAGAAGATATGCCAGTAAAAACATCCTGATTTAATAAAAGAATGTAGTAAGATGATTATACTCAAGTTAAATTTAGAAAAATCAATACTTTTTCTTTATATTTACAACCAGTAACCAGAATAGGTAAAGGTGGAATATTTTCCTCTTATAATAAAAACAAAAACTATAATATGCGTACAGTAGTAAAAAACAAGTAAGACATAGAACCTATTGAAGAAAACTACAAAATCTCATTGAAGGACACAACCAACAACTGAACACTGGAAAGACATAAATTGTAAATCCTTACTAAGTTAATATAAATTGAATATAGTGTTTTGTTCATTTAATAAAATTATCTTAAAATTCATATGGAAGAAAAAATGCCTAAAAGTCCCCAAAAGTATAAAATATAAGAAGGGTGAAATATACAAAGGGTGGTAAGCCTAACAAGACACATATAATAAAGCATCTGCAATCAATCAATAATATATTGGTATTGGATTAAACAAATAGATCATTGAAAGACAGTAGAGAATACAGAAATAGATACTAGTATATAGGATGGCCTTGTATATGAAAAATTCATTAGGAAAGAAGAGTTAGCTTAAAAAACGGGGCTAGTTATCCATATGGAAGAAAAAAATGGTTAATTTGATAAATGGTGTTTGTTATCCATTTGGAAAAAAATATTGTTGGATCACTATATCAAACCATATTTCAAAATTCCAGGTGGGTTAAAGATCTAAATGTAAAAAATTTTGGAACAATACAACCTAGAGTGGATGAGTTAAGAACATTTAAAATGGATTTGAATACTATCTATATGTTGACAACAAATTATATTAATATGTTGATACTTTATATTTCCAGCCCAGGCTTTTTCCCTAAACTCCAGCCTTGTATGTTTAACTACCTACTTGATATTTCTGTTTAGAAATCTAATAGCGGCCGGGCGCGGTGGCTCACGCCTGTAATCCTAGCTCTCTGGGAGGCCAAGGTGGGCGGATTGTTTGAGCTCAGGAGTTCGAAACCAGCCTGAGCAAGAGCGAGACCCCGTCTCTACTAAAAATAGAAAGAAATTAATCGGACAACTAAAAATACATAGAAAAAAATTAGCCGGGCATGGTGGCGGGAGGCTGAGGGAGAAGGATCGCTTGAGCCCAGGAGTTTGAGGTTGCTGTGAGCTAGGCTGACGCCACGGCACTCTAGCCCGGGCAACACAGTGAGACTTTGTCTCAAAAAAAAAAAAAAGAAATCTAATAGCAACCAGACTTATCCTTTTACAATGTAAGTCACAATTTTTACTTTCCTGCTCAAAACCTTCCAATGTCTTTCTGTTATTCTCAGGGGGAAAAAAATGCCCTTACCATGGCCTACAGGGCCCTAAATAATCTGGCCCCACTTGCTAACTCTCTGACCTCAACTCCTACCAGTATTTTCTTTGCTTATAATGGTCCAGTCACAGTGGCCTCTTTGGCATTCCATGAATCAGCAATAACTCAGGGCCTTTGCACTTGTTGTTCTCTCTGCCTAGAATTGTCTTCTGCCAAATAACCATGTTTTATTTTATTCTCTTTCCTCCTGCAGATTTCTACTCAAATGTCATCTTATTAGAGAGGGTTTCCCTTACTGCCCTACCTAAACGAGCAACTACCCTACATCTCCTATCTTGTTTTACTTTCCTCTGTAGTACTTACCACCTATTATACATTTACTTTCTATCTGTTCTCATCTGAACAACACTCTGTAATGGCAGAGATTTTTTTGTTCACCACTATATCTCCAACACCTGGAACAGTGTATAACTCACAGTAGACACTGAGTAAAACAGTTCTTAAAAAAAAGAGAGAGGGAGAGAATTCCAAAAGCTAAAGAATAAAAGATGACCATGATGTTCCACACTAAGAATATAGTCAGTGTTTCAAGCAAGTAGTTTATGAGCTCCATGTGGCTGTTTCCTGTTTGCTTACTCCTGGTTGTATTCTTACAATAATTCCATTAATTAAACTAACTCTTTACAACTGAAACATAAATATGATTATAATTAATCTGTATATTTGGATATTTATTATAGCCCATAAAACACTTTCATGTACAGTCATGAATTGCTTAATGACAGGGACACATTCTGAGAAATGTGTCATTAGGTGGTTTCATCATTATGCAAACATTGTAGAGTGTACTTACACAAACCTAGATAGCATAGCCTACTACACACCTAGGTTATATGGTATAGCTTATTGCTCCTAGACTACAACCCTGTACAGCATGGACAGTACTGAATACTGTAGGCAACTGTGACACAATGGTAAGTATTTGTGTATCTAAACATATCTAAACATAGAAAAGGTAATGCATTAGCCTAAGATATTAGGAAATCAATAGGCAATAGGAATTTTTCAGCTCCATTATAATCTTATGGGACTACCATTGTATTAATGTATGTGGTCTGTTGTTGACCAAAACATTGTTATGCGGCCTGTGAATGTATATTATCACATATGATCTTCCCAATAACCTAAGAGATAGATATTGCAGGCATTATTATTCCTAATTCTTTTCATATGTGGAAACTGAAATTCAGAAAAGTCACTTGGCCATGAAAAAAGTCTGGTGTTTTGACAGCTTCTCTAGTGCCCATTCTATTATGCCAGGTGTTCTTAATTACTAGTGTGCATCAAAACTACCTGTGGAGCTTAAAATTCATATACCATGTTCCACCCCATAAATTCTGAGTCAATTTGAGTGAGAACCTAGTATGGTCATTTCCTACAAATTTCACAGAAATTTCTCATGCATTTTGCCAATTAAAAAACACTTTATGGGGACGGGTATTTGCATACACAAAGAGTGCAATGCGCACCATCCAAGGGATGGGCACACTTGAAACTCGGACTTGGGGGGGAGTGGGGAGGCAAGGGCAACATACATAACCTAAACATCTGTACCCCCATAATATGCTGAAATAAAAAAAAACCACTTTATTATACAATTCTACTACGTATCACTTCCTTGCTCAAAACTATTTGATGGCTTTCAATTTAGCTCAAAATAAAATCCAAAATGCTCCATTTGGCATTCAAAACCCTTCAAACAATGGTCCCCATGTTACCTTTTCAGTCATTACATACATACAAAGCTGTATCGTGCTGCCTTCATTTTCTAGTCATGCCTCTTTCTTCCTTGTCCCAATGCTTTTGTTCATGTTGCTCCTCCTGGAATAACTCTTTCCTCTCTCACACCATATCCAAGTGTTGCTTTTCTCTAGTCTTCAAAGACCAGCTCAAAAGTAACCATATCCTTGAAGTCTTTGCAGAATTTCACCCGTGTTAAAGTTACTAACGTCTCGGTCTCCTCCACCATATTATAAATTCCTACAGACCAGAGATTATGTTGTGCTTATCTTTGTATCTCCCATGACAACTAGCATTTGCCTTATGTAATAACCATATATAGAATTAAGGTTCTTAAAATGATTGCTCTTTTTTTAAAGAGCAGTGTAAGTAACACTATAGCTGTCCTGTGTGGACTAGCAGGGACTCTGATAAAAGCTATCATTTAGAAATGGTGTTGGGAGAGCAAATCTTAAGCTGCCCGGCTCATTCCTTCATTCATTCAACAAATTCTTACCTTTCAGGGCCTGTGCTCAGCAATGGAGTTAAAAGATGACTAAGACCCGCATGCAAGAGTGGCAACTGCTAAAGAAAGCCCCCTAAGGTGAAAGTCAGTTATAAGAAAAAGTGCTGAGAGCTGCTGTCATGGAGAAAGGTTGCCAAGTGGTATCTAGTAGAAAAGCTACCAGGAAAAAAAAACAGAAAAGTCCTCATTTAGAGCAGCCAGAAGGTCAGGCTGGAGTCCCTGCATGTTCTGTGTTTATAACTCACCCACCACAACCTTGGAGGGAGAGAGGGTCATTTCTACTGACTATTTAACAGGTGGAGATGATAGCGACCATGAGAATTTCAATATAATTTCCCTCCAGAAAATCTACAGAAACTCAGTGAGGCCTGCAGTTATTTATAGAGGCTGGATTAGTCTCTTGGGTTCATGGTGGAAAGCATAAACCTGGAAAAGAGGGCTGAATTTCTCTTTCTCTTTCTCTCTCTCTCTCTCTCTCTTTAGTAAAACCTATTAGATTTCTATATAATCACACATTAATCTTTTATTACAAACTCATCAAAATCCAACAGTATGAACCCTATATGAATCCTATCTATTACATGTTTTCTCCTTAGAAGTGAAGTTTTTATTTGGCAGTGGAACTTTTTGGAACAGGAATGAGAATCACATTAAGAAAAGATTATTACTCTGTAAAATAAACACTATCTTACCAAACCTTCCCTTCCTGACAGGCACAAAATCTAACTACGCTTCCTGAGCCTAAGGGAGTCAAGATGGCAACAGAAGATGCTGTCAGTCCTTATAGCTCAAGTGGACAAGAATTATAGTGCAACAACTACAGTGACTCGCATAGGGATTTCAAGTGGATATGCATAGAGAACAGAAATAGGAAAAGTGTCTCCCATAAACTGACAGGTGATAAGCACCATTCCCAAGAGCCTAAACCTGGCTGATACCTGAAAACAAGCTTATACGAAACTTAAATAGAACCTGATCATATTTAAAGTATGAATTCAGGCAGCTCTAGCCGGAGTCGGTGGATCTCTATTTTAATGTTTCAACACTGACATGACTCAGTTCATCTGTGCTTGTCTGACTTTCGCTCCTATAACCAGCTGGCTATCTGGCTGTAACTTCTATTTAAAAAACAAAATGAAACTCAAAGAAAGAATCTCATTGACCACCAAATGGCTGTTGCTTCTATATGGGCAGAGCCTTCATGCCATCTTCTTATAGGCCACTGGCCTGGCTACAGTTGGAGTGAGAGAGCACTGGATCCAACAATCCCCAATTAGCTGTAGAAGAGCTGAGAGAGTCATATGGCACTGCACAGATCCACCATATGCAAGGAACTGCCTAGAATTGTTCCCCTGGCAAGGACTGTGGCCACAGCAAGTTCTACACAGATGGAGCAACATCCCTTCTTTAGAAACTCCAGGCACTAATGTGCATTGTTCTCAGTTCTGGGAGCTCAGCCCAAAATCAGAGAGAACAGGAAAAGTTCCACTTCTCAACCTGCTATACTAGCCTACTTTGAAATTTACATTGTATTTTTTATGATTTATTTTAGTAGCTCTACTTAATAGCCTTTTTTAAATGGAGCTCTTTAGATAAAATCTTAAAGACACTTGGACAGCATAAATCCTTATGTTCTTCTGATGTATGCAGTAGTTTCTTTATATCAAAATTGTCCCCAGAGAAATCCAATATACACAAAGGGACTCATATTTTACCTCGCAAAAAATAAACAAAAAATTCCCCATGCTATCCAAAAGGGAAAAAAACAAGGTTTTATTTAGCTAAAAATGTTTGAGATCTTCCAGCTACAAGAGTTAGCATTTGGACTAGTTGATTAGAATCTTGTGTAATAATCTATTCTCAGGAGTGGACAAATAATGGTTTGGCTATTGACAAAAAAGATAGGCAGAAAAATAAAGGCAATTGTGTTTGGGTGGGAAGAGGAGGGGATGGTTAAACACAATTCTCTACCCCTTTGCAATATGACTTTGTAGCACTTCCCATCAAGAGGAGGAGTTTATTTCCCTATTCTTTGAGTCCAGGCTGGCTTTATGACTTGTTTTGGGCAAAAGAGTCCAACACAAGTGACATTATGCCGGTTCCAAGTCTGTATCTCAAAAAGCCTTGCAATTCGTCTACTGTCTCCCTTGGGCCCCTGCAATTGTCACGTGAACAAGTCTAGGTTGGCCTGCTGCAGTGTAAGTGAGACACAAGATCCAGTTGCCCCATTGCCTCAGGCAAGAGCTTGTCACCCTCACAAACACAGTCATCTAGGTAGCCTGCAGCTGACCACAAACATATGGGGGAGATGAGCTAAGACCAGACCACCCAGCTGATACCAGTCTAAACTGCTGAGCCACAAAATTGTGACCTAATGGTGGTTGAGGTCACAAAACTGTGGGAAGATTTGTTGTCTAACAAAAGATTACCTAAACTGTCTTAGAGATTTAAGCTAAGCTAGCTAGACGGATTGATTGAATTTTGGTAACAATCTGAATGAAATCCAGTAGCAATGAAGGAAAGCCAGATAATGGCCAGGAGGTCTCTTCCTGTACTTCCTAAACCAAAGCTTACCAGTTGATATAACCCACCCACAGACAGGGCTCTCAGTCAGACTCCCACTCAGAAAAGAAACCTATCAGAAGTAGGTCTATTTAACAGTGGAGGAAACTCACATCAGCTCCCAATAATGATCGGTGTATCATTTATTCTTAAACAAACACGATTTTGAAGAATCTCCAGATATATGAGAAAAACCAGGAGCAGGGAAGAAAAAGTAAGCACAATAAATAAAATTAATTCCAGAGATTATTCCCAAAGATAATTAAAGAATATTCTGAGAAAAGAAGATTTAAAAAAAAATGTGACTAGAGACAGAGACAGAAATGTAATCCTGGTACTATTTGGTTCTGTATTATATAATCATAAGTTCTGTATTGTAGAATCATAAGTTAAATAAATACTGTTTATTGGAGGTTTTTTACTGAAATGGGCTTGTTTAGAAGAGTTTCCAACACAGAAAAGTTGCCAAGATAGTACAGGGAGTTCCTGTATACCACTCACCTAGTTTCCCCTATTGTTAACATCTTACATTATATGGCATGTTTGTCACAACTCATGAATACTGGTACATTACTATTAACTAAACTATACACCTCACTTGGATTTCACTAGTTTTACCAGTTTTTCCCTTACGTCTTGTCTTTTTCTGCTCCGGGCTTCCATTCAGGATACCACATTACTTAGTTATCATTCTTACTCTCTTCTGGTGAAGAGAGTTTTTCAGAGAGTCTGAAGAGTTTTTCAGACCTTACGATGACCCTAACGTTTTGAGGAGTACTGGTCAGGTATTTTATGGAATTTCCCCAAATTTGGGTTTGTCTAATGTTTTTGTCATGGTTAGACTGGGGTTATGGATTTTGGAAGGAAGACTACAGAGATGAAATGTGATTTTCATCATATCATATCAAGGGCATATGGCCTATCAATATGACTTATGACTAATGATGTTAACCTTGATCACCTGGCCTAGAGTGACTTGCTGGGTATGTTTACTGCTACTGGGATATCATTATGTCTATGCCCTCTCTGTAGCTAGAACTAGGAAATATATGTATATAGACTGACCCATGTATGCACATATATCTAAAATTATTTCTGTATCTATCCAGCTGTATTTATATTAAGTTAAACATAATTTCATGCTGATATTTCCAAATCTAATTCAGTACCACATGGTTCATTCTATCCTTCCTCATCTGCAAACTTCCTCCCCAACAGTGAGATTGGCTCCTATCAGCCACCATATGTTTACCTATTTGTTAATTTCCAATATACATGTACAGCAGTTTCAAAATTGATAACCAATACCCTGGTGAGAACCAACTTTACTAGCTAGAATACAGTATTTATGTGCACTTTTATCTTTAGTCTTACAGTTTCCAGTCAAAACACTGTTTTCTGGCCGGGCGCGGTGGCTCACGCCTGTAATCCTAGCTCTCTGGGAGGCCAAGGCGGACGGATTGTTTGAGCTCAGGAGTTCGAGACCAGCCTGAGCAAGAGCGAGACCCCGTCTCTACTAAAATTAGAAAGAAATTAATCGGCCAACTAAAAATAT
>NW_012135636.1:4653389-4654973 GCF_000956105.1 Propithecus coquereli | reverse complement strand
CTTAAAATTCACTATAAATGAAGGAGTGGTTCACATTCCCAGAGAATCCAGTTAAGACCTGATAAATGTAAAAATTTTAAGTTTACTTAATACATTGTGAGTTATAAAAATCTCTAATTTGAAAGAATTTATTTATAAAATTTGATACTTAAGTGATCTGCTGCTATTTACAATATAAGGAATTGGCATGAATACATTCCACTGAAGAATGTCCATGTACTCTACAAAGAAAGGAAAGCAGAAGACAAACACTAATATATAGTCACATAAGACAATAATTAGCCTAGACTAGGGATAGAAAATACAAGTTTTTCAGATCACCAATTCTTTCCAAGCATGGCAGATATCACAAATCAAATATAATACTCTTTCCAGTAAACAAGGGACAACCTCAAAATCCTTCTCAACATAGTACTCCTCAGCCTCCAAAACTGATTAAACTCTGCAATGAGAATATTGCAGTAATTAACCATGAAGGATATATCTCTTCATGACAAAGCCTTATGGTTATTCAGCCGGTATGACCTGAAAATTTTGATGGATATTCCAAGAGTAAGGGAAGCCAAAACACAATCTGAAGACTTTTCAACAACTACCTAAAAGGTTGTCAGCTTAGGACATTTTTGTTCAAAATAGAGTTCTGGGTATCTCTGGATAAAAAGTCACTGAGCCCTGGTATCTACCATACCAGATAGATTTCAGAGTGTTTACTGGCCCGCACTGTGTTTTAAAGAAAGTTCCTTCTTCTCTTCACTAATCCCCACCATTCATCTGTCTAAAGCATCCAGCACATTACCCCATTGCTCTAAATTCAGCTAATTGGACTAGGACAGGAACACTTGGCCTTAAAGCAGCCAATCAACAGGAATGTCATCAACTAATGATTTGTGGCCTACCTTTCAAAAGTAGGCCAATAACCCATTCAGATTTTCTCAGGAATTTCAACTGGAGACAGAGAACAAATTTGCAAATGAAAGTAGATATGGGACCTAGAAGGTCATGTAAACTAGTAGTGAGGACCAGCAGTTTGGGGCCCTATGAAAAATGAATAAGAAAAAGAAGCCTGTTGAGAAAGAGGAAAAGAGAGACTATGGTACTCTGAGAGATGAAGAGAGTTAACCTTAGCTCCTGCTTTTAGTTTTCCAGTCTGGTCCCTGTGAAGCTCATGATATGCTTTGATGCATGCCTGTGGAAGGAAGGAAAAAAAGAAGGGAGGGAGAAAGGAAAATCTCCTTATTGCTTAAGCAAATTAAACAACCAAAGGAAGCCAATTAAAACAATTACTTGGAGATTGTGCCTCTTGAGTAATAATCCCATGAGCCCCATTGGGGGATACTGCCTATAAGGTACACTGTACAACTCAAACCATGATAATTAAAATCAGCCAATTACTGACTTTAACTAGAAGTTAAGGAACTTTATTGGTTGAATTAACTGCATTAAAGACAGCAACACTCAGCTTTTAACATATTTTTAAGCAACAAAATGTACCTCTAAAAATACCATCCTCTTGAATAAAAGGCAAGAAATCAGTAATGTAATAAAAATGAGCATTCGAGTTAAAACTTTTTTCCATTTTTTTAA
>NW_012135636.1:4651173-4653339 GCF_000956105.1 Propithecus coquereli | reverse complement strand
ATATAGAAAAAATTAGCCGGGCATGGTGGCGCATGCCTGTAGTCCCAGCTACTCGGGAGGCTGGGGCAGTAGGATCACTTGAGCCCAGGAGTTTGAAGTTGCTGTGAGATAGGCTGACGCCACGGCACTCACTCTAGCCAGGGCAACAGAGTGAGACTCTGTCTCAAAAAAAATACACTGTTTTCCAAAGTTATTTAGGTCAGCACTTTTTTTCCCCATCCCTTTAGTGAGGTTATATAATGTATCTGTAGGACATTTGTTAGGTTCTTTTGTCCCCATCTGCATTCCCTTCTGAGATCCCTTAAACTCTTGATATTTTTATTTGTATATATTAAGCTCTTTATGCTGTAAAGTTCTGTGGATTTTGACAAATGCATAGCATCATATGTCCACCATTATAGTTTAGTTTCATCACTCTAAAACTTCCCTTCTACTTCCCCTAGTCAAAAACTTCCCCTTCCTCAAATCCCTGGCAACCACTGATCGGCCTTCCATTCCTATAGCCCTTTCTAGAATGCCTGATGAATGGAATCATTTAGTATGTAGCGTTTCCAATCTGTTAGAGGTACTAATTGAAGGTATTTTATATTCACTTCATCTGACTCCTGAAACTTAAAATAAAAAACAATATGTAAATACTTAAGTCTGTATAACAGTAAAGAGAACTCAGCTAGGAAAAAGATGATCATTGGCCATCAAGAAATTTCAAAACATTTCCAAACGAAAAAAGTAGACAGAAGTGTATTGATAACTGAAGCAGAACATAACACACTTGGAGAAAGCTGCAACTGAGATAAAAGCTGATCTGCCCAGTAAAACCTTACAGAGATTCTAGGCTCCGAGGCACCTGAGGAACTATCTCTAAGGGACATTAGAAAAGGGGTGAGTAGCGTGGTTAAAAACAGAAATTAATTAAAGATTTGAATATAGAAAAACTGCACCAACCAAATCCACCTTCTTCTATCTCCACCCACCACAAATACAAGGAGACTAGTGTTTACCACCAGCCAAAAATAATGCTAAAAGAAGTCGTCTCCTTTGTGGCAAAACTATTTCTCAGACCTTCTTACATCTAGGTAAGACTACATGTCTAGTTTTAGCCAATGGAATGTAAGTAAAAGTAATATGTCATTTCCTCACCATAGCAATTAAGAAGTACCTTCTCCATTCTCTCTTCCCCTTCCATTAGCAGGAGACAGAGAATCACAAGGCATTTTAAGGATGGTAGAACCATAAGACAGAAGGTATTTGAGTCACTGAATTATCACATGAAGGAAAGCTGCCTGATGAGAAGAACTCCTTCATTGGACTGTTAAAGGAATAAAAAAAATAACCTGTTATTTTGTTAAATCATTGAAATTTTCAGGTTTACTTGTTACAGCAACTAGCATCCTTATTAATTAGAGCCCTTCTCTTAAAAGGATGGAAGGAAAAATTAACTTTATATTTGCCAAAGCAAGTCACAAGACCAAGTCCAACATCAATGATCAAGAGAAAAAGTATACTCTTTCCATGTAGGTGGGTGAGGGGAGAAAAACTGAATATTTGCTGAATAGTTATTTAATCTACTATAATCCCCCATTGTAGACAAAAGATCGTGATTACTATGCAACAAAAGCTGATTAATATAAGAACCAAGAGAAAAACTAAATATTATAATTAACTATCAAATACTGGTAGGAAGATGGGAGAGGGAAGGGGAGAAATGTAATTGAAATCTTAATTTTTTTATAAAAGGGGGTAAACAGATAATGTTTAATCAATCAAAAAGAATAAGTAAAAGCATATAATTTAAAGTTACCTAAAGAACCAAACACCAAGCCAGGCACAGTGGCTCACACCCGTAATACTAGCACTCTGGGAGGCCAAGGCAGGAGATTCGCTTCAGGTCAGGAAAGACCAGCTTGAGCAAGAGCAACATCCTGTCTCTACCAAAAACAGAAAAAATTATCTGGGCATGGTGGTGTGTGCCTGTAGTCCCAGCTACTTGGGAGGCTGAGGCAGGAGGATCGCTTCAGCCTGGAAGTTGGACGTTGCAGTGAGCTATAATGTCATCACTGCCTAGCCAAGGTGACAGAGACTATGTCTCAAAAAAAAAAAAAAAGAAAAGAAAAGAAAAAAAGAACCAAACACCAAATGATTCAAAATGTTTGTTTCTGGGAAAAG
>NW_012135636.1:4644578-4647597 GCF_000956105.1 Propithecus coquereli | reverse complement strand
CTCTATAAAAAATCAATCATAATAAATATAACAAGAAAAACATAACTAACCATTGACTATCAGCAGTCAGGCATATCAACCTAACGGAACACATATCCACCTTGACGTTATATTCCTATCCACTACTCGTTGCCTGGGTTTCAAATCCAAATAAGCATGGTGGTTGCTATAGTGACAATATGCCACTTCTGGAACCTGGAGCTTAGTACTACTAGGTACTTATGAGCTTCAAAACGTCAGTACTTCCTCCCACACTATGAATCATACCTCAGATTTTATAACTTCACAAAATATGATTTCGTTCTGTCCTTTAAAGACAATTTTCTTACTTTAGCAGTATATGTTGAAAGAATATAACTCACCTAACATGCTAAGTATACATACTCAATAAACATTTGATTAAAGATGTTGGCTTGATAATATAGACAAATTTTTTGCCACCACTGCAATTTAGTGTTTTATTATTGCAACTGGGCAAGACCATATCTTACTAATTCATGTCTTAGCTATGGTTAAATAACAGTATTCCTTCCATCCTTCATTTAATAAGTAAAAAAATTCAAAAACAACACTCAGAAGCAGAATTTTATGGCAGATTGATGTATTTTTATTTTCTTCAGGAACCATTCCTAATAATTAAAGACTAATTATGAACAGTGTCCAAGGGAAAGATACTTTGTTGCTAGTAAAATGCGAAGGAAAAAATACCAATCTTGAATCAATCAGAATGTATTTCCAGATCATCAAAAAGTCAGAGAACTAGAAATCCTATTACATTGCTGGTGGGAATAGAAAATGATGTAGCCACTTTGGGTTGTTTTTCCCCATTTATTTTTTGTTTGTATATATTCATGAGATAAAAGTGCAATTCTGCTACATTGATATATTGCATTGTGGTGAAGTCAGGACCCTCAGTGCATACGTAACTGAATCAACACACATTGTACCCAACAAGCAACCTCCCATCATCCACCCCCCCAACACACATCCAATTCCCCAAAGTCTCCATTGTGCATCATTCCACACTCTGCTTCCATCTGTACATGTTATTTAGCTCCCACTTAAAAATGAGGAGAACATGCAGTATTTGTCTTTCGGTGTCTGGGTTGTTTCACTTTAAGACGATGGCCTCCAGTATCATCCACGTTGCTGCAAAAGACATGACTTCATTCTTTTTTACAGCTGAAGACTATTCCATTGTGTATATATACCACATTTTCTTTATCCAGTCCTCTGTTGATGGGCACTTAGGTTGATTCCATATCTTTGCTACTGTGAATAGTACTGATGGTATATTTTTGATATATTGATTTCTTTTCCTTTGGGTAAATACCTAGAAGTGGGATTGCTGGGTAGTTCTATTTTTAGTTCTTTGAGAAATCTCCATACTGTTTCCCATAGAGGTTGCACTAATTTACATTCCAACAGTGTATGAGTTCCCTTTTCTCTGCATCCTCACCATCTGTTATTTTTTTGCCTTAATAGTAGCTATTCTGATTGGTGTAAGACACTATCTCATTGTGGTTTTAATTTGCATTTCTCTGTATTAGTGATTTAAACATTTTTTCATATGCTTTTTGGCCATTTGTCTTCTTTTGAAAAATGTCTATTCATGTCCTTAGCCCACTTTTTAATGGGTTTTATTGCTGTTCAGTTCCTTGTAAATTCTAGATATTAGTCCTCTGTCAGATGTATAGTTTACATACTTTCTCCTATTTTGCAAGTTGTCTGTTTACTGTTGATTATTTCTTTTGCTGGATGCAGCCACTTTGGAAAATAGTTTCAGTTTCTCAAAAAGTTATATATACATAGAACCACCACACAACCTATCACTTTAATTCCTAGGTATCTACCCAGGAGAAATTAAAACATATGCCCACACAAAGATTTGCACATGAATATTCATAGCAGTATTATTCATAATAGCCCAAACTATAAACAACCTAAATGTCTGCAACTGGTGAATGGGTGATGTTTTCTACAACAGAACCCACAGATGAAGTCCCCCCAAAAGTGGTAGCAGGGGAGTTTCCACAAGGGAGTGCCCCAAATCACCTGAGATGGGGCCCAAAGAAAAAATCACTGAACTCTAGGCCAAAGCGTTTATTAGTGGAACTTACTTATAGAGGGCTGCAGCCATCCTCACAACAGATAGCAAGAGAAAAGGGATGCTCTGATGTATGTCCACAGTGAGGGGGTCAGGGTACGGAATTTATATGAGGGCTTAAGGAATTTGGTTCAGGGCTAGGACCAGTTTCTTTCAGTGTTTTGGGCAACAACCTAGATACCTTCACCAGTGCGTAGGAATGTTTAAGGCCCCAGTTTAGGTTCAAGCCTGCTGGGGAAAACCTGTAGCTGGCTAAGTCACAGAGCAGTCAAGGTACTCTGTGATTTTTTTTCAGGACACAGAAAGAAAGCAGGGGAACTGAGGGACCCTACAGATAGACCAAAACAATAAGAAAACATATCCATATAATAAGCTACTACTCAGCAACAAAAAGGTGTGAATAAGTGACACATACCATGTCATGGATAAACATCAAAAACATTACGTTCAGTGAAAGAAGACAGACACAAGAGATTGTACATAGTATGATTCCATTTATGTGACTGTCCAGAAAAGGTAAATTTATAGAGACAGAAAGTACACAAGTAGTTGCTGGGGAGTGGGAGTGGGGATTAGCTGTAAATGAGCATGAGAAATCTCATTTGAAGTATAAAAATGTTCTAAAACTGATTTACAGTGATGGTTGCACCATTTGATAAAATTGCTAAAAAATCATTGAATTATATATTTGAAATGGGTTCGTTTTATGGTAAGTAAAAATAGAAGAGTGGCTTTTTAAGAGCCAGAGGACATTAGAGCCGCAGGGATCCTTGCCAACCCTCTACTTGTATAGATGAAGAAAATAAAGACCAAAGAAGTTAAGCAACTTATTTAAAGATCACCCAACTAGATCATGGCAAAACGGAAAAAGAAAAAAAGATTAAAATCCAGGCTTTTATCCTCTCACCCAGT
>NW_012135636.1:4598487-4643333 GCF_000956105.1 Propithecus coquereli | reverse complement strand
TGTGTTTAAAATCCTTAATATTAACATGATCAATCCCTTAGCAACTATGTCCACATTTATAAGAAATATAGGGACTAGAGGAATAAACTAAATACCAAGAGAAAGCAGTCAAACAAATACAGACGGTGAAATACTCTATAGGACAATTAACCTGCGCTCACTTGAGAGTACAAAAAAAAATTGTGGGGATGATCTATTGAAAACTAAAAGATTAATCTTCCAATTTTTAGATTAAAAGAGACTTGAAATACATAACCAAATACAAGTGTGGTCCTTAACTGGATTCTGGTTTGGACAAAGCAGCAGTAAAAAAACATTCGAGAGCTAGCTGGATAAATCTGAATATGGAATATGAGATAATGTCAACTAATGGGAAAACAAAATCAAGCTTTTAAGGAATTAAAGTTAGTTTTATTCAGTAGTCTTACTGAGGACTATAGCCCAAGGCCTATTTCAGAGAGGTTCTATCAGACCCTTCCAGCACAGTATTTTATCCCACTGCTTCTATACAGGTGGTGGGGGTTCAGCACATGCCTTGCTCACAAGTTACATTAAAGCAGAACCACATCAAGGTTTGGGTGTAAGAGTACATCTGGTTATAGATTACAGAAACATAATCACTAACCTTATCAGACATTATCTTATGCGTAGGAAAAGGGAAAGACTAACGTCATATATTTTAAGGAATACAGCAACTCAGGCAAGAGACGTGGGGGTGGGAGGGAGGATGCACTCTACTTTGTTTTGTGTTCAAAGTATCTTTCTGGAGCCACTAGTCCTCACAGAGTCCTGGGCTTTGCAAAATCATGCTGGCAAGCAGAAAAAAGCAAACATGGCTTCTTATGTTTGCTATTTGATCTCACAATAATATTCAAGAAATTGTTTGGTGTGATGACATTATTTCTGTTATACAGGAATATGCTTTCATAGAGATGCACATGAAAATACCTAGAAGTGGAAGATCTAGATGTCTATGGTTCACATCAAAACACTTCAGTAAGTTTAAGAAATTATTATTAACAAAAAATTAAAATCTAAGTCTCAACTTCCTAATTCACTGCTGTTGCCACTACATGCTCATTAAATATTAATCACATAGAACTCTTGTAGACAGGGTTTCTGAGAAGTGACCTACCACGGCTGATATATATATATATTATTTTTAAATTTTTTTGCAGGTACTGAGCTGACGAGAACTCAAAGGTAACATGGTAACATAATATAGTTGGCAACCTTATATGTGCAAGGCGCCAAAAGGCACCAAAGAAACATGAACGCAGACCTTTGCCCTCAAAGGGTTAAAAACATCTAGTAGAGTTTCTTGACGTTTACAAGAGAACAAGTCTGTCCCCAAATCATAGCTAAGGCTTTGAAGTGGCAGCCTCCCTAAATCAATCTTCAATTATTACATAAAATCTGACTTTCTGATTTCACCACCTCTGTGGTGAAGAGTTAACTACTTCACAGGTTGTGGAGAAGTTAAGGGACACTTTCAAAAATCCCTCTCAAGTTAGGGGAGCCATGCTAAAAAACAAAACAACAAAAAAAAACCTCATCACTTTCTTCACAGCTAGGGTCTTTAAATCTCAGAACCGGGAACTCAGACCCTTCCTCAAGCCTTGGTAAAAAGGCTGATAATCAACCAGCAAAATTTAAGACTCGTTTATCCATGTTTTTCTCTCCCTCTAACTCCAAAGGGTGGCGCTGTCCTCACTCTTTCCACACACCGGGATGTGCGCGAAGTCCATGTGCACGGTCCGACCAAGGGGGCAGGTCCACTTGCCTCCGACAGGCCTCTCGGCCGCCCCGCCGCGCCTCTCCTCTCCCGACACGCCCGGCAGGGTCAGCCCGCGGGTCCGCCCGCTCCCCCGCCTGACTGGAGCATGCGCAGAAATTCCTCACAATACTCTGGGCAGGTGGCACAGCTGAGGAAGATTCTGCATACTGCGCTTTGGCTCAGAGTCCTCAGCCCAGCAACCGAGAAACGTTTCACAAAGAAGCGTCACAACGTCTCGCACTAAGCCAGACTTCTGCCGCTTACACCGACTGGGCGCCCAACTTACCCGATTCACCCACCTGCCTGACGCGGTAGCCTTTGCCGCCGAAAAGCGCAGGGAGCGACGAGTGCGGGCTCCACCCCCGCCCCTCCCCTCACTCCCGCCCCTCCCTGACGCGGTAGCCTTTGCCGCCGAAAAGCGCAGGGAGCGACGAGTGCGGGCTCCACTCCCGCCCCTCCCCTCACTCCCGCCCTGCTCCTCGCTCCCGCCCCTCTCTCCCGCCCCGCGCCCCCTCCCGGCACGCGTGCGTCAGGGATCACGTGCCGCGTCTCCCTTCCCTACCGGCTACCAGGCGCTCCCCTCTTCCGGAAGTCGCGCCGGTCCGCGGGCGGGCTCCTCCCACCACCCGCGACGTCAAACTCAGCTCCTACCACTTCTCTGTCTCCGCCAACACGCGCGGGGAGGCTACCGTTTCCTTACAACATGCCCTGCTGCTTCCGGGCACCTGAACAATACAAGCGAGCGTTTTGAAGTCACTGAGTGTGCAGGCCTCAGCGCACGTGAGTACAGTTTAAGAGGACAGAAGTGGCTCTCTGCAGGCCACCCCGGCAGAGACCTTTCCCCCTCTCCACAACTTGTGCGCCACTTGGTTCCGCCGAGACCCACGACGGTTCCGCCCCCTTCTTCCTTGTCATTGATGTTGTTGTTCTTGTCAGTGCCGCAGCCCCGACCGCCGGGAGCTCGAACCCGAGCCGGGGCCGCCCGGGTGGCGCGGTGGCGGCGGCAGCGGCTGCGACTGCGGCGGCTGCGGGGGCTGCTCCGGGGACTGCGGGGGCGGCCGGGAGCCGGCAGCCGGCGGCGGAGCCGAATGGCTCTGTGCGGGCAGGCGGCGGGCGCCGCGTCGCTGCCCAGCGAGCTGATCGTGCACATCTTCTCCTTCTTGCCCGCGCCGGACCGGCTGCGGGCCTCGGCCTCCTGCTCGCACTGGCGCGAGTGCCTCTTCTATCCGGCCCTCTGGCCCCAACTTCGCATCTGCCTCCGCGTCTCGCCCGCTGAGCAGCCTCGGCTCGAATTCCTCATGCGCAAGTGCGGCTGGTTCGTGCGAGAGCTGCGCGTTGAGTTTGCCGCCGAGAACTACCTCAGCGGCGGCGGCGGCCCCGGCGACGGAGGTGGCGCGGACAGCGGGACTGGCGGGGAAGAAGTTGAGGCCCTGCAGCTCTCAACCCGTTGGCTGGAAGTGCTGCGCACCTACTTGGAGCTGGTGCTGTGCGTGCTGGTCAGCATCCGGAACAACAGGTAGGCTTGCCGTGGGCTCCGCCCCCGCCCCGCGACGCAGTGTCGCCTCCGTACCCAAACCCAGAAATAGAATCTGTGCGGACGCGTCCGGCCAGCTTCGGCGTTACCTTCTTCAGTGACTGGGGGTGTCAGTTCTAACTGGTCGATTTCCTTGGGCGGGAGGGCATAACAGCGCTCATCGTAATACTTTATGAACAGCGATAAACTGTGTTTATCAGACACCCCTCCTGGCGCCTCCCAGGCACTGTCTCATTCATCCTCTTGGTGGCCATGGGATGCGGCTGACAGGTGCCGTCATTCTTCATTTTATAGATGAGTGTTGAGGCTTGGAGGGTGAGGCATATGGGTGAGTCTTGGGAGAAACAAAACAGAACAAATATAACCCAGGTTTTCTGACTTTGTCCGTTAGAAATAGGTAATGTATGGTGTCTCATAGCTATAAGACTCTCCCTAAAAAAAATCTTTAACAGCCATTTTCTTATCAGGAATAGTTTTGATTAACTAGGCCAGGCCCAAAAAGTAAGAGTGTTTGTTAAAGGGATTGGGGAAGAAGTCGATCTTTAGGGTTGAAAGTCCCTCCCCCTGCACCTCCAGACTCAATTCGCCCCCACTGATTCACCTGAAAGTAACACAGTACAGCTGTGGAGGGGAAGGTTAGCAAGGGAGTCGACCATTGTCTGCAAAAGGTAAGCACGTAACTGCTCTGGTTTTGCATCAGGACTTCACTGCAGTTTTGCAACTAATTTCCTGTGTTCTGACCCAGTATCCTGGCCATCATTTTCCTTTATTTCTCCATTGCCCTCTCCAAAACCCTGTTGATTTAGATGTTCTGTATCTGGATAGTCTAACGAACCTTACAACAAAACTCTTGAGTTGGAAGAAGGTTCAAAAAAGAAGCACCTTACATAGTAATGGTAATTTAGCAGTTTATACAAGTACTTTTCGCATTCACTATTTTTGAGCCTCTCAGTGACACTGTGAGGCAGGATGATGATGATTATTCTTGTTTTGTAGAAAGGAAGGTGATGCTTAATAGGGTCAAGTGATTTGCACGTTGTCATACGACATTCTTTTTCTCCAAGAGCAGCATCCTTCCTTTTGCAATAAATAAACTGCCAGCATTATGTTGAACAAGATTGAGAACAGTCCCTGGTTTAATGCTAAATATATATCCTTAATCTGTCTGAATCAAAAGATCAAGAGATAAGGATATAGCCCCAAGTTGTATCTGCAGCATGACTGCATTATTCCAATGGCCTGGATTATTCCCCCAGCTTTTCACACCAAGACATTCCATTTCCTTACTTTGAGTTCATCTGGCAAGAGAAGCTATTGAGGCTAAAAATTGGTTTTGACCAGGTTGGAGACTCTCTCAGAGTTGAATGTATGCTAGAGGACCAACTGACCTGGAAGATGCAAAGATTCAGAGTCAGAGAGCATTTCCTAATGAGACCATGATTGAGGGTGAATTCAGTGGATTAGTACCAATTAGGTTTTTCTGTTCTGATCTCAGATGGCGCTTCTGTGCAAAAATGTGGGCACCATCCAAAAATGTGGGCATTTGGTTCAAGGAAGAGTAAGCCTTGAGCAGTGCCTAGTTACTTTTAGGTATTTTAATAACTAGTTGGTTGGTTTGTTGGAGAGAATGAAGGAGGGAAGGAGAGAGGGAGCGATGGATGGATAGATAACATTATGTAGGCAGAATAGAGATATATCACATCTTCCCTTTGTAGTTTAATTCTCTCGTTCTCTTCCTCACCCCTACTACTTTTATCAGCATCCCAGTCTGCTTGTCTATAAGGCCACCTATGCCTGCCCTTCTGGGTGAGCTATCACTTCTGTACAAATACATCAGACTGTCATCCCTGATATTAAGGTTTGCTTGTCATTAGCTATAGGTATGGTGCTGCGTGTTGTGCTGCTTTGGTGTCATATTCATTGTATATGTCTGAAGTTAAAGTGTAGTGTAATTCATGCCTTATTTGTACTAACGATATTTCAAAGGATTTTGTAAAATATATGTTTGGAAATAAGTTTATCTCACCTTTATTTCTGAAAATGTCTTGAGATGCTCTGATAATATTGAAAGTATTAATTGAATGTTAATAGAAACGGGACAAGTTTCCTTTATATTTGAACAAATTTGAAAGTGTTTTAACCAAGTTGTTTCTTCAGTAATTCTGGTAAAGCCTATTATTCTTCCCATAATCATTTCAACTACGGATTTCAGGTTCAATGAAGACGTAAAACATAGTGTATAACAACTTTATTTAGTGTCTTTTATGTTTTGTTTTTCAAATTTAGTAACTAGTGAGAAAAATGAGTATTTGACATTGTTATTTACATTTCCAAGTTAAATTTATAGTGGTTTTGCTTTATGATTTCTTCCATTCCATAAGTATAAAAGGGAGGTATGAATCATAACAGATGATAAACATTCTGCTTCCAGGCTTTGTGCTGAATTCCTTTATACAATTCATACAATTCAGACTGTTGTTTTGTTTTGTTTCAGTTATTTTCATGTCCCTGAGGAAAAGAACTAAAAGTATAACCTTGAATTGTGGGAACTTTTCAAAGGTGCTGATCTTCAGAGAGGTTAATTGGCATTTTGTTTTGCTTAATTCCTGAGTTACATATGCACATGTATTCTCAGAGTGATTATAGCTACTGTATTGATACCTTAGGTGTTAGGAACAACTAATGAGGATCAAGAAGGTGCAGAAGTACGTCTCAGAGGGTAAAAGACAATCCTTCAGGTTTCAGAAATCCCTTCTGTACAGAGGGCTGGGTTACCTCCCTTCTTGATGAATAGTAAGAACAGAAATGTAGTAAGTGCTCATTCAACCATATTATAGGTTAAATAGGGTGAATTTTTCCTACAGTTCTACAAAAAATTGTACCTATAAGTGCAAAACAACAAATCTAGAAATTTATTTTTCACATTTAATCTGGTCTTCAAGTACTGCCTATTAAAATACTATGTTTCAGACTCCTTCAGAAAAATTAGAGTGCATTGTCAATAAGATTTATGATAAAAAGTAATAGACTCAGTCACTAAAAATACTTCTTCTTAAACAGTGGCCATAAGCACATTGTCATCATCTGCTTTTCTGGACTTTATTTTATATAAGCTTTTCTTGGATGAAATACTATATAGGTGGCAGTACTTTTTTCTAAAGAATAAATACTATAAAAGGCCAGAGAGATTTTGTATAAGGTCGATTTTCTTGTTAAAATTGTGAGTTACAGCTCTAACTACATACATGTATGTAGATTGACCGTTACATGATTATCTCTGCTTATATACCCTCTAAGTAGTAAAGGATTTAATTAATAATTCCTAGATTTGGTCTTATTGATTTGGCATGCACAGTGAAGGAGAATCTTATCTTTGTATTGTTTCTTACCAAGACATAATAACTTATAAGGCAATTGAAAAACATATCTTAAAATAGATTGAAAATTCTTTGGACATTTCAGATTACTGAGATAATAGGAAATGCCTTGGAGGTGTTACCTCCAACAACCCCAGCCTCATTTTTCTTGAACTAGTTTTTCCCATCATAGTATAATAAATACATGTAACAGCATTTCACATCTGAGAGCTTACTTTATTATTACTTACTTAAAGAAGCCTATTTACAGAGTAAATATCTTAAAATATATTGGGACTTTGACTATATTCTACATTGCCCAAGAGGTAGTTGCCTATAGAGAAGAGAAGTGGGACTATGTATTCCCAACAGATTCCTTACCTTCAAACTGACAGATTAAATAGGTTGCCCAGGGATAGCCTCAAGGTCATTGAGAAGGGAGGCTAAAGAAACTAACCACCTAGGAGGGCTGCTATGAGTGGTTTTAGGACTCTTTAGTCCATAGGTACATTCTTTTTTTTTTTTTTGAGACAGAGTCTCACTATGTTGCCCTGGCTAGAGTGCCGTGGCGTCAGCCTCGCTCACAGCAACCTCAAACTCCTGGGCTCAAGCAATCCTCCTGCCTCAGCCTCCCAAGTGGCTGGGACTACAGGCATGTGCCACCATGCCCGGCTAATTTTTTCTATATACATCTTTAGCTGTCCAATTAATTTCTTTCTGTTTTTGGTAGAGACGGGGTCTCGCTCTTGCTCAGGCTGGTCTCGAACTCCTGAGCTCAAACAATCCACCCGCCTCGGCCTCCCAGAGTGCTAGGATTACAGGCGTGAGCCACCGCGCCTGGCCCATAGGTACATTCTTAAGACTATAGAGAACTTATAGATGGAGGATAGGATGTAAAACTCAAAAAAAAATGTAAAAGTAAAATAGTTTTTCTTACTGTGTTAAATGAAGCTATTGAGCAGCTTTTGAGTGAAGTGATTAAATTATTTCCATTTTCATGTGTGTGTTCTGAGGCAGCTTTAGTTTACCAAACTTGACCAATTTATTTAGGACCTAAGATGATAGTTACAGAAAATCTGGTTTTTTTCCTCCAAATATTGAAAACCTACTATGTGCCAAGCAGTGAAGACACGGTCCCTGTTTTCATGGAGTCAGCATTGTAGAGGTGGAAGACAGACAGAAACAAGTAAACAAAAGAAAGAAAGATTATTTCAGGTTGTGAAAATAAAAGAAAATCTGAAAATAAAAGAGGGCTTTGTAAATAGAGACTAGGTGGCAACATTACGTAGAATGTCAGGAAAAACTCTTTTGGGAAGGACATTTGACCTGCAATGTGAATGACAAGAGTTGTCCATTTGAAGATGTGAGTTAAGTATGATTTCAAGCACAAGAAACAATAAGCACCAACGACTTAAGCCAGACAAATTTATGGTGTGTTGGAGCAACAGGAAAGAAAATGTGACAGGGCCATGGTAAGTGTGAGGGTGAGAGTGGCGTCATGATGAGCTGAGAGGTAGAGGGAGGAAGGAATGGGGTTATATAGGCTTGTGGAATGAAATTTAGACTACATTCTAAGAATAGAAGGAGTCATTGAAAAATGTTTAAGGACAAGAGTAATGTGATCTAATTTACATTTTTCAAGACAGTCACTCTAAAAGTTGTTTAATGAGTGAATTATATTATAAAAGGAACCAAAAGAGGAAGCAGAAAGACCAGTTGGAAAGCTGTTGCAGTAATGTAGGCAAAAGGTGATAGTAGCTTGGATTATAGTGGAGACTAAAGAAAGTGGATGGATTTGGAAGTAGAGCTGAGAGTACTTTCCAATTGGATGTGGGTAGGGAAAGAAAAGGGAAAAGCAAATATTTTTCATCATTTCTCTGTAAGTCTCCCCCAGTTTTCTTGTCCTTACAAGAAATTATCTATTAATAGCAAGTGGCTGGGCGCAGTGGCTCACGCCTGTAATCTTAGCACTCTGAGAGGCGAGGCGGGTGGATTGTTTGAGCTCAGGAGTGCGAGCCCAGCCTGAGCAAGAGCAAGACCCCGGCTCTACTAAAAAAATAGAAAGAAATTAGCTGGTCAAGAAATTATCTATTAATAACATGTTAAAGGCCAGGCAGCATAGCCTATGCCTGTAATCCTAGCACTTTGGGAGGCCAAGGCAGGAGGATCACTTGAGGCCAGGAGTTCAAGACCAACCTGGGCAACATAGCAAGACTCTGTGTCTACAAAAAATCAAAAAAAGAAAATGAGCCAGGTGTGGTGGCATGTGCCTGTAGTCTTAGCTGCTCAGGACACTGAAGTAGGAGGATCGCTTGAGCCCAGGAGTTCAAGGTTACAGTGAGCTATGATCAGGTTACTGCACTCTAGCCTGAGCAACAGAGCAAGACTCTGTCATTAAAAAATGTATATATACAATTTCTTGTTTTCGTTTTATTTTTTCTGTATATTTTTCGTCGTCCAGATAATTTCTTTCTATTTTTAGTAGAGACGGGGTCTCGCTCTTGCTCAGGCTGGTCTTGAACTCCTGAGCTCAAACGATCCACCCACCTCGGCCTCCCGGAGTGCTAGGATTACAGGCGTGAGCTTCCACGCCCGGCCCTAAATACAATTTCAAATGTTGATTTTATTTAAATACTTTTCGGATTTGGGAATGATAATTCTTAGATGAAACTTGTGGATTCTGGGAAATAACTTGTAGTTAACAGATCCTAATAAAGCTAATAAGGAATACTGTTGTAGGCCAGTGACTTATTTCTGGGTTCTAATGTTGCGCTGCCCAATACGACAGCCACTAGCCCCATCTATTTAAATTTTAAATTAATTAAATAAAATCAAAGATACCATTAGTCCCACTACCCACATTTCAAGTGCTTGATAGTTATATGTGGGTAGTGGCTACTATACTGTATATCACAGAGTAGAACATTTCCATCCATAGCAGAAAGTTCTACTGGACAACACATCTCCAAAGTATTTGTTTTTGTTTGTTTGATTTGGCTGTGGCTGTCCATTAGCATTCATGAGAAGGGGAAATAATGTTATTAAAGAGCGTTACGTGGATATAAAAACATTCAGTGTTGAACGTGGACTAAGAACAGAACTGGCCCAAAAGAATGTCATGCAATCAATCATGTGGATTATTTTAGCCTTTATCAATTTAGAAAAGGAAAAAAGTTGTATTTTATGATCTTTATGGCATTGGGAAAGGTTTTAATGTTTTTAAGAGCATCTTTTTAAAGAACCAAGTTCTTTTGTATTTCCTGTTTCCATAGCTGGTTAGACTTAGCTGTGTTAGCTTTAATTTAAGGTGGCTGCATTTTGCATTTTTCCACTGGTCCTACTTATCAAAAAAATAATTTTGAATACTCTGGAATGAAAAGGGACATACCAAAATCACTACCATAGATGAACTTCCCCAATTCTGAACCACAGAAGAGAGAACAAGATCATCATGCCCGAGATCTCAAGTGTTGGATCGTGCTTGTGCTAACCAGTCCAACAGGGATCCAAGAAAGATTAAGGGTTTTCAGCCCTCTGCAGTTAGACCTTAAGGAATATTTTCTTAGGCTCATAGCTGGTAAATATGTTTTTGAAGAATTGCCCATTCGTAGGTTTTTAGAAGATTATCAAAAATTGTAATTCATGGGGAGATTTTTATGCTAAAAAGAAATCTATTTTCAGTGGAATTTAATATACATACTTAAGTTGTATGTTTTGCTATAACTATGGTTGAAAAGATAAGTATAAATCACATGTTTTAAGAAAGGACTTTTAGTTTTCTGGGAAAATATGTTATTTTAGAGGGATTCCTAGTACGTAATGTAACTGAAAAATGATCTGCCGCCTAATTTCTTGATGTGTAAGATACAGCTAGTTTTTGTCATGAACCAAGGTAAATATGCTATTCAACAAAAATTTATTGAATGCTCTTCCCTGTTCTAACAACTGGGGATATAGCAGTAATCAAAAAGTCCTGCCATCACAGAGTTTATTCTAGTGGAAAAAGAAGACAAAAACAAAAAAGTAAAATATATAGTATCTCAGTTGGTAATATATACAATGAAGAAAAAAATGAAGCAGTGAAGGGAATAGTGAAAGTAGGAAGGAGTGTTGCCGTTTAAGGAAGTTAAGGAAAGTCTCAACTGCTGAAGTGATATTTGAAGGAAGGAGAGAGCAAACCATGTGTCTCTCTGGGAGGTGATTGCAGACAGAAGTAGCAGTAAGTGGAGTGGCTCTGCAGTGGAAGTATGATTGGCGTGTTTAAGAGAAATCATGGAAAGCAGTGAGATGTAGAAGAGGCCAACCAGGTAAGGGGGAAGGTGATGTGGACATCTGTACACCCTTATTAGGCTCTTGTAAGGACTTTGACTTTTACTCTGAGATGAGGTGCCATCAGAGGGTTTTGAGCCAGGGAATGACATGATCTGATTTTTAAAAAGGATCAGTCTGCTCTGTAGGGAATGGCTTGTAGCAGAGTAAGAGTAGAAGCAATGAGCAGGGTTAGGAGACTGTTGCAGTAATCCAGGCAAGAGATGATGGTGGCTTGGACCAGAGCAAGAACAGTGAAAGTCTGATTCAGAATTTATTTTTATCTGGAGGTTTTCTAGAAGTGGAATATAAGTATAAAAAATCAGATATAATTGTTCTGTGAACATTACAATGCCCTTTTAATTGCTGTTCCCTAAATATGTCTAAAAATATTTTTCCTTTTTGGTTCTTATTCATTCTGAATGTGTGTGTGTTAATGACTTGTACTCTCTTAAAAAAAATACCTAGGGTTTGGACACAACTTATTTTCTAAAAACATGACTTATCTTTGGCATTTAACTCCTTTACTACCAAACACTTGTACAGCAGTGCCCTGTTCATATAGGCCTTACATAAATTTGGGTCGGTCTATTGAATCTCCACGGAAATTTCTTGGTCTTCCTTACTTTAGTCATTTGAAATTTTCTTTTTCCTCTTCTTTTCTCCCTCACTTTTCTGCTTCATGTAAACTTATCACTCCTTGAAATTTGCCTAGGTCTAACCATCATATGAGCTATGGATTCAAAATGGTAGGACTAGGTAGAAAGGAAGAAGCAAGTGGTACTCTGCCTGAAGATTTTTCCCTCCCCTTGTACCCAAATCACTGGTCTCATCACCTGAAACAGTGGTCCCCAACCTTCTTGGCACCAGGGACCAGTTTCATGGAAGACAGTTTTTCCACAGACTGCGGAGGGAATCACGGAGGATGGTTTTGGGATGATTCAAGTGCATTACGTTTATTGTGCACTTTATTTTTATTATTATTATATTGTCACTTGCCTCTCATTGATAGGGTTTTGATATGAGCCTGCAAGCAATTGATTTATTGTTGTCTCTGTGTAGTCAAACCTCTCTGTTAATGATAATCTGTATTTGCAGTTGCTCCCCAACACTAGCATCACCGTCTCAGCTCCACAGATTCTCATAAGGAGCGTGCAACCTAGATCTCTCTCGTGCGCAGTTTACGGTAGGGTTCACACTTGTATGAGAATCTAATGCCACCACTGATCTGACAGGAGGCACAGTTCAGGTGGTGATGTGAGCGATGGGGAACAGCTGTAAATACGGATGAAGTTTCACTTGGTCTCCCACTGCTCATCTCCTGCTGTGTGGCCTGGTTCCTAAGAGACCACGGACCAGTACCAGTATGCAGTCCCTGGGTGCAGACCACAGACCTGAAACAATAGGCCCAGGTAAATATGTTTTTCTACCCAGACACTCATCATGTATACTCTTCTTAAGTGAACAAAAAAAAGAGGAGGAAACAGGAGCCAGAGTTGGGCTATCTTTTAACCTGGTTTGTTATTCAGATATTGCTAGTAACTTCAAAAAAGAATCCCATTTTTAGAAACCTCAAAGTCACAGTTTTTTTTTTTTTTTTTAAATAGAAACAGGGTCAGCCAGGCTAGAGTGCAATGGCTGGATTGCAGCTCACTGTAGCCTCAAACTCACGGGCTCAAGGAATCCTCCCGCCTCAGCCTCCCACGTAGCTGAGACTACAGGCACACGCCACCACTCCTGGCTAATTTTTTTATTTTTTGTAGAGACGGGTCTCACTATGTTGCAAAAGCACAATTTTGATTCAAGGCAAAGAACAAAGGTAGTCACCTGAGGCAAGAGTCTTTAATCTCAGCTCTACCTTTTTAAGCCACACATCCTTCATGCCACTGTCCTGTTAAGAGTCCACACATCCACCACATGAATGACCACCAGGGTCATGGGGCTGGGTAAGGCCCATTCATGTTGCCAGTGCTGCAGAGGACTGAGTAGATGCGTTCTTGCTATCCCCTAAATTCCTAAACTAGCTTTTCCAGAGAAACAACAGTATTCAACAACTCTCTGAAGTAGGCATCTTTATTATTCCAGTTTTACAGATGGTGAAACTGAAACATAGTTAAGTGAACTTTCCAGGGTTACACAATTAGAGAAATGATTGCCTTGTTTTCTAATTTTCCTTGTGAAATTTTTGAACACATACAAAAAATAGACACATGAACCCCCATTGTATCCATCACCCAAATTCAGTAATTTAAAAGATTTTGCCACACATGGGTTTTTTTTTCTTTCTTTCTTTTTCTTTTTTTATATTTCAAAAAATTTACAAGGTACCGGTGTCTTTTGTACTTGGATGAGTTGTATCATGCAGGAGTCAGGGCTTTCAGTGTACCTGTCACCAAAAGCAAATCCCAGATAATAATGTCATTTTACCCTATATACTAAAGTATGAAGCTCTGAAAATTATGGACATTTTTATATATAACCACAATGCCATTTGCCATTAACAATAATTCCTTGGTATCATCTGACTTTTATTAAAAATTATTATTTTTATAACCTTTATTTCCACTGCAAAAGTCTAATAAGCACATGGATATTTGGAACTTAACCACCATAACTTTGTATATCACTGGATACAATATATATATTCTAGTAATTATTTTCTTTTTTATTTTTTTTTTTTGTAGAGACAGGGTCTCAGTATGGTGCTCAGGCTGGTCTCAAACTCCTGGGCTCGAGCAAACCTCCTTCCTCGGCCTCCCAAAGTGCTAAGATTATAGGCGTGAGCCACCACACCCAGCATATTTTAGTAATTAAATAAGTATAGAGTAGGAGAGCAGTCTATAGGCTGAGTTTCTAAGTTGTGAGTGCTTAATGATATGATTTAGCTCTAGATCTGTAACCGATGACTTTCTTTTTCTTTTTCAACTTCCTTCTTTAAAGTCATTTTTTAATACAGTTAAGGACAAAATTAAGTTGAAGAAATTCATTCTCTTTTGGTGATAGTATGGTCTTTTATATGCTTTAGAAAGATTGTCAAGCACTGTTTATGATTTTGTGCTATTTCACAACACATCTTGGGATTTACAAAGAGACTAGTAAATAGATTGTATCCATTAATATTACCATAGGAATCAACCTAGATTAATTTGAACAATTAAAGTGAAAGAAAATACTTTGGAACCAACTGTAATATTTTCCCAGTATTTTTTGTTACATGCCTTTTGAGCAAGTGTGTGTTGTGGACATTCTGCAGGAAAGAACCCCGTTTACTTCTTAGTTCACTTGCTATTGAACAGTAAATAAATGAATGGATATACTAAATAAATAAAACTCAGGTTACAGATTTTACCCTTAATTAAAAAAATTATGTGGCATAATTCCCTTATTACTGGTATAGTTTCCTGGCCTCAAAATGGGGCATCTGTTTATTACCATGATTCAGTAAGTTCTATTCTAGTGTTGTTGCCTAGATGTTCTTTTCAGTCTCTTTTTTACCATCTGAAACAATAATGAGCCACCTGGAAGCTATATGCATTTTCTTTGACTTTACCATATGGTCTGTAATCTAATTTCATCATGATATATTTGAAAGCTTCTCTTGAGTTGCCAGTTTTTTTTCCTTTTTCTAAGTTTTAATGCTAATCGTTTTCCATATAATTTAATAAATTTTCATTTTTAATTGAAAAATAAGTACCTAAAAATTTTGTTCACAAATGTCCATCATTTACTGCTCTAAAATATGCCACCTATAATTTTTCCTATCACTGTAAATAAAAGCATTGTAATCAAGCACATGGTTTAATTTATAAGAAACAGTATGAACTAAATGGAAGTCAAAACCTGGGTTCTCTTCCTAGCTCTGCCTTAACTAGCATTGCAGACTTTACACAGGTCACCTCAGTTTCTTCATCTACATAAAGGATTGAATTGGTTAATCTCACAGATCTTTCTAGTCTCAAATGTATATCTAAGTCAGGCACAGTGGTACACCACCTGTGGTTCCAGCAACTCAGGAGGCTGAGGTGGGAGGATCACTTAAGCCCAGGGGTTCAAGTCCAGCCTGGGCAACATAGTGAGACTCCATCTCAGGGAAAAAAAAAAAGTATATCTGGCATTACATGCATAAGGAAAGGTTGTGTATGTATTGTTGGCTCCCTTGTAACAAGATTATTACCATTTATTACCATTTTGTTGCTGCAATAGAATTTTTGTTCATTGCTAGGATATTTGAAAATATTGTATAGCTGAAACTAAAACCGGAAGTATTCTAGAGTCTCCTAATATATTAATATTATGTTGTTAAATTTTACTGTGATGCAGTTTGTTAAATTTTTTTTTTTTTTTTTTTTTTTTGAGACAGAGTCTCACTGTGTTGCCCGGGCTAGAGTGCCGTGGCGTCATCCTAGCTCACAGCAACCTCAAACTCCTGGGCTCAAGCGATCCTCCTGCCTCAGCCTCCCGAGTAGCTGGGACTACAGGCATGTGCCACCATGCCCGGCTAATTTTTTCTATATATTTTTAGTTGTCCAATTAATTTCTTTCTAATTTTAGTAGAGACGGGGTCTCGCTCTTGCTCAGGCTGGTTTCGAACTCCTGAGCTCAAATAATCCACCCGCCTCGGCCTCCCAGAGAGCTAGGATTACAGGCGTGAGCCACCGCACCCGGCCAGTTTGTTAATTTTTAAAGTGATTTTAAAGTAAATTAAGAAAGTTTGTGGCAACCATGCATCAAGCAAGTTGGTTGGTGCCATTTTTACAACATGTGCTCACTTCAGGTCCCTGTGTCACATTTTGGTAATGCTTACAAACATTTGAAAATTTTTCCTTGTTATATCTGATACAGTGATTGGTGATCTTTGATACTATTATGTAATTGGGGGAGGGTGGTGCACCATGAACTGTGCCCATAGAAAACGGTGAACTCAATTGACAAATGTGTGTGTTCTCACTACTCCACTGATTAGCCAGTTCCCCATCTCTACCTCTCCTCAGGCCTCCCTATTTCATGAAACACAGTAATACTGAAATTAGGCCAATTAAACCCTACAGTGGCCTCTCAGTGTTCAAGTGAAAGGAAAAGTCACATGTCTCTTACTTTAAATCAAAAGCCAGAAATGACTAAGCTTGGTGAGGAAGGCATGTCGGAAGCTAAGACAGGCTGAAAGCTAGGGCTTTTGCACCAAACAATGAAGTTGTAAAAGCAAAGGAAGTTTTTTGAAGGAAATTAAAAGTACTATTCCAGTGAATTCGTGAATGATAAGAAAGTGAAATAGCCTTATTGCTGATAAGGAGTAAGTTTTAGTAGTCTGGACAGAAGATCAAACCAGCCCCAGCATTTTCTTAAGCCAATGCCTAATCTAGAGCAAGGCCATAATTCTTCAATTGGTATGAAGGCTGAAAGAGGTGAGGAAGCCACAGAAGAAGAGTGTGAAGCTAGCAGAGGTTGGTTCCTGAGGTTTAAGCAAAGAAGCTATCCTCCATACCAAAAAAGTATAAGGTAAAACATCAGGTGCTAATGTAGAAGCTGCAGCAAGTTATCCAGAAAATTTATGTAAGATAACTGATGAAGGTGGCTACACTAAACAGATTTTCAATGTAGATGGAATAGCCTTATATTGGTAAAAGATTTCATCTAGAATTTTTATAGCTAGAGAGAAATAGTCAATGCCTGGCTTTAAAGGACAGGCTGACTGTCTTGTGAGAGATTAATGCAGCTGGTGACTTTAAGTTGAAGCCAGTGTTCATTTACCATTCTGAAAATTCTAGGGACCTTAAGAATTATGCTATGTCTACTCTTGTCTGTGCTCTATAAATAGAACAAAAAAGCCTAGATGACAGCACATAAATGTGCCATTAGCAACATTTATGATTCATGGGAGGAGGTAAATATATCAACAATAACAGTCTTCAGTGGAGGAAGTCACTATTGATACGGTGGAAATAGCAAGAGAAATAGATTCAGAAGGGAAGCCTAAAGATGTGACTAAATTGCTGCAATCTCGTGATAAAATTTGAACAAAGGAGAAGTTGCTTTTTATGGATGAGCAAAAAAAGTGGTTTCTTGAGATGCAATCTACTCCTGGTGAAGATACTATAAATGTTGTTGAAATGATTACAAAGGATTAGAATATTCCATAAACTTACTTGATAAAGCAGCAGCATGGTGTCAGAGGATTGATTCCAATATTAAAACAAGTTCTACTGTAGGTAAAATGCTATCAAACACCACAGCATGCTATAGAGAAATCTTTCATTAAAGGAAGAGTCAGTCAACATGGCAAACTTCACTCTTGTCTTACTTATTCTAAGAGATTGCCACAGCCACACCAACCTTCAACAGCCATCACCCTAATCAGTCAGCAGCCATCATTACCAAAGTAAGACCCTCCACCAGGCAAAAGATTGCAGCTCACTGAAGGCTCAGATGATAATTAGTATTTTTTTAGCATTAAAGTATTTTTTAGTTAGGTATGAGGTATGTATATTGCTTTTTTAAAACATATACTATTATACACTTAATAACCTACATTATAGTGTAAACATAACTTTCATATGCACAAACCAAAAAATTCATGTAACTTACTTTATTTCAATATTTGTTTTATTGTGGTGGTCTGGAACTGAACTCATGATATCTCTTAGGTATGCCTGTAATAGATAAATAAAAGATAAAGAAATTAAATCATAGCACTACAAAAAAATCGCAAAGGGAAACAGCAAAAGAAAAATTAAGGAGGCACAAACAAAATGACAATAGCAAGTCTTTACCTATCAATAATTACTTTAAATGTAAATGGATTAAATTCCCTCATCAAAAGACATAGAGTCGCTAAGTAGATTAAGAAACAAGACCCAATTACATGCTGCCTACAAGAGACTCGCTTTAGCTTTAAGGACACACAGTCTGAAAGCAAGGGAATAAAAAAAGGTATTTCATGCAAATAGTAATCAAAAGAGAATAGGGATGCTATACTTAACATCTGAGAAAATAGACTTTAAGACAAAAACTGACACAAGAGACAAAGAAGGTCATTATAGAATGTTAAAAGTGTCAATTCATCAGGAAGACATAACAATTATAAATATATATGCATCCAGTATCAGAGCACCTAAATATATAAAGCAAGTATCAGCATAAAAGAGAAATGACAGCAACACAATTGTAGGAGATGTCAAAATATTCAGTCAGAAAATCAATAAGGAATTACTGTATTTTAGCCACACTATGTACCAAATATACTTAACAGACACAGAACATTCCATCCAACAGCATCTAAATACACATTTTTCTCAGGTGCACACACAGCATTCTACAGGATATAGGCCACAAAACAAGACTTAACAAATTTAAGAAGAGTGAAATCATGTCATACATCTTTTCTGACCACAGTAATAGGAAACTATTATAGAAATCAATAAAAGGAGGAAACTTGGAAAATTCATAAATATGTGGAAATTAGCACACTTCTGAACAATCAGTGCATCAGATAAATCAAAAGGGAAATCAAATAATATCTTGAGGTGAAAACAAAAGCACAGTGTACTGAAACTTACAGGATGTAGCAAAAGCAAAACTAAGAGGAAAAGTTTTAGCAGTAAATGCTTACGTTAATAAAGAAGAAGAATTTCAAACAACTTTATACCCCAAGGAATTAGAAAAAGAAGAACTAAGCCCAAAGTTAGCAGAAGAAAGGAAATAATGAACATTAGAGCAGAAATAAAATAGAGACTAGAAAAAAGTAGAAAAGATCAACAAAGCTAGGAGTTGCTTTTTGAAAAGATAAACAAAATCGACAAACCTCTGGAGTAAGAAAAAAGACTCAAGAGAGAGGAGACATTACAACTGATGCCACAAATACAAAAGATCATAAGAGATTCCTATAACCTTATACTCCAACAAATTGGATAATCTAGAAGAATGAATAAATTCCTAGAAACATACAGCTTCCAAAACTGAATCATGAAGAAATAGAAAATATGATCAGACCTATGATGAATAAGGAGATTAAATCAGTAATCAAACACCTCCAAAAAGGAAAAGCCTAAAACCTGGCTTTACAGGTAAATTCTACCAAACATTTAAAGAAGAATTAATGCCAATCCTCAAAGTCTTGGCCAAAAAAAAACTGAAAAGTTCTCAGGTTAGAAGTAATTTAACAGAAAAAAAAAAAATTGAAGAAGAGGGAACACTTCCAAACTCATTTTACAAGGCCAGCATTACCCTTGATACGAAAGCCACACAAGGACATTAACAAAATAAAATGACAGTCCAGCATCTCTGATGGACATAGATGCAAAAATCCTCAACAATATTCTAGCAAACCAAATTCAAGAGCACATTTAAAGTATCATACATCATAATAATCAAGTGGAATTTATCCCTGAGGTGTAAGGATGATTTGCCATGTGTAAACCAGTAAATCTGATACACCAGATTAACAGAATGAAGGATAAAAATCATATGATCATCTCAATAGAGGCAGAAAAAAGCACTTGACAAAATTCAACATCCTTTCATGATAAAAACACTCAAAAAATTAAGTGTGGAAGGAGTGTACCTCAACATAATAAAGGCTATATATGGCCAGGTATGACAAGCCCACAGCAAACAATCATCATGGTGAACAAAATGTGGATGCCCACTCTTGCCACTTTTATTCAACATAGTACTGGAAGTCCTAGCCGGAGCACATGGATAAGAAAAATAAAAATATCCAAATCCAAAAGGAAGTAAAATTGTCTGTTTGCAGATGACGTGATAGAAAACACTAAAGACTATATATACCCACACCTGTCAGAACTAATAAATGAATTCAGCAAAGTTGACATACATAAAATCAACATACAAAAATTAGTTGGATTTCTGTATGCTAACAAAAAACTATTCATAAAGGAAATTAAGGAAACAATCCCATTTACAATAGTATCAGAAAGAATAAAATACTTAGGAATAACTCAGCCAAAAAGGTGGAAGTCTAGTATTTTACACTGAAAGTATAAAAACGCTGATGAAAGAAATTAAAGCAGATACAAATAAATGGAAAGACATCTCATGTTTATGGTTAGGATAAGGTGTCCATACTACCCAGAGCAATCTATAGATTCAATGCAACTTCTATCAAAATTCCAGTGACATTTTTTTTTTTTGAGACAGAGTCTCACTCGGTTCCCCAATTTAGAGTGCCATGGCTTCAGCCTAGCTCACAGCAACCTCAATCTCCTGGGCTCAAGCGATCCTTCTGTCTCAGCCTCCCAAGTAGCTGGGACTACAGGCATGCGCCACCATGCCCGGCTAATTTTTTCTATATGTATATTTTTAGTTGTCCAGATAATTTCTTTCTATTTTTAGTAGAGACAGAGTCTCACTCTTGCTCAGGTTGGTCTCGAACTCCTGACCTTGAGCGATCCACCTGCCTCGGCCTCCCAGAGTGCTAGGATTACAGGTGTGAGCCACCACACCCAGCCTCCAGTGACATTTTTTACAGAAATAAGAAAACAACCCTAAAATTTATATGGAATCACAAAAGACTCCAAATAGCCAAAGTCATCTTGAAAAAGAAAAACAAAGCTGTAGGTATCACACTTCCTAATTTTGAAATATGTGACAAAGCTATAGCAATTAAAACAATATGATACTAGCATAAAGGCAGACTTATAGACCAACGGAACAAAATAGCCCAGAAATAAACTCATTTACGATCAGCTGATCTTTGACAGGAGTACCAGGAACACACAATGGGGAAAGGATAGTGTCTTCAATAAATGGTGTCAGGAAAACTGGATATCCACATGCAAAAGAGAAAAATTGGATCCTGTCTTACACTATGGTCAAAAATCAATTTGAGACTTAAATGTACAATCTAACACTGTTAAACTGCTCAAAGAAAACAGGGTGAAAACAACTTGGCATTGGTCTTGGCAGTGATTTCCTGTTTTGACACAAAAAAAATAGGCAAGAAACTAAAAACACACAAGTGGGACTGCATCAAACTAAAAAGCTTCTGCATAACAAAGGAAACCATCAGCAGGATGAAAAGGCCAGCTGCAGAATGAATAAAAATATTTGCACACCATCCATTAAGTAAGAGTTTAATATCTAAAATGTATAAGTAACTCATACAACTCAATAGCAAAAAAACAAATAGCCTAATTAAAAAATGGGCAAAAGACTTGGATAGATATTTCTCTAAAGAAGACATACAAATGGTCACCAGGTATATGGAAAGGTACTCAAAATCATTAATCATGGAATGCAAAACTACAATGAGATATCATCTCATATCTTTTAGTATGCCTGTTGTCGAAAATAAAAAAATAATTGCGAGAATGTAGAAGAATTGAAACCCTTATACAACTGGTTAGTGATGATGTAGAATGGTGCAGCCACTATGGAAAAGCAGTATGGAGAGTCCTCAAAAAATTAAAAATAGAACTACCATATGATCCAGTAATCCCCCTTCTAGATATGTATCCAAAAGAATTGTATCAGGATCTCAAAGAGCTATCTACACTCCCATGTTCTTTGCAGCCTTATTCACAATAGCCAAGATAGGGAAACAACCTGAATGTCCATCAAAAGATGAATATGAGAGGCTGAGGTGGGAGGATCACTCGAAACCAGGAGTTTGAGGATCCAATGAGCTATGATGATGCCACTGTACTCTAGCCTGTAAGACAGAGAAAGACCCTTTCTCAAAACAAAAAATGAATAAAGAAAACGTGTAGGCCGGGCGCGGTGGCTCACTCCTGTAATCCTAGCACTCTGGGAGGCCTGGGTGGGAGGATTGCTTGAGCTCAGGAGTTTGAGACCAGCCTGAGCAAGAGCGAGACCCTGTCTCTACTAAAAATAGAAAGAAATTAGCCAAACAACTAGAAATTGAAAAAATTAGCCAGGCATGGTGGCGCATGCCTGTAGTCCAGCTACCTGGGAGGCTGAGGCAGGAGGATTGCTTGAGCCCAGGAGTTTGAGGTTGCTGTGAGCTAGACTGATGCCATGGCACTCTAGCCCAGGCAAGAGAGTGAGACTCTGTCTCAAAAAAAAAAAAATAAAAGAAATGTGGTATGTGTGTATGTGTGTGTGTGTATATTATATATATATGTATATGTGTATATATATATAAAAAACAGTATTATTCAGCTTTAAAGAAAGAAATGCTACCATATGCAACAACATGGATGAACCTAGAGGACCTGATGCTAGGTAAAGTAAGCCAGTCACGGAAGGACAAATACTATGTGATTCCAATTATATGAGGCATCTAAAATAGTCAAACTCTCAGAAGCAGAGAATAGAATGGTAGTTGTCAGCAGCTGTGGGGAGGGGGAAGTGGGGAATTGTTGCTCAGTGTGTATAAAATTATTTTGCAAGATGAAAAAGTTTTAGAGATCTGTTGTATAGCATGGTACCTGTAGTTAACGGTATGGCATTGTGCACTTTAAAATATGTTAAGATGATAGATCTCATGTTGATTAAATTGTTCTTACCACTAACACACACACACACACACACACACAACAAAAGGAAATTTTTGGAGGTGAAGAGTATGTTTAGTATCTTGATTGTGGTGATAATAGAGTTCATCAAGACATATGCATTAAATGTGTGCAATTTTTTGCTTATCAGTTATACTTAAAGCTTTTTTTAAAAAGGCAGGGAATTGTGACAAGAAAGAATCTGGTGGTCATTGGGTGTGTCCATCAAAGCACAGGAAGATGATGCCCCAGCAAGTGGATACGTAATCCCAATTCCGTCATCTAAAGATGTGTGTATTAGTCTATCAGAATGCATGTCTTTAAATGTCTGAATTAAGCCAGTATCTTCCCTTACAGTTGATCCCATGTTGATCAGATAAGCTTAAGACAATTTGCCTCACCTTGTACTTTCCCTAAAGAAAGGGATCTGATCATTCAGTGCAAATCTCCTTTGAATAGGACAATTTTTTTTTCTCATATTAGTCTCTTGTGAGTTGACCTGGCAGAATAGTCTTCATGACTCTAAATAATTGTGGTGATTCTAAACATTTATATGCGATAAAGCCAAGGAGCATAGATCATACTGTGGTCAATTCACCAAGATAAAGATACTTCATTAGACTTTTTGGAAACTGGCCAGCCAGCTTTCTGCATGGGCAATGAAATCTTTCCAACGTCTTTACTTTCAAGTTTCCAGACTAGATACTCTGGTTTTTGGTTTGTTTTTTTGTTTGTTTGTTTGTTTTTAGTGTGCTTGTTTTTTACATCCATATATTAATAACTAATTCATAAATACACCACCAGTATATTTATCACTCTGGTTTTATACTCATGATTGTGTAAAATCATCTAAATTAGCGTATGACACCATGCTATTTTTAGCTGGAGGCTTTGGATTGGTGCATTTTAGAAAAGACTTTGTAAACTTCCAAGTTTGAGATTTACTGGTGTCTTTCTTCAAGGTTCTGGTTACCTAAAATGATGTCTTTGATACATGGGTGCTGGTCCTAAAAATGGATGTAACTTTTTTGATTCATCACAACTAGTTTCCTAAACCTCCTCCGGAGGTAAGAAAAATTATATAGAAGGATGAATGCATTTTATCAAGACTCTTAGGTTGTTTGAATAATAAAATTTGGTGACTAATTTTTTTAAATCCTATTATGTTAATAGATAGTGGCTATACAATATTTAAAGGGTTGATTTTTTTATTTTTTTTTTTTTTTGGAGACAGAGTCTTGCTCTGTTGCCCGGGCCAGAGTGCCGTGGTGTCAGCCTAGCTCACAGCAACCTCAAACTACTGGGCTTAAGCAATCCTTCTGCCTCAGCCTCCCAAGTAGCTGAGATTACAGGCATGCACCACCATGCCCAGCTAATTTTTTCATATATTTTTAGTTGTCCAGCTAATTTCTTTCTATTTTTAGTAGAGACGGGGTCTCGATCTTACTCAGGCTGGTCTCGAACTCCTGACCTTGAGCGATCCTCCTGCCTGGGCCTCCCAGAGTGCCAGGATTACAGGCGTGAACCACCGCGCCCGGCCAGTGTTGATTTTTTTAAACAGTTATATTAAACATTTTTAAGCCCCCTACAGATCCAATCATGTGATACATAATTTACTCATTTTGTAAATATCCTGTCCATCAAGATTAAGTAAACATAAGATTTGCATAAATAATCTTTCAATTCTTCCCTCCCAATCTTAAACACAGTACATTTAGTGTTTCATATCTATGGTCCCTATGAGGCTGTAAATCTCAACTGGGAAGCGCATGCCTGCCTCCCCCTACCTCCCACCTCTGCTGAAAACCATTTGCAAAGAGTAATGTTACTGTTTGGAATGGATTATGCATGTAAACACTGTAGAGGAAAAATGTTTTAAAGATAATGTGTGTATATGTTGTATACATACATGTATATATAATAAAAATTATTCTAAACTTTATATGGAGAGACAAAAGACCTAGAAGAGCCAACCCAATATTGAAGGAAAACAAAGTTGAAGGACTGACACTACCTAACTTCAAGACTTATTAGAAAGCTGCAGTTATCCACATATTTGCTAAATGAATAGACAAATAGACATATCGCTAAAGGAAAAGACATATACCAGTGGAATGACATAGCCCAGACACAGACTCACATAAATTTAGTCAACTCATCTTTGTCAAAGGAGCAAAAACAAGACAATGGAGAAAAAGATAGTCTTTTCAACAAATGATGCTAATACAACTGGACATCCACATGCAAAAAAATTTAGAAGTAGACCTTATATCCTTCACAAAAAGTTAACTCAAAATGGATCTCAGACATAAATGTAAAATGCAAAACTATAAAACTGGAAGGTAACATAGGAGAAAACCTAGATGATCTTGGGTTTGTCAATAACTTTTGAGGTACAACACCAAAACCACAATCCATGAAAAAAGGAATTGATAAGCCCGACTTCATTAAAATTAAAATTTTTTGCTCTGCAAAAGGTACCGTTAAGGGCTGGGTCCAGTGGCTCATGTCTGTAATCCCAGTGCTTTGGAAGGCCAAGGAGGAAGGAGTCCCTTAAGGCCAGGAGTTTGAGCCAGCCTGGGCAACATAGAGAGACCCTATCTCTACAAAAAATTAAAAATTTTAAAACATTAGCCAGGCATGGTGGCATGTACCTCTAGTCCTAGCTGCTTAGTAGGCAGAGGCAGGAGGATCACTTCAGCCCAGGAGTTCAAGGTTGCAGTGAGCTATGATTGGGCCACTACACTCCAGCCTGAGCAACAGAGCAAGACCCTGTCTCTAAAAAAAAAAAAAAAAAGATACTGTTAAGAGAAAAAGAAGAAAAGCCACTGTTTGGGAGAAAATATTTACAAAAGACATGTCTGATAAAGCACTGTTATCCAAGATGTACAATGACCTCTTAAAACTCAACAATAAGAAAACAACCCAATTAAGTGGGCAAAAGATCTGAACAGACACCTCACCAAAAAAGATACAGATAGCAAATAAGCATATGAAAAGATATTCCACATCATGTCATCAGGGAAACTGCAAATTAAAACAGCAATGATATACCACTTCACACCTACTAAAATGGCAAAAATCTGAAATCCAAAATACTATCAGCAAATATTGGTGAGGATATGGAGCAACAGAAAATCTCGTTCATTGCTGGTGGGAATGCAAAATGGTACAGCCACTTTGAAAGACATTTTTGTGATTTTTTTCAAAACTAAACATACTTTTATTATACTGTTCAGCAATCAAACCCCTTGGTATTTACCCAAAGGGGTTGAAATTTATGCCCACATGACCAGCACACAGATGTTTGTAGTAGCTTTATTAATAATTGCCAAAACTTGGAAGCAACCAAGATGTCCTGCAGTAGGTGACTCGATAAATAAACTTTGGTACATCCAGGCAATGGAATATTACTCAATGCTAAAAAAAAAAAAAAAAAAACAGAGCTCTATCTAACAAGCCATAAAAAGACATGGAGGAAACTTAAATGCATATTTCTTAGTGAAAGAAGCCAATCTGAAAAGGCTCCCATACTGTGTGATTCCAACCATATGACATTCTGGAAGAGACAAAACTGTGGAGACGTTAAAAAGATGAGTAGTTGTCAGGGGGGTTAGAGGGAGAAAGAGATCAATAAGCAGAGCACAGAAAATTTTTAGGGCATTGAAACTACTCTGTATGGTACTATCATAGTGGATACCTGTCATTATCATTTGTCCAAAGACATAGAAAGTAAAACACCAAGAGTGAATCCTCATTTAGAGTCCTAAACTACAGACTTTGAGTGATAATGAAGTATCAATGTAGGTTTGCCAGTTGTAAAAAATGTACTACTCTGGCAGGAGATGTTGATAATGGGGAAGGGTATGCATGTGTGCAGGTAGTAAAACTTCTCTAAAAAAATTTGAAAAGATATATGTATAAATGTTAAAAATTCTCCTCTAAAAGGTAATTACGTAAGTCAGCATTTTCTGACAGTTTGTTTTCAGAGAAATAAACTATGTAGTCAAAAGGATAATTAGCCCTGAAATGATTTATACTGCAGTAAACTGTGTATTAATTCAAGACATGAGAATTAGTTATCTTAGTTTTCTAAGAAATAATCAGATTTTTAAATGCCAGATTTAATTCATCTTGCATTCTTAATAGACAAAGTGTATAAATTCCACACACTTTACACTCATTTCCCAGCTCCAGTCTGAAACAATGACCCTCAACTGTACTTCCTTGCATTTACAAATACTTTCATATGTAAAAGGTTACTAAACTGAAAAACCAAGAAGATTCTTCATTAAAAAGAAAATAGGGGCCGGGCGTGGTGGCTCACGCCTGTAATCCTAGCACTCTGGGAGGCCGAGGTGGGCGGATTGTTTGAGCTCAGGAGTTCAAAACCAGCCTGAGCAAGAGCGAGACCCCGTCTCTACCAAAAATAGAAAAAATTAGCCGGGCATGGTGGCACATGCCTGTAGTCCCAGCTACTCGGGAGGCTGAGGCAGAAGGATTGCTTGAGCCCAGGAGTTTGAGGTTGCTGTGAGCTAGGCTAATGCCACGGCACTCTAGCCCGGGCAAAAGAGTGAGACTCTGTCTCAAAAAAATAAAAAAAGAAAATAGGAAATACTTAAGAACTGCATTATTAAACTGTTATTATTTGCTTATAGTTTTACTAGGTATTTATGTAGGTTTTACAGAAAAATACGGCCTAAACATATAAAAATGAATTGTTAAGAATCCTAAATTGAAAGCACTCTGGAAGTTGATACAAACAGTACTCCAGGAAAAAAAAAAAAACCTTAAAATGCAATAACTATAAGAGGCCTTATTTTCTTTGAAGGGTTAACTGACAAGACAGCAGGCAGTCCTCCTTTGTGAGAGGAAAAAAGATATGGAGAAAAGACTAAGCTAGAATTCTTTTAAGGATAATCAAACACTGTATTTGTGACAAAGTTCTTAAAGAATTTCCAAAGTAAAGCCTTTTTTATTTTTATCAGAGACTAGGAAACTCCTAATGACTTGTGGGTTTTTTTGGTTTGGTTTTTGACAGCTGTGACTTAAGTTGATTAAAAAGTGACATTTCTGATAGAAAAACCTTTTTCTCAGAATATGAAGTCTTGCCCCAGCACGTTGATAAGCCTAAAATAAATTAGGAATTGGTCCTAACATAAATGGAATTAATTTTGCTTCTCCTTTTACCAACTTTTGTGTTAATCTTTAGTAGTAAGCTCTGTCATTGGCTCCAAACTACTTGCGCTTTCTTAACGTACTGAAGGAAGTAAATCTTAGAAGTTGGCAGTTGTGGAGTGGGGGGTGGCTAACGTCTGTAATCGTAGCACTTTAGGAGGCTGAGTTAGGAGGATCGCTTGAGCCCGGGAGTTTGAGGTGGCAGTGAGCTGTGATGATGCCACTGCACTCTAGCTCGGCCAACATAGCAAGACTCCGTTTAAAAAAAAAAAAAAATCGGCGAGCATATATCATTTAAAATGAAGTTATGAAAATCAGGGCCAGGCACTGTGGCTCACGCCTGTAATCCTACCACCCTGGGAGGCCAAGGCAAGAGAATTGCTTAAGGCCAGGAGTTCAAGACCAGCCTGAGCAAGAGCGAGACCAGATCCTGTCTCTACTAAAAATAGAAAAATTAGCTAGGCACAGTGGCGTCTGCCTGTAGTCCTAGGTACTTGGGAGACTGAGGCAGGAGGATCACTTGAGCCCAGGAGTTTAAGGTTGCAGTGAGCTGTGATGACAACACTGCACTCCAGCCCAGGCAACAGAGTGAGACCCTATCTCAAAAAAAAATAAAGTTGGCAGTTATAAATAGAGAGTATTGGCGAATGTGATGAATATGACATTTTAAAATGTAGACAGATCATGTTTGTAGGCCTAGAATTTTTGTTGTTTGGGTTTTTAATATTCCTACGGGACTCTAGGTCTAGGTCAATGGTCCTTAATCTTTTGTGGTTAATCTGATGAAAGTTAGTGACCCTCTTCCCAGAAAGTGCACATATGTACAATATTTTGCCAGTAGTTTCTAGGATGGACCCCCCCCAGGTTAAGGACCCATAAATCTCAATTTTTGTACCATTTAGAAGTACGTATTTATACAATATTGGTTTTAATTTTTAAAAAGATATAAAGTAGTTTTCTTAATAAATATTTTTCATTTTGCCAGTTTCTAACATTGTTATATAATGTCTTAAAATAATACACTGAAATTTAAAAATTGGTATAGATACTATCAGGATATATATTGTCTTTAGTACCTACACTACTTTTCGTTCATTCTCTTGCCAAATTCTAACTCCAACTTTAATGTAAATCAGAGTCAATGGATAAAATAATTTATTAATAGTTTAAATTTATATAAATGAATAACGCTTTAAAATCTATCAACGAGAAACCCATACTCCTTATTCCAAGAACATCTAATTTGAGTAGTCTTATAAGTGAAAATGTTATTCTCATTAATAGTATTAATGCTAGAAGTCTTAGAAAATCTGAGGTAAAAAAGATGAGCTAACACTTTATACTGTAGGCCTATGCTTTAGCTGTTGAATTTCAAGACTAGTCCCCAAAAGATGGATGATAATTAGAGGCAAAATGACAAAACAAGTGTTTCGAAATTTATGGGAAAGATGGTCACTATGCAGTAATATAAAATTATGGCTTTTTATTTTTATTTTTTTTTATTATTTTTGTTTCGTTTTCAGACAGAGTCTTGCTCTGTTGCCTGGGCTAGAGTGCCCTGGCGTCAGGCTAGCTCACAGCAACCTCAAACTCCTGGGCTCAAGCAATCCTTCTGCCTCAGCTTCCCGAGTAGCTGGGACTACATGCATGCGCCACCATGCCCAGCTAACTTTTTCTATATATTTTTAGTTGTCCAGCTAATTTCTTTCTATTTTTAGTAGAGACGGGGTCTGGCTGTTGCTCCGGCTGGTCTAGAACTCCTGACCTCCAGAGATCGTCCTGCCTCCTGCCTTTGGCCTCCCAGAGTGCTAGGATTACAGGCGTGAACCACCACGCCCAGCCAAAATTATGGCTTTTTAAATTACTTTCTCTGTTTTTATTTCTAACTGAAGACTTTCACTCAATGCTTTAAGATCAAAATTCAAGGACCATGAATTTATAGAATTAGAGAATTTTTAAGTTGAAGATGACTTACACGTGAGGTTTAGTGACATGAGAACTAAGAGCAAGATTACAAATACGATTAATGATTGTGATGATTATAAGAAGAAATTAGATGTTGCTAATGTGATAGGTTTTTTGCTGTTAAAATAACTTAAAAATTCGTTTATTTTACAAGTAAGAAAACTGCATTTCAGAGAATTATTACATTTTGGACACCTGATTTCCTATTTAATGCTCTTTCAACACTACATTTATTTCTTCTGGGCAATCCTTTAAAAGTGTGAATAACATTATTCTTACAGATTATAATGTGGTTTATATTGGTTGTCTCAATCAACAAAGGACACTAAGAGTTTCATTCAGGCCAGTGTGGTCAGTTATGAAAAAGAAAATAATTATAAATACTTAAATGATTTATGTCAAGCAAATGTAATGTTTAATATTTTCAACATCATACGGATTATGTCAAGAAAAAATAACCTGTTATACTTTCAGTTTAGCAATGAGCATAACTCAGTGAACATAGTCCAAGCTAGCGAAAGCTCTTGGATTGGTGAAGGATAAATAAGTTTGATTTAGGAAATAAAATGAATGGATAAAATCTTTCATATATAATTTTGTAGTGCTGGGAATAGTGAAGTTAATTTGGGTAATACTGTCTAGATTATTTGGGTACCTAGAAGCACTAAGTCATGGTCTGAATAAGAAGTTTTATGTTGCTGGGTAGTTGAGGAAATTCAGTGTTGCTTGTCAGTAAAATTTAAGTGCCTAGGACGATGACATTACTAGGAGATTTTAGCCACAATTGAAAAGGGAAGTAGAAATAGAAAAAACTTTTCTGTTTTAAATTCAGTAAATTCAGATAATAGCTGTGAGATAAATAAATTGGGGAAATGTTTTATTAAACCTTACTTTTAATTTTACTGGTAACCATAATGGAGATATAGTCGCCATTATGCCAATAATTGCCAAAAGTTTCAATACTTTTTGTTAAAAGTCCTGGTCATCAGCCATGGTAGTGAAAGGTTATTTTTCTGCTCTTATTTTTAATCATAAGGTCTTTGTATTCCATCACTAAGAGATAAGTGCTCTTTATTCACCACATATAGTAAATAAAATAGTACATATTCATATATAAATATAACCATGGTACATTAAATGAGCTTCTGGGTCCACTTCTGGTACCTTGATAAGTATGAATGTCTAATAGTGGTTTGAAGTAGCAGAAAAGGGGGAGATTAGATAGAAGGGTAGAAAAGAGGACAGATGTCTTGAGAAATGTGGATGAACTGTGTACATTGTAGGGGGAGTAACCCACAGGAGGGGGAAGACAGAAGAAGGAATACCCAGACCTTGATGTGAGTGACACAGATTGAAATGTTTGGGAAAACTAAAATAATGGAATAAACACCAGCATAGTCATCTTAAATTCTGTGGGCCTATTGTAGAAAATAAGTGGAGAAGACTTGCTGTTTGGAGGAGCTAATTTCATTTTTCCCTGTCTATATATCTTTTCATTCCTGGTTTCTCTGAAGAGAATGAGAAAATGAGAATTCCTGCCTCCTGTGGGAGGACTTGCTTTTAAATCACTCATAGCCCGCAGGCTGCATTTTTTCAGGTCTAAGTAGAAATAGCAGTGGAGATTAAATATGATATCTTCAAGATAAATGAATTACAGTCAATGGAAAGTCAGAAATGACATCATGGGTGAAGACAGGTGAGCTCATTTGTTCTGTTCATGAAGGATGGTTGTCTTGAGTTTTGCTTTTTATTTTAAGTTCTTGGATTTAGTTTGTATTTGAGTTAATGGGAGGAATGGGGGAAAGAGGGTGTTTTCTATATGTGTTTTCTAATATCTGCAACATACGTTGGCAGCATAATCAAGATGTGTTTTTGGTTGTAGGATTTTTTTTAAATCATGGATAACATTTCCTCAACTCCTGCTTTCTTATAGGGAAAAACTAGTCATTGGTCTTAGAGTTTTTAATGTTATATTTATAGCCAGAAAGAAAGGTAAAAAATGGACTGGGCTTTCTGCCAATTATATTAATCGTAAGAGCAATAGTATTAACCAAATGCCTTTAATTATATTTCTGTCAATGATAGTATGTTTTTAAATGAAGGCAACCAGGAAACTAAGGTATATATACATTATGATAATTTTTAGAGCAGCACTGCCCAGTAAAAATATAGTATGGATCACATATGAAATATTAAATTTTCTAGCTTTTTTTAGATACCTTAGAATTTTTTATGTAAATGATCGTGTAATTTGCAAATAAGGGCAGTTTTACTTCTGTTCCAATCCATATGCTTTGTATTGATGGTTTTATGGAGTATATTTTTAATAGCTGGTTTAAGTTTCTTGTCTACTGATTCCTTTGTCTGCCATTTCTCAGTACATTTCTATTGATTTATTTTTCTCCTTGTTGTGAGTCATTTTGCCTTTTCCTTCATGCCTGGTGATTTTTTATTGTATGCCAGACATTATTAATTTTACATTGCTGAGTGGTATGTGTGTGTGTATATTTCGGTATTCCTTTAAAGAGTGTTGAACTTTGTTCTGATATACGGTAAATTTATGTGAAATCAGTTTGACCTTTGCTTTTAAAAGCTGTGTGTTAGGGCAGATTCAAAGCACCCTGTAGCTAATTAAGCACCTAGGGCTCATTAATCTTCACTAGTAAGGCATGACTTTTCCGAGAACTCTACCCAATGTCCCTGTATTACAAGATTGATTAACTTTGGCTAGGAGTAACATAAACTCTTCTCACCAGTGCGTGTGCTCTACTGTTTTCCAGTGGTACTTTGTCTAGCCTTGTGCAGTTTTACATGTGTAGATTATTACTCAGCCAGAAACCTGTGTAGTATCAAGTCTTTGCAGATCTGTGGAGCCCTCTCTGTACAGTCCCTTTGTCTCTGGTACTCTGTTCAATAAATTCTAGCCTGCAAATTGCCCAAAATCTTTGTCTCCTTAACTCAGGAAGACCACTGGGCTATGTTTAGGTTCCCCCACTGTGTATTGTAACCGTGAACTCTCTCTAGGCCATAATGTGAGGCAATCATAGTGCACACTTCATTTTTTCCCCCATCTTTCAGGGATCACAGTCCTATATTGCTTATTGTCCAATGCCTGAAGACAGTTGTTTCATATGTTTTGTCCAAGTTTTTAGTTGTTTACAGTGAGAGGGCAGGCAGTTCTCATGGCTGTTTAATCCTTTGGAAAAGTAAAAGTCTCTTACATATGTGTGTTTCAGTACCACGGGACAATGTTAAGGATATTACAGTAGTAATTAATGAAAGTTGGGTTGAAGGGAGAAAAATATTGGGATTGTATGACTCTAAATATTATTAGAAATTAAATGTGATCTTCTACTTAATATGAAAACTTACATTATCTAAAAACAAATATTCATTCTTTTAGAAGTCTTTAAATTTTTTCTTTTTCTTTTTAAGAAAACTTATGAGAAACAAACAACATCTTTATAATTCATGGATATGGTAGCAACTTTAAAGAAAAGAGAAAATACTTTTTTTTTTTTGAGACAGAGTCTGGCTCTGTTGCCCGGGGTAGAGTGCCATGGCGTCAGCCTAGCTCACAGCAACCTCAAACTCCTGGGCTCAAGCGATCCTCCTGCCTCAGCCTCTCGAGTAGCTGGGACTATAGGCATGCGCCACCATGCCCGGCTAATTTTTTCTATATATTTTTAGTTGTCCGATTAATTTCTTTCTATTTTTAGTAGAGACGGGGTCTCGCTCTTGCTCAGGCTGGTCTTGAACTCCTGACCTTGAGCGATCCACCCGCCTCAGCCTCCCAGAGTGCTAGGATTACAGGCATGAGCCACCGCGCCCGGCCGAGAAAATACTTTAAAAGTAAACATAGTTATATATTGGAGAAATATGTCCTTTGGAGTCCGATATGGAAGCTATTCTCTCAAAAACAGTTTTATATTTTTTTTAAACAGGAAAAAAATGGGTTGTTTTTTTTTTTAAAGTTTGAGATCTTTCTTTGAAATTTTTTTTAGAATACAGTTTTTCTGGTCATCACATGGAAAGTTGATTGGATTTACTAGAGTGACTAATTTAAATTTTTTTAAAGATCAAGAAAAAAATTAGATTATTTCCGTTAGTAATCTCTCTAATGTTTTCCTTGACATGTTCTACATTGGCTATTTTATAACCTTTTTCCCATTTACCACTTGGATTCTTAATATTTTTCTTCTTGATTTAGGTAAGGTTCTTTTATATATAAAAAATAACTGCAGCTTTTTTGACACGTTTCTCTTAGTATGTTGGCTTGCCCTTTTTAGTGAGGTATGCTGTTGGATATCAAGTTTTTTATTTTTATGTAGTCAAAAAATTCTCTCTTCCTTTCTGATTTATTATTTCTAAGCTTAGAACGTATTGACTATCTTAAAGGCACCACAAGCCTAACGGTGTGCAAAATAATGCTCATAATGTGACTCATAACTCCACCACCTCACCTCAACCCCCTCGAAAAAAATTCCCTCATTAATTTTTGAATCATTTCTAGTAATCCCTGTCCCAGTAAGAAGCTCCACCATCTGTGTGGTTCTACAAACAGAAGACTTAAAAGTTGTTCTTGATTACTCTCTCCCTTACCCCCTATAGCTAAAATCCAGCACCTACTCCTGTCCATTTTACCACCTAAATATAGCTTGAAGCTGTCGTTCTCTCTACTTCTGCCAAAAAAAAAAAAAAAAAATTCAAGCTTCCATTATCTCTCATGTCTGTTACTAAAATACACTCTTAACTCATCTCCCCACTTTGGCCTCCTTCCATGCTATTCTAATGCTACAGTAATAATTTTGAGACACAAATTTGTGTTTTTCTCTCCTTAAAACCATTTTTGGCCAACCTGAGCAACGTAGCAAGACACTGTCTCTACGAAAAATAGAAAAATGAGCTGGGCATGGTAGCACACACCTGTAGTCCCACCTGCTCTGAAGGCTGAGGTAGGAGGATCACCTGAGCCCAGGAGTTTGAGGTTGCTGTGAGCTGTGATGATGCCACTGCACTCCAACCTGAGTGACAGAGCAAGACCCTGCTTCAAAAAAAACCAAACAACCATTTTTGGACATTTCATTGTTGTAAAGGCAAAAACTAAAGTTTTTTTCTTTGACATAGAACCCTACCTACCTCTACAACCTCATTTCATGTTACGTTTACTTACTTCCTCTGTACTCCAGTCACACTGCATTCCTTTCGGCTCACTTTGCTCCCTTCAGAAAGCTCTGAAGATGCTTCTCCTTTTCCCTGTAACATTCTCTCCCTACCTTCCTTCTCCTGGTAATTCCCACTTATCCTTAAGATCAATTTTTTTTAAATACTTTTTATTTCTGTATCTGCTGTTTGAATCAGAACCATTTTAATCAATTTATTTTGAGAAGCCCTCTCTGACTTACATGTTGTCAAATACCACCATGATATGTAGCACTGTGTACTTGTCCTTACAAGCACTGGATCCCCATGGTGTCTCCATACATAACACAGAAACTTGCACTTAATAGGCCCTCAGGGAATATCTGCTTGAATGAATTAATGATTGTTCCTCAAGCTAAATTTTAGAATCATTTAGGTTTTTCAGTGACATTAGACATTAAGGTCATTAATTTGGGCAAATGTGAAATGGTATTTTTCATTTATTTAAATCTTTTATCACTTTGGTGGTTAATGCTTTTTTTTGTTTTTTTATTGATATAGTTCTTATTAAAGTTATCCTTAAGTTTTGTGTTATAAATGGAATCTCTAGTTGGTTATTTGTATTTTGGAGTTTTATCTTTATCCAGTTATTAGTTTTCTCCCACTTTATTTAGAATTTTACTAGAAAATAAATTATGTAGGTTGTATATTTAGATAAACTATGTAAATTTATTTAGAATTTTACTAGAAAAGTACATGTTGCATAGTAAAATTATCCAAAACTGAAATGATTTTTTTACATAATCATAGCTATATGTTTAATCATAAAACTGGGGAAAGTTCTCTTTAGATTTTAGTCAAGGAATATTTCTTTCTGAGAAAATATCTTTAAGGCAGTGCCCTACCCTTGAACATTTAACATGTTAACTAAGTTAACTGGTTTGAAAAATGTTTATATTATAATTATAATATCTATATAAAATTTAGAGCTCATACAGTTGTTCATATATGTCATTTTGTTACTCACTCCCTAAACTCTGTAAGGTTCGTGGTGGTATTAATGACGAAGAATTTAGTCACAGGCCCATTGAGAGACTTTTTCATGGTCATTAAAATACTGAGTTCCTGAACCAATCTTTATTCCCCACTCCATCTTATTCTTTAAAGCCTATGCTATTTCTCCTGTGTCATGTTGCTTTGCATTTTATGTATAAAGCAATCTGAAAGTACTTAATTGGATTCCAAGTGAGTTGTTTAAGTTGGAAACTGCTAGAATATCCCTGTTGCACACATAAGTGCACATGTAAGAAAAACATCTATTGGATGTCGGGCAGGGGGGAGGGGGGAGGAGGGAACAGGTATATGCATACACAAAGAGTGCGATGTGCACCATCCAAGGGATGGACACGCTTGAAGCTCGGACTGGTGGGGGGCAACCTACGTACCTAAATATCTGTACCCCCATAATATGCTGAAAGGAAAAAAAAAAGAATATCCCTGTTGCATATTTTTAATATTTATATTTTTATGTATTATTTAGAAAATCATTTAAAATAATTTTTCTTGTAGAAATCTCCAGAAGTTTTGTCTTTTTGGAGACATAAGTGTTCTACAGCAGCAAGGAAGTTTGTCAAATACATACCTCAGCAAGGTGGACCCTGATGGCAAAAAAATTAAACAGTAAGTTATATAGTTAATAGATAGAGGCTTATATTAATAATAATTTGTTTCTGAAAAATTAGAAGACACAGAGGAGTAATGATTTTTTCCTCAAAAGAACATATGTCCTGGAAATGTCTTAACGATGAAATACAGTGATCCGCATATGCCATTCCATGTCATAACTATAAGATAAATCAAAGAACTTGCTGGATGATCACAGCTATTTAAAATTTATTTCTCTGCTTGCCTTTGTTATAACATAAATTGTATGTCATCGGTCTTTTCTACTAAATAGATGTAAAATGCTGTTTTCCTTGCCAGAACATATTTCTATGTATTTAATAAATCAATATGTTTAATATACTTTATTTTAATGTGAATTTTAATGGTATTTATATTGGGTTGAATAGAAATTAATGAGAGGAAATGGATCTCAACACTGCATGCCATCCATTCATTGCCTATTTTCAAGTCAGCGTTAAAAAATTTATAGCTAAATATTAATGGGATCATTGTGGCATGTGTTTTCCTTATAGAATTCAGCAACTGTTTGAAGAAATACTGAGTAATAGTAGGCAACTGAAATGGCTGTCCTGTGGGTTTATGCTGGAAATAGTAACCCCAACATCACTGTCATCTCTCTCTAACGCTATTGCCAACACCATGGAGCACCTGAGTTTACTGGACAATACTACTCCTGGTAACAGCACTCTTATTACTGCAGTTGAACTGGAGCGATTTGTGAATTTGCACTCACTTGCCTTGGATTTCTGTGACTTTACAGCTGAAATGGCAAGAGTCTTAACCGATAGTAACCACGTGCCTTTGCAGCGACTGTCTCTTCTGGTCCATAATGTTTCTGTGATGCACAAGTCTCTGGACAACATGCCAAATGATGAGCATTGGAAAGCCCTGTCACGAAAGAGCACCAGCCTTCGGGTCTATATAATGGCTTTTGATATCAAGAGTGAAGATATGTTCAAGATTCTAAAACCCAGTATACCACTAGAGAGAATTCATTTTGACAGCTATATCACCTGTGTTTCAGGGGCTATTGTTGATCTTATATCCAGGCAGTATGACAAGTTCCTCACTCATTTTATATTAATGAATGATGTGATTGACACGTCTGGTTTTCCAGATCTCAGTGACAACCGAAATGAAGATCCATTGGTTTTATTAGCATGGAGGTGCACAAAGCTCTCTCTTCTGGCAATTCATGGTAGGTGATTTTGTTCACTGTAATTTGATATTGGCATTATACTTAAGATATTTTGTGGCCATAAAAAGATAGCACTAATCTTTATAGTGTCAAGAAATCTCGATATTATAGAAACAAATTGATATGCAGATTCTTATGCCTTTTAAAGTTTATAGGATATCACTTACAAATGGAAAGTCATACTCTCAACCATTAAGTGTTGTGCTCCAGCTTCCCTGTTAGTTTTTTGTCCCCTATGTGAATTATGGTATTTCACAAAAATGGCATTTGAAATTAAGTATATAAGAAAATATACATATCTCTCTGCAAGTAGATATAATTCCTCTAATCACAAGAACCCTTAAATACATAGCACAGAAGGAAGAGAAAGTATAATTTCTTTCATGCTCACTGCCTCATGTTTCAGGTTCTAGGCATCAAAGTATTAATTTGATATTTTTTAAATCTTGGTTCCATTGGTTAAGTATATGTTTAGGTCTTACTGGGGCCTTTCACTTTAATGTGAACTATTCTTATTTGGCAAGAGAGTTGCTATTCTGACAAAAGAACATTTTAGTTTCTTTTCTGATACTTACAAAATAATCTATAAGAATGTCTTAAGCTTTCTTTATTAGCTCTGTTTCATTATTTTCAAATTTTTTTTTTTTTAGTCTGCATTTGTGTGTGGGAATGTATGTGTCTTGCTTTTCAAGTTTTGCTCTATAGTTTGGCCAGTCATCAGAGGTAGTAGCAAAAACTAGATTAATATTGAAAGTGGTAAGTAAAATGGGGAAAAAGAAATGTCAGATTATTTAAAAGTTAATTTAAGCTAGTCTTTTTAAAGTCTTTTTCTTCTTTTAAGAAATAAAACATCAGATACTACAGCTAAAGCTCCTCCCCCATCCATTCTTCTTTAGTCCTTCTCAGAGGTAACCATTATTCTGAAGTTGGTACATATCATTCCCATGACTGTTTTATACTTTACATATTGCTCTGACAACAGTTTATCTTTAAAGTGTCCCTTCATAACTGGACTGGGAAGCATCATAGGAGATGATTTTTCACAAATGAAAAATACCAGTTTACTATGTATTGTTAATGGATACATATATATGAAGTAAAAATTTGATCCATATGATACATCACTCTCCAAAGCTATAAAATTTATTTACATATACTTTAAATGTCTTCTGTTTACTGAATGAAACGATATCAGAATAGGATTAGATCACCTTCCAGCTCACCATCCATAGTGGTGTTCTTGAAGATAGTATCAAACTTTTAGCCTTTTTTTTTTCTGGGCTAAACAATCATGCTTCCTTTTCCAATTTCAATATCTTTTTAAAGGAAAAGAACCAACGTGTTAAGTGAGATACAAATTTTAAGCTTCTCAAGAAGTACTGAATGAGGAAAAGACTAACTTATCAGAGAGACAAAATGAAATGCAAGGAAATGACATTATTGTGCTTATTTTCCAGGTTACACAGTGTGGGCACACAACCTCATTGCCATTGCTCGTCTTCGTGGCTCTGATCTGAAAATGCTTGAAGTCACCGAAGAAAGCATTGATTTTGACCAAGGTGAACTAGCCGACCAGGATGTAGATCCAGTGCATAACCTCATTGAGCAGGTATCCCTGGGCCTGGGTCAACCTTGGCACGCAGTCATGGACATTGAATCACTCAGTGTCTTCACTGAACCAAATCGTCATTTCTATAGAGAGATGCAAAGCTTCAGCGAAGACATTTAGCTTTTTTTAAATGTACAATTCCTGTGGTTACATATGCAAGTAGGGTCCTATTATGTTTTTTTTCAGTAGCGTGAATTAATCCCTTTGTGCTGTGTTTAATCAGTATTAGCTTTATAGAACTATGTATGTATATTCTACTTCTTGATCAAAGAACGTAGTCGGGTATTGGTTTAGAAGTTCAAAGTGACAATGTATAGGGCTTTCACGGCTAATGGACTTGTTACCAAACCTTAAAAAATATACAACCGAAGGTTGTCTGAGGTTGCTGGCTAACTTTTTCACTGAGTTACTCTGCCTTTTTGACATTTTTATTCCTTGTATGTCAGAGTTCAGAGCTCAGGAGCCAAAATATGTTTATACATATATAGATATATATCCATAGCCTGGTGGATTTGTATGCAATGCACTGCATCCATGCATTCTGATAGCATTTCATTAATTTTGATTTGAAATGGAAGAAGAGAGGATAATATCCCAAATGAGTTGTTCTTAATAGAAAAGCCAAGACTTTAACTTTTATTACGTATATAATAGTTGATGTCATCAATTACCATTCTGAATTTTGTGTAGTACTAAGTTAGAACATTGCTTAATCCTTTTTTTAAAAAAGATGCATTTACATAAACACAAATACTCAAATTGTTGGATTTTTAAAAACAATATTTTTCACATAATTTTCTTCATCAATTACATTATACATTCAAGTTAGCTTTTTAGCCCAGATTTCAAATAGTGGAGGAAGAAAGAAATTATTCCAGGGTAAAACCTCCTAAAGAAAATCAAAATACAAAGTTGTAAACACACAAGTTTGCAAACAAACATTAGTCGTGAAATCCCTAGCAACAAGTCACTGGATTTTTCTCTGTCAGCACGCGTGTCAGCTGCCAAAGAATAGACTTAACGAAGAAGTGCCCACATGCTGGCAGGGGCCGGCCCACTCTGGCCAGCCAGATACTGCTAGATTGTAATATTTAAGGTCGAATTTCGACCTGTGGTACACAGCTGTGCTGTGGCTCAGTCAGCAACCTCAGAACTCTGAAAAAACAAAACAAAAAAAGAAAAAAAAAAAAACATGCACCTGTTTCACTGTGAATAGTGAATGTAAAGGAAAGAAAGGAAAAACTGAAAGCTTGTTCTATCACAGGTATGAGCTGCTATGATACATGAAGAACATTCCATGAAGTATGTTTTAAAACCTTGTTATATCTGAGAGGCTTTAAAAGCCGATTTAACTGTTTCAGGGCAACCGCGGTACAGACGTGGTCTCTGTGAGACTTCCACCTGACCCCAGTTTTAAGTGGTACGAATGTTGTGCATTTAATGTTAAAGGACAGTCTGCAATAATAAAGTAAGTAGCCAACGTGGGTGCCCAGCAGTGCTGAGACCTGGCTGCTCTATTGTAAGCTTTGGAAACACAATTTATGCAACAGATGTCCAGATATGATTCTATTTATGGAAAAAGTTTATATGTGTTTTACAAATGGTTTTACCATCTTATATTAAAATGACCTTTTGACAGGTGTGCACTGTTTTGTCTCCAGTGAGCACATACCATGCGGATTTTATATGTACATCAGTAGTGTGAATCCACTGGCACGGTGTGTGTAAATGCCAGATGTGGTGAGATTTTATCTTATAAATGTGATCAGATAAAATAACTCCTGACAGAAACTGTAAGGAAACCAGCTGAATGTTTGACCTGATGACTGATATTGTATGATTTATGTTAAATGTATATTCTTTTAATCAATGAATAAAGCATTAAAAAGTGATCATTGTAATATATTTTATTGTATATGAAGCATGACAACTTTTAGTGTTAAATAAATGGCAATAATCCTTACGTTGTGTATAATCGTGTTAGCTCCTATTGTATTCTGGGGCAGCAAAGCTTAAATTTGGGAATAGTCATAAAAAGTCTTAGGCTGAATAGTTTGAAGAGTTTTTTTTTTTTTTAATTCACTTTCACAAAATACAAACTTAAAAGCAAACACTATACTTGTTAGTAAAAAATGCTAGTGTATCATGCACATAGACTACGTTATTGATATGGCAAAACTTAATTTGTATACTATAGGAGTTTTTTAAAATTCCTGTATCAAATGCAAAAATATTTAGATATGCCACTATTAAATACTTCATTAACCCCTATATTGCTTTACTTTGGTGTTATAATCTCCATTCTTGGTTGTGTAGACAAACAGCTCTAATATATGGGAAAGAAGTGGCTTCTTTTCCTTCATCTTCCCTTCCTTAATCATTCCAGACACTGACTCTTCTAGGCCCTGCCTCATCTTGGAATTGTTCTTACACCTACCACTTCCTTATTTCCTGGACACATCTAACTCCTTTGAAAGAATCAACATGTTTAAGTATGTATGTAAAATGTACCCAAATTTATTTGAAAAAGGAAAGTTTATTAATAATAAATACAAATACCATGCAAATGAAGGTTGGTGTGGTAAAGCACTAAACTGGGCATCTTGGCAACTGTTAATCTAAGCTCTGGCTCTAATGCTGCTTGAGCACAAACTCCTCTTAGACCTTCAGTTTCCTATTTTGTGAAATGAAACATTGGACTTGGCTATCTAAAACTGATTCCTCATTGAAATTTTCAACTGTTAACCTAACAGCTCATAGATATACAAGATCATCTTTGAACAAAGATATTAAATATTTTCAAGACATAGCGTACTAAAATATATGAAATTTACATATCTAAAATTACTTTCCCATTTCCCCCACCACCCTAGGAATAAATTGGGGAGTTGGTGGAGTAATGCCTGAGAGGGACAATGTGCTTATAGGTGAACGAAAGATGCAGAAACTAACTTGTTTCTTGGGGCTTATAGCATGAATCAGATTGGATCTTTATGAAGCCAGCAGCATCACATAGTGCTAATGGATTAACACACAGGCATGTGTGAATACTACCCAGGGATCATACCATATGCTGCATCAATGCTTCACAACCTTTTTCATGTACTGGCACACAAAAAATATTGTATAGCATGCTGGTATAAACTAGAAGGAATTGGAGCAAAAAATCATTTTTTAATATAATTGATAAAAAATAAAATGCAGAGGATTTAAGGAAAAAATATTGAATATAGGAACTTTGAAATAAAATCATGTCAAATGGTTTGATAACCTCTTCAAAATCTTAATACTGCAACCAATGAGAAACACCCCACAAATAGGTGATAATTTTTGAGCCATTAGTAACCATTCAAAAATTTATGTAGTCGAAATTAAGACATTTAACAGCTTTCTTTTCTCTCTTTGGGAAATGAAATGTTGAGGTTTCTTATAATATAAATTAATGTAAAATTCAAATGTATTTTTTCATTACAACTATTTCAAAATAATGATACTCTAATCTATAATCTCCTAAACATAACCCTGCTGCTTGCTGAGGCACACATCAGCCACCAACAGAAAGATATTTATCTGATGTATATGGAGGCAATTAGAGGCCTGCAGGGGGCCTTCCTACCTGCTCTTTACTTCTCTCACAGTTTCATAGACCCCCTGTCCATGACGGACAGTGGAGCATCTCATCTGGCCAGGGAGTAGTGAGTAACTGAGTTTGCTCTCGGCCCAGGGCACACTGTCAGACCCAGCTCCACTTCATTGTTCAGAAGACACTTAAAGCATCAGGAGGCAACTAGCCCAGGCTCCCAGGGTTCACTGGGTATCCTTGAGGTGCATCCCTCTGGTGCAGTCTACTAATTAATTTGGGTTGCTGGTTGTGGAATGAAAATGGAAGGTGTATCATGAAAAAGTTTTCAGGACTCTAGAATCATCCTTCCTTTCTGAAAGATTAAAAAAATGAGGGCAAGGTATACCATGTGTGGGAAAGAACTTGAATTGGTATATCCACTTTGGAAAGCAAATCTACAAGATCTTTTCAAAGCTGCCTGTGCCCGTGCCCTGTGACCCAGCACTATCACTCTCGATGTATTCTCTAACACCATGTCTTCTAATTTGTTTTCTTAACGCCTACAAATCCTAAAGGAATTTTGAAAAACCATGTACCCCTTTGCACATTTTTAAGTTAAACATAAAATTGGCCATAATCTAAGCAAATATTAAACATTTACAGTTTAAGTGTATATGTCACTTTTTAAAATGTATATAATGGAATCTAAATGCTATTGTAATTAGGTAGTATCCATCCATTTAAAAAACAATTAGCTCTTGATCATTTGGATATTTTATTTACATCATTCATTTTTCTCCTTAAACTCATATTACGTCAGTTATCTATTTATTGCCTGTTAGCTCTGCATGCTTTCTCCAAAATACGCTCTCTGATAATGGAAAAAAAATTCATGCCCTCTTCATAAGAGTGCTTATGGTCCATGAGGGCAAGGATCAATATGGATGGACATGCAAGTATTTGTAACTTTTTTCCTTGAACAAAAATATGGCAAAATGTTAATTAAACTTTGCTCTATCTAGGTAATAGGTAAAGGGTATTCATTATATTACTTTCCTATTTTTTTAAATAATTTGTAATTTAAAATGTCAATATGATCCAAGCTAACCAATAAATGCATGTTTCTAGACTGACTTGGTTCATAATTCTGGCTGAGTCTAAAATTGACTGTCTTAGTCCATTTTGTGCTGTTACAACAATACCTGAGACTGGGTAATTTAGAAAGAATAAAAATTGTTTTCTTACTGCTCTGGAGTCTGGGAAGTCCAAGATCATGACACCGCAGATTTGGTATTTGATGAGGGCCCAGTTTCCACCTCCAAGATGGCGCCTTGAACACTCCATACTCCAAAGGAACGCTGACCTCATGTAGCAGAAGAGCAAAAGAAAGTTAACCTATTCCCACAAGCCCTTTTTAATAGGGGCATTTATCCATTCATGAGAGCAAAGCCCTCATGACCTAAATACCACCCATTTGGCCCCACTTCCTGACACTGTTGCATTGGGGATTAAGTTTTAACCTATAAATCTGGGAGGGGACACAAACCACAGCAGCAGGAAGATAGAATATTGCCTTCTACCCATTCATGGATGAGTGCATCACAGTAACCTAAAAAGCTCAAAAGTGTACTGAGAGCTTAAAGACTAGTTTAGCTGTTTGCAGGAAAATTCTAAATAGACTTTTCAAAATATGTCATGGGGGAGGGGAAATATTGGTCAAAGGTACAAACTTTGGTTATAAAATGAGTAAATTCTGGAGCTCTAATATACAGCATAGTGACTATAGTTAATAATGTATACTTCAAATTTGCTAAGAGAGTAGATCTCAAGTTCTCACCACACACCAAAAAAAATGGCAATTAGGTGATGGATATTTTAATTAGCTTGAGTGTTGTAATCATTTCACAATGTATATTTATATCAAAGCATAATGCACATCTTATATACAATTTTTGTCAATCACCTCAATAAAGCTGCAAAAATGTCACTGTAGTTGACTCTATAAATCACTATTGTCATTAGAGTAATATTTAATATGGATATTATATAAAACTTCGGCT
>NW_012135636.1:4594271-4595657 GCF_000956105.1 Propithecus coquereli | reverse complement strand
ATGGTGGCGCATGCCTGTAGTCCCAGCTACTCGGGAGGCTGAGGCAGAAGGATTGCTTGAGCCCAGGAGTTTGAGGTTGCTGTGAGCTAGGCTGACGCCAGGGCACTCTAGCCCGGGCAGCACAGTGAGACTCTGTCTCAAAAAAAAAAGATGTAGAAAGACATAGAACACAGGCTTAAACTATAAGGTTTGAAGTTACAATAACAAAGCAGCAAAATAAGACAAACTTTAAAAAGAAAAGTCGAACATGAAGGAAAAAAACCTGAGATTGTTTGGATAGATGTCCATGGATACTCCAAGTGGATATGCGTTATCAAGAGCTTTGTATACTGACCAAAGTTAAATTCTACTTTCTCACAAAACAAGTATTCCTTGCTAAGGCGCTAAACGATTAGCAAATGGGCTTGGCATTATGTTCAGGCTTACCCTGGAGACACTGCGGGTTCTGTTCCAGAACCCCGCAATAAAGCAAATATGCCAATAAAGTGAATCACACGAATTTTTGAGTTTCCCAGTGCATATAAAAGTTATTTACACTATATTGTAGTCCATTAAGTGTGTGATAGCATTATAGCTAAAAAAAAAACAATGTACATACCTTAATTTAAAAATACTTTATTGCTAAACAATGCTAATGATCATCTGAGCCTTCAGCCAGTTGTAATCTTTTTGCTGGTGGAGGGTCTTACCTTGACTTTGATGGCCACTGATGATCAAAGTGGTAGTTGCTGAAGGCTGGAGTGAGCACATGCTATTGGAAAAACAACGCCAATATACTTGCTTGATGCAAGGTTGCCACAAACCTTCAATTTGTAAAAAACACAAAATCTGCAAAGCGCACTAAAGCAAAGTATCATAAAACAAGGTATGCCTGTACTATGTTTCTGGTCATTATGATTTACAGATAATAGTCATATGACCCTTTTCTTTCTAATTTGCATTCTTTCTAATTCTGTTTGGGAATTTAGTCAAGACCCATAGGAGAAATATTGTATGAAACATAAGTTCTATCTCTTGTAAAAGAAACTACTTTGGCCATAGTAGATATGTAAGTCTAAAATGCTGTTCGATTAGCAAAGAGGGTCCAATTCTTATCTAGTTATTGTACCTGATTATAAATAACAAACAGCATGTTAAATAATAAACTAGGAAACATTTTTGTTACTAAACATCCCCATATGAGATTGAAAAAAACAAATTCTCTTCCTAAATACTTAGGTCACCTTTGGCTTGAAATGGTTATGTTTCACTTAATAATTAAAATGTAAAATTTGCCATGCTTCTCAATTTTCATAAGTTATTTTTTAAACCTAATGATAAATTAATTTTAAAATGCTACAGCTAATTTTCTTTGTATTTGAAATATTTAAGTTTTAAACACACTAA
>NW_012135636.1:4585877-4594221 GCF_000956105.1 Propithecus coquereli | reverse complement strand
TATTTAATATGGATATTATATAAAACTTCGGCTATTTGAAGTGTAGCCAAGGATCCAGAAATAAGTATAAAAGAATTTGTGGAGCTGGATTAATTAATTTCTAATGCTTAAAGGTGTCACATTCATAAGAGCCATTTCCACTTCCTTTTAGCCCACTTTGTCTTCTTGTCACCATAATTTTAATAATCCCATTCATCTGGCTTTTGGTCTACAGTAGATTAGAAGGGGAGGGCCTATCAAACACAATATTTGGACCTTATTTAGATACTGATTCTAACAAAAGACATCTTAAAGATAATTAGGAAAATTGAAAAGATACTTGATAATTAAATGGCTATTAGATGATATTTGATGATGGTAAGAAATTGTGATTTTAAAAGGTGGACACTTGTAGTTATGTTTGTTGTTTGCTTAAGGGTCCTTATCTTTTAGAAATGTAGTCTGGGTTCCAGCCCAGGTACACTACCAGTTCTGTCTGTAGCAGAGGAATTGTCCTACCTAATCACCAGATTGATGTAAAGCCAATACAAACAGGTGTGAAAGCCTTTTAAGAACTAATGCATAATGTATTGTACAAATTCAACATGTGACTAAATAATCATGTTACCTGTTAAAATAGTCATGAAATTAAAGTGTCAAAACTAGTTTCGGAGTTGAAACATACAGTAAGAGATCATCTTAATTTCCTTATTTCCAAGCTCTGCTGCACCTGGATATTTTGGAAAATAGAGGTCACATTTAGCATCATAGGAGAAATATTAATATTGCCATTAGAATTGTTCTGACTTAGCTAGAGCATTCCAGAGAGAATTTTTAAATACTTTAAGGTTCATTTTCAAATACTAAAATATTTCAAATCTTCTCAAATGATGTTTTTAAATGGTTCATACCAGCTGAAAGTGATCTAGGATGGGTCTCCTAAGCACAAGAAAAATCCCATTTCCAGCAAATCCTCACTTTTGAGGGATGATAAATGCCATTCCATGCAAGATTTCCTAAATCTCACTCTTTCAAAGGAACCTGAGAGAGGGATTATCTTTGCATGTAGCCAAATTATGCTTTCTGTTTGTAATACATTTCTAGTGCACAACCTGCTAAGAAGCAGATGAATACGAAGGTCTAAAACTAGGTGGCAGCATGTTGGTCAAGAAAACTAAGTGACGGGAAACAGGCAGAAAGTAAAACGTGGTCTGAGACAGACTGATACTCATTCCCTTTGATATATTTACTACAACAATGCCAGAAAGATTAATTAAATCCAAGCAGGAAGGTTCTCACTCACTCTGAAGTTAATTCCCCTTAATTGAAATGCATTTCTCTATTTTGTCGTAAAATGTTTTGATCCATGAAGAAGAAAACCATGCCAAAGGATGGATGTTCATCTTGGAAGAGGCATTGCAAGGCTTAAATTTATCAGAAAGGAATGGTGTGGTTTTCAGTCATTTCTTGGATATGCATTTTTACCCTCCCTGATGTATCACAATGGTTTCTAAATTGAACATTTTAAATGACTTCCATACATACTTGATGTGAACTGAACATTTTTACAATTTGTCTGTCTATGTTCACTCCCTGGGTAATCTCATCCACTCCCAAGGTTACCTTTATGCTGATGACTCCCCAGTTTGTTTCCTTAGCCCTACGGGACTCTCCTCCACAAGCTCTAAACTCATACTTCCTCCTTGGGATCGTCCTTTGGATGTCTAAATAGGAATCTCCAACTTAACATGGCCGTGCAGAATTCTTGATTTTTGCCTCCTCCAAAACTTATTTCCTCCCGTTTCTCAGTTTCCAGTGACATCACTATTCTCCCAACTGCTGCAATCAAAAACCGAGTCACTCTTGATCCCTCTGTCTCTCACCCTCCACATCTAATCCATCAGCGAGTCCGTGGCTTTAAAATAAATTCCAAAGCCATCCACTTCTCTTCCTTTTCCATCTTTTCTTGCCACCGTTAGTTCTCAGCTATACTATTTCAATAGTCTCTTAATTTATTTCTTTGTTTCTACTCTCTCTACTCTTCAGTCCATTCTCCACACACATATGAAAGTTGTTTTCATTTTATATAAAATAAAATGGTCATATAAAAATTTTCCGCTGGCCTCTTGTTCTTAGAATGAAATCCTAACTCCCTAACATGGCCTTCAAGGCTGACATCTGGCCCACCTCTTGCTGACCTGATCCCACACCGCTCTGCTGTGCTCACTCCACTGCACCACACTGCCTTTCTTTTCCTCAAAATAAAAGCTCATTTCTTTCTGCTCAGAGCTGTACTTGCACTTGTTTCCTCTTTGTGGAATGCTATGCTCCCCACATTCACCTTTTTTTCATTACTCACAACTCGGCTAGAAATTCCCTCAGAGCAGCTTTCTGGACCACATTCTACTATTACCTGTTTTTACTTTCTTCAGAGTGCGCTACTTGCAAATGCCTTTTTTTACATTTTCTTTGTTATGGTCTGTCTACCCCATGTTAACTGAATGTAAGATCCCACAAGGGCGGACTTTGTCCGTCTTATCATTGACTGTCTCCTGCGCACTTAGAATAATGCCTAGGAAATAAATAATAGACTCTCGATATACCCTTGTTCAATGAATGGCATATTAACTTTTGGTTCAGCATTAATATCACTATATCTAGAAAACATTCAGGAGGGAAATCAGGTAAGGACATGGAATTTGGACTTAAAAAGATGTAGAAGGCCGGGCGCGGTGGCTCACGCCTGTAATCCTAGCACTCTGGGAGGCCGAGGGGGCGGATTGTTTGAGCTCAGGAGTTTGAAACCAGCCTGAGCAAGAGCAAGACCCCGTCTCTACTAAAATTAGAAAGAAATTAATTGGACAACTAAAAATATATAGAAAAAATTAGCCGGGCATGGTGGCGCATGCCTGTAGTCCCAGCTACTCGGGAGGCTGAGGCAGAAGGATTGCTTGAGCCCAGGAGTTTGAGGTTGCTGTGAGCTAGGCTGACGCCAGGGCACTCTAGCCCGGGCAGCACAGTGAGACTCTGTCTCAAAAAAAAAAGATGTAGAAAGACATAGAACACAGGCTTAAACTATAAGGTTTGAAGTTACAATAACAAAGCAGCAAAATAAGACAAACTTTAAAAAGAAAAGTCGAACATGAAGGAAAAAAACCTGAGATTGTTTGGATAGATGTCCATGGATACTCCAAGTGGATATGCGTTATCAAGAGCTTTGTATACTGACCAAAGTTAAATTCTACTTTCTCACAAAACAAGTATTCCTTGCTAAGGCGCTAAACGATTAGCAAATGGGCTTGGCATTATGTTCAGGCTTACCCTGGAGACACTGCGGGTTCTGTTCCAGAACCCCGCAATAAAGCAAATATGCCAATAAAGTGAATCACACGAATTTTTGAGTTTCCCAGTGCATATAAAAGTTATTTACACTATATTGTAGTCCATTAAGTGTGTGATAGCATTATAGCTAAAAAAAAAACAATGTACATACCTTAATTTAAAAATACTTTATTGCTAAACAATGCTAATGATCATCTGAGCCTTCAGCCAGTTGTAATCTTTTTGCTGGTGGAGGGTCTTACCTTGACTTTGATGGCCACTGATGATCAAAGTGGTAGTTGCTGAAGGCTGGAGTGAGCACATGCTATTGGAAAAACAACGCCAATATACTTGCTTGATGCAAGGTTGCCACAAACCTTCAATTTGTAAAAAACACAAAATCTGCAAAGCGCACTAAAGCAAAGTATCATAAAACAAGGTATGCCTGTACTATGTTTCTGGTCATTATGATTTACAGATAATAGTCATATGACCCTTTTCTTTCTAATTTGCATTCTTTCTAATTCTGTTTGGGAATTTAGTCAAGACCCATAGGAGAAATATTGTATGAAACATAAGTTCTATCTCTTGTAAAAGAAACTACTTTGGCCATAGTAGATATGTAAGTCTAAAATGCTGTTCGATTAGCAAAGAGGGTCCAATTCTTATCTAGTTATTGTACCTGATTATAAATAACAAACAGCATGTTAAATAATAAACTAGGAAACATTTTTGTTACTAAACATCCCCATATGAGATTGAAAAAAACAAATTCTCTTCCTAAATACTTAGGTCACCTTTGGCTTGAAATGGTTATGTTTCACTTAATAATTAAAATGTAAAATTTGCCATGCTTCTCAATTTTCATAAGTTATTTTTTAAACCTAATGATAAATTAATTTTAAAATGCTACAGCTAATTTTCTTTGTATTTGAAATATTTAAGTTTTAAACACACTAAGTCAACCCACAGCATAAAATGGCACAATTGTTACTCATTTAAAATATTTTCAATATTAAAAAAATACTTTAGAAATCAACTTGTCTAATTCCCTCGTTTTACAGATAAAGAAATTTAAATCCACTTAATCAATTTTTCACCATTTCTTACTTTGTTTGCTTTAGGTTACAACCAAAAAGCCATGTAACTAAAATAACAACATGCAACTTTAAATAGCCTACCAGAGACTAGATTTTTTTTCTAAACAAGATTCATAATTCATAATTTCAGCTTATGAAAGAAGATACTTTAGTTAGTTATGTAATTTTGTTCAGTGAAGCAGTAACAAAATATTCATTGTTCAGGTTGTCTTTGAAGTTTTCAGCTCTTAATTGGATCCACAATTTTAATAATGCTCTCATTTTACATGGTTTCTAAAAGCTTTACAATTCTATGCTGAACTTAACATGGCACAAACTCTATTTGAGGTAAATAATGAATAAAGTATGAACTAATGATGAACCATTTCAGTAATATCACAAAAAATAGAAGAAATGCAACTTTAATCAACAGAGTACATTATTACATCTAGCTAACCAATTCTTTAGAACTGAAGTGTTAGCCCCCTTCCATAAGTGAAAAAGAATTCAGAAAACAAAAGGGTCTTAAGAAGTTTTAATTGGGAGTAAATGCTTCTCCCATTAACAAGCCCTTGGGAAGAATATTTATTTACTAATTATATATCTTCCTTACCTCATACCAAACCAGGTCAATTACTGGTTCCCTTTGCCACATCCAGACCTTTGTAACTCAGAATTGAAAAATGAAGCAGATTCAGTTCAGACTTTGAAAGTTTTAAAGTACATCCTCATGAGCCTAGGGTCCCCAAGCCCCGGGCCACAGACCAGAACCGGTCTGTGGCCTGTTAGGAACCGGGCCGCACAGCAGGAGGTGAGCGGTGGGCAAGCCAGTGAAGCTTCATCTGTATTTACAGCCACTCCCCATCACTGGCATCACCACCTGAGCTCCGCCTCCTGTCAGATCAGCAGCAGAATTAGGTTCTCATAGGAGCATGAACCCTACGGTAAACTGCACACGGAGGGATCTAGGTCCCGTGCTCCTTATGAGAATCTAATGCCTGATGATCTGAGGTGGAGCTGAGGCGGTGATGCTAGTGCCGGGGAGCGGCTGCGAATACAGATTATCATTAGCAGAGAGGCTTGACTGCACAGAGACCATAATAAATCAATTGCTTGGAGACTCATATCAAAACCCTATCAGTTGAGTGGCAAGTGACAATTAAGCTGCATCTGGTGGCAGGCTTTATAGTGTCAAGTGAGCATCTTACTTCAATTGTACAGCTGCATCCAGTGGCAGGCTTTAAGTCAGAATCCAACACTTACTTTAGTCCATGCGTAGGCTGCCCATTATTTTATTTACCACTTCCAACCGCGCTGCTTTCCTGCACTGCACATTTGTCTCGGTCACAGTTTTGGTAAGCCCACAAGCTAACCCTAGCAAAAATGAGTAAAATATAATATTAATAAGTCACTGGAGAGCTTCTTTGAAAAGGAGGAAAGACCCAGTGATGAGACAGCAGAAGACTGCCAACGAAATGAAAGCTGCATTTAAAGGAAAATACCAAAGAGTCCTCCTTAAATTACGGGTTCATTGCATCAGGTGATTCACATTCTCCAAGCCCGCTTTGTATAATATGTGGTGACCAGGATCCAATGAAGCCACAAAAGCTTCACAACTGCTTCGCCACATGGAGACCAAGTAGCCTGCGTTAAAAGACAAGCCTCTGGAGTTTTTCAAAAGAAGAAAATGTGAACATGAAGAACAGAAGCAATTATTGAAGGCCACCACTTCATCAAATGTGTCTGCACTGAGAGCTTCATTTTTAGTGTCTGACCGCATTGCTAAAGCTAAGAAGCCCTTTAATATTGGTGAAGAGTTGATCCTGCCTGCTGCCAAGGACATTCACTGTGAACTTTTAGGAGAGGCTGCAGTTCAAAAGGTGGCACGTGTTTCTCTTTCGGCTAGCACCATAACTAGACAAATTGATGAAACAGCAGAGGATAGTGAGGCACAATTATTAGGATGATTAAGTCACTGTGGAACACAATGCAGGTTGACGAGTCTACTGATGTTGACAACAAGACAACAATGCTTGTTTTTCTGCGATAGATTTTTCAGAAGGATGTGCAGGAGGATATGTTATGTGCACTTTTGTTGCCAGCCAACACCACAGCTGCAGAACTATTCGAGTCTTTGAATGATTACATATGAGGAAAACTGAATTGGTCATTTTGTATCAGTATATGCACAGATGGAGTGGCTGCCATGACTGGATGGGTTTCTGGTTTCACCACTCAGGCCAAGGAGGTTGCTTCTGAATCACACTGTGTCATCGATAGAGAAATGCTGGCGAGCCAAAAAATGTCACCTGAACTAAACAACATTTTTCAGGATGTGATTAAAATTATCAACCACATTAAAGTACATGCCCTTAACTCACGTCTGTTTGCGTAGCTCTGTGAGGAGATGGACGCAGAGCACACGCGTCTTCTCTTATTCACAGAAGTGAGATGGCTTTCTAATGGTAGGTCACTGGCCAGAGTTTTTGAGTTATGAGAGGTGCTCCAGAGATTTCTTTTAGAAAAACAGTCACCACTGGCAGCACATTTCAGTGACACGGAATGAATGGGTCACAACACTTGCTTACTTGTGTGACAAATTCAACCTGCTCAACAAACTCAATCTGTCACTTCAGAGAAGAACAACTGTGTTCAAGTCGGCAGATAAAGTGGCTGCATTCAAAGCCAAACTAGAATTATGGGGGCGACGAGTGAACACTGGGATCTTTGACATGTTTCAAACATTAGCAGAGGTTTTGAAAGAGGCTGAGCCCGCACCTTCTTTCTCCCAGCTGGTACATGATCACCTATTTCAGCTTTCAAAAGAGTTTGAGCATTACTTCCCAACCGCAAAAGACCCCGGAACTGGGAAGATACGGATTCACAACCCATTTGTGAATAAGCCAGGTGAATTGACTTTGTCCCTGCTAGAAGAGGATCAACTGCTAGAGAGCACAAATGATGGTGGCCTACAGCCTGTGCCCATGCACACCACCAGGATGACAAGGACAGGCCCCCAAAGCCTGGCCCTGCTCCCACCAGTACCCAAAGACATTGCACAGGGGCCTGGAGATCGCCCACCCCATCCACCACTGGCATCTGTGCATTCCTCCTGGGGGCATGCAGATGGGCCCACCCTGCATGCTGCTAACATCACAGCTGGTGCCCACCCACAGGCACCACCTGGGGTCCTGGAAACTGGCCCACCCAGCCCACTGCAACCACTGCTAACAAAAGCACATGCTGCCTGGGAGCCTGAGAGTTGTCCCACTACCGCTACATCTATTGCCCATGCCACACATGCTGTCCGGGGGCCCAATGACCCTCCCACCCACCCGGCCTACTGCTGCCACTGTCAGCACCCATGCAAGCCACCGGCCCAAGAATAGGCCTGCTTAGACCCACTAACACTGATGCCTGTGTATGCTACCTGGGGGCCCAAGGACAGGCACACTCGCCTCACTGCTGCCACTACTGGGACCCAAGAACTGGCCCACTTGGCATCCCCATCGCCAGGTAAACCTCATCACAACCTCTACTAACAGCAGCCTAAGCCACAGAGGAAATCACAGGCACCACTGACATGGTTTACAACCACATAAATCATACAAGACTACACTACTCTACATACCCAGAATCAAAGCTAAAGTGCTCTACCCAACCAACAGCACAGATACACCTTCAGGAAAGTCTTCCCCTATGAAAGCCAAACCAAAAAGTTAAAAGAAGCGACTGTAATATTAGATGCACGGATATCAATGTAGGGACACAAGAAACATGAAAAAGAAAGGAAATGTGACACCATTAAAGGAACACAATAATTCTGCAGCAATAGATTCAATGAAAAAGAAATTTATAAAATGCCAGAGAAAGAATTCAAAATAATGATATTAAAGGAGCTCAATAAAATACAACAGAACACAAATAAAAAATATGAAGAAATCAGAAAAACAATTCAGGATATG
>NW_012135636.1:4579585-4582297 GCF_000956105.1 Propithecus coquereli | reverse complement strand
AATGCAATCCCTATCAAAACACAAATTCATTTTTCATAGACATAAGAAAAAAATCCTAAAATTTGTGTGGAACCAAAAAAGAGCCCAAATAGCAAAAGCAATCCTGAGCAAAAAGAACAAAGCTGGAAACATCACACTACCTGACTTGAAAATACATTACAAGCCTACAGTAACCAAAACAGCATGGTACTGGTATAAAAACAGACATATATCAACCAATGGAACAGAATTGAGAACCTGAATATAAACCTACGTATTTACAGCCAACTGATTTTTGAAAAAGGTTTAATAAGAACTTACACTGGGTGAAAAGACACTCTCTTCAATAAATGGTGCCAGGAAAAGTGGATATCTGTATGCAGAAAAATGAAACTGGACCCCTATCTCTCAAAAAAATCAACAAATACCAAATCAAAATGGATTAAAAACCTAAACATAAGATCCAAAACTATAAAACTACTAGAAGAAAACAAAGGGGAAATACCATAGGACATTGGGTCTAGGCAAAGATTTTATGGCTAAGACTTCAAAGCACAGGCAACAAATACAAAAACAGACAAATGGACTATAGTAAGCTGAAAAGTTTCTGCATAGCAAATGAAACAAGAGAGTGAAAAGACAACCATCGAATGGGAGAAAATATTTTCCAACTATTCATCCGACAAGGGACTCAAACAACTCGAGAACATACAAGGAACTCAAACAACTAGCACCGAAAAAAATAAATCATCCTATTAGAGGCTAGACACAGTGGCTCATGCCTGTAATCCCAGCACTTTGGGAGGCCAAGGTGGGAGGATCACTTCAGGCCAGGAATTTGAGACCAGCCTCAGTAACATAGTGAGACCTCGTCTCTAAAAAAAAAAAGAAAAAAAATTTAGCCAGGCATAGTGGCATGCACTATAGTCCCAGCTACTTGGGAGGCTGAGGCTGGAGGATCACTGAGGCCAGGAGTGCGAGGTTGCAGTGAGCTATGATTGTGCCACTGCAGTCCAGCTTGAGCGACAAAAGAAGACATATAAATGGCCAATATGTATATGAAAAAAGTTGTTCAACACAACTAATTATCAGGGAAATGCAAATCAAAACCACAATGAGATATCATCTTATGCCAGTTAAAATGGCTATTATTAAAAAGACAAAAAAATAATAATGCTGATAAGGATACAGAGAAAAGGGAACTTTTATACACTGTTGGTGGGAAAGTAAATTAGTACAGCCATCATGGAAAACAGGGTATCATATACACACGATCCAGCAATCCCACTACTGGATACTTATCCAAAGGAAAGGAAATCAGTATATCAATGATATACTGCAGCAATATTCACAAAGGCAAAGATATGGAATCAACTTAAGTGTCTAGCAATGGATGAATGGATAAAGAAAATATGGTGTATGTGTACAATAGACTACTACTAGGCCATAAAAAAGAATGAAATCTTGTCACTCACAGCAACATGGATGGAACTGGAGGACAGTGTGTTAAGTGAAATAAGCCAGTCACAGAATGACAAATAGTACATATTGTCACTCATATATGGAAGCTTAAAAAAGTTGATCTCATGGAAGTAGAAAGTAGAATGTTGGTTACCAGAGGCTTGGAGGAGAAGGGTGAAGAAAGGTTGGTTAATGGATACAAACAGTTAGAATAAGTTCTAATGTTTGATAGCAGAGTAGGATGACTATAGTTAACAACGCTGTATTGTATATTTCAAAATAGTTAAAAGACAGGACTTGAAAAGTCCCCCAACGCATCGAAATGATAAATACTTGAGGTGACGGATACTCTAAATACCCTGACTTGATCATTATACATCCTATACATGTAACAAAATAGCAGATGCACCACATAAAAATGTTCAAATATATTATCAATAAAAAAATTTTAAAAAAAATAACTCCTATAACAAACTGCCCAATTCAAAACACAGACATTTCTTCTAAAAAGATATGCAAATAGCCAATAAGCTATTTGCTTGTAAGGCTAGCTAATGATGTTAAACTAATGAGCTGATAAGCTAGTGACCCAATCACCTCCCAAAAGTCCCTACCTCTTAATATCATCACCTTGGGGAAAAGGACTCCAACATATGAATCCTGGAGGGACACAAACATTCAAACCATAGCAAACACCAAATGCAATGATGTTTTCACAGTCCTCATTCCACTTAATATTTTATCTAAGCATTTTGCACGAAGCCTTTCTTTTTAGCCTTTTTTCTGAGGTGAGAGTGGGAATGGAAGGGGAGTAAAAATACCTCACAAGACCAGTGTTCCGAAAAACACCTGGGGAAACGCTGGCATGAAGTATTCCAATTATAAATACACCACTGCTTTGATCAAGAATATTTAATCTTCTGCTTTTTGGCACTGAAGAAAGAATCCAAGTAAACAACTAACTGGTCAATATAAGTATTATGATATTTATTAGTTATACTTCACTGTCTTTCCTTTCATAATATTATTATGGGGAAGAAGACTAATGATAGGCTAAAAACCTGATTTAGGGAAACATTATAAAGATATTGAGTCCAAAGCTCAAAATGATGACACACTGTCTCAATACAGTTATGCTGTAGTAAATCTCAACATTCCCCACAGAAAACAGTAAATATTAATATCTTACAAATGAAGACAAAAAACAAGAAATTCTTCAAGAAGACCAGTGAATGAACTAAGAAGATCAAAATTATGAAATTCACTATTAGA
>NW_012135636.1:4579037-4579535 GCF_000956105.1 Propithecus coquereli | reverse complement strand
GCAGCAATATTCACAAAGGCAAAGATATGGAATCAACTCAAGTGTCCAGCAATGGATGAATGGATAAAGAAAATGTGGTGTATATGTACAATAGACTACTACTAGGCCATAAAAAAGAATGAAATCCTGTCACTCACAGCAACATGGATGGAACTGGAGGACAGTGTGTTAAGTGAAATAAGCCAGTCACAGAGCAACAAATAGTACATATTGTCGCTCATATATGGAAGCTTAAAAAAGTTGATCTCATGGAAGTAGAGAGTAGAATGTTGGTTACCAGAGGCTTGGAGGAGAAGGGTGAAGAAAGGTTGGTTAATGGATACTAACAGACAGAATAAGTTCTAATGTTTGATAGCAGAGTAGGATGACTATAGTTAACAACGCTGTATTGTATATTTCAAAATAGTTAAAAGACAGGACTGGAAAAGTCCCCCAACGCATCGAAATGATAAATACTTGAGGTGACGGATACTCTAAATACCCTGACTTGATCATTAT
>NW_012135636.1:4571526-4572482 GCF_000956105.1 Propithecus coquereli | reverse complement strand
CACCTCTCTCCTTTCCTTTCTTCCTCCCCTTCTTCCTTCCTTCCCTCCTTCCTTATTCTTCCATCATGTAAGACAGACCAGCTATTTGAATTTAGTCACTGTTCCTAAATAAATGTTCCTGAACTTTGTTGTTATCAAGAACTGGTTGGTCTCTGAAGACATAAATTAAAACAACCCTCTCTCTCTCACCACAACTACCTCACCTCTTCTAGCTTTCTCATTTAGTTACTCTCACTACACCTGTCCTTGGATGTCACTGATACTTCCAAACCTCTGACCTAACTCTCGGTTTCCTCCTTCCTTGACTTCCTTCCCCAATTAACTAGACTCCAAAGTCCATCACTTCAACCAGCCATCAATATCCTTGCCCTTTTGGTCATTTTTCACTTATGCTTGATAACATTCCAAGCCCAGATTAATCTAAATCTGTGCTTCCACTCTGCCTATACCTGAGTCACCTAGCACTCCTGGGGGTAAAAATAAAAAATCAAAGAGCCATGCAGACTGGAGATCTAGGCTGCAGGATCCACCATATTCCTGGCTGCACACTGCCTGACCTTCCTTCTGTGTCTCTTAAGCCAGCTTTCTCCTCAGCAATTTCAAATCTCCATTCTCCTCAAACCTACTACACCAGTCACTTAGAAACTCCCTTCACATCGGGGTCTGTTGCACAGTGGATAGTGCATTGGACTTCTAAACAGAAACTCCCTTCACTTTTTGTGATACGTATACAGCAACTGTACTTTTATGACCTTTCTTTCTATTATCCTAGAAAAGGATCTTTCTAGACAATCTATGGCTCTCATCCTGTGCTCAGAATCCCTCTCTTCCAGCTTCCTCAGGCACTTCCTCTCTCTGTTGGTTCCCTCCTCTCTTTCTGATAGATCCAAGTCTCTACTGACAATGTAAAAATGAGAGAGAAAAAGAGACTTCCCTTTCAGCCACCTCTCTCCTTT
>NW_012135636.1:4550675-4571476 GCF_000956105.1 Propithecus coquereli | reverse complement strand
ATATTTTTTTAGTTGTCCAGATAATTTCTTTCTACTTTTAGTAGAGACAGGGTCTCGCTCTTGCTCAGGCTGGTCTCGAACTCCTGACCTTGAGCGACCCACCCGCCTCAGCCTCCCAGAGTGCTAGGATTACAGGCGTGACCCACCGCGCCCGGCCTATAACTTTCAATATCTATTTTTATATTTAAAAATTGCCACCAGAATAATTACCTGATCTAACAAATTAATTTTTACAACATTGAGAAAAATGTACCCTCTTCAACAACATATTATTAACGGGAATATCATCAATTTTAGATGCAGTTTTTGTCCTATCTTAACACTTTGAAAAAAGGAGAGGAATTATTTCAAAATATATAAAACTTACTTTAAAAAACATTTTCATGTAATATAATTTTCACCAGACTTAAAAATTCAGATCAGTGATTCCTAATTCTAAGTTGATATTATATTAAAACATTTCCAGTTATATCAAAAGACCATCTTAAAGTTCCCCAAACAAAACTCATTTTAATTCACCTTAAACTTTAAAAATAGAGGGGGAATGAGGGAAGGAATGATTATTTATACAGTCTTATGACTATAAAAAGCCTATTATTTGATAACCATATATTTATTCTGCAGAAATCCACAGTTCTAAATGGTATAAATATAAAGCAATAAATTACTCCATTTTTCTTTCATGAGGCTATGAAAAAATTTCAATACAACCAACAAACAATTAGTCCAAACATGATAAATACATTTTAGGTTTTAAATAAGTAGGATTACATGGGAACAACTTATGAAAAAGATTTTTAAAAATACCTTAGTCAGTAATTTGAATGCTAAAAGATAAACTATAATTATCTTAACTAATTGCCACAATAACCAGTCTCTATCAAGTGAGATATAGATAATTTTAGTTTTATCTTAAGACTGCTGCAAAAAGCCAACGATTTTCTTGACTACTAAAATATAGAAATAATTCCACATTTAATAATTAAGATGAATCAAGTCGAAGCCTCATTACAGTCCACTGATGGCTGGCTGGCTGCCTTCCCAATTTGGAAAAGTAATGGCATACTCATAGAATGCTAGAAAAATTTTTCCTCTACTGTATTACTACATAAACAGATAGTAAAATTAGTATCTCTGATTGACTGTATAAAACACATAACTGAATTGGAAAAAAAAAAAAACATACTTGCAAATGGAGGAGGTGGTATACCAGGGAAATCCCTTGGTGAAAAATAACCTCGAGGAGTTCCATACATGTTTCCTGGAGGAGGTGGAGGAAAAGGAAGTCCTCTTCTCATGAAGGAGCCCCTTGTATCCACTGGAAACAATGGTCCTCTCATTGGAGGAAGAGGTGGAGGAACAAAGCCAGGGCCAGTTGCTTCACTTTCAGCAGGGAGAGATGAATCGGGCACATTTAAATTCTATAACAAATTGACATGTGGCATTCATTAAAGCAACAGCAAAATTTGCAATAGTTTTCCTGAAAATCTTAAGCTTAGAAAAAAGCACCTAGGCAGAAAGCAGTCCATGACAGTCTTAGAAAGCTCCAAGCTTCACACGGTTTTCCATGTTAACATAGCTGGTTTTTAGCTATCACAAATATTTTCTAAGTGAACAGAAAACAGCTTTAACCAATAAAATAATATTATGGCTAAAGTTAAAAGTATAGTCCAAGAGTACCAAAATATATGTTCTTTTACCAAGCATATAGTGAAAAAAAAGAAGAGGCAAGATGTTTAACATTTATATTTTCAAGGTGACCAAAATCAATATTGCACATGTAATAAATAAAAATATACTTTAAAATATTCAAATAGAAATCCAAAGCGGAAAATCTAAAATCTTGTTTAACTAGTAAAGTAACTAAAATCCCTAGTCTGCAAGTTGTACTGCATCAACATAGAATAAAATCCAGAAAAGAAACAGCTTCAATGCTAAGTAGGAAGTATATTTGTCAAAAAGATAGAGCAGTTTTATATCAAAAACCGTATTATTAGCTATATTTCTAGTCCAGTAAACCAAGAGATTAAAAGGCTCCTGAATACATGGATAAAATACCACTTTCAGTACTTACACCAAGATCATCTTTGGTATCATTTCTACTGGATCCCATTTCTGAAGATACTGGCCCATCTAGACATAAAAGTTATACCATGAAAAATACATGACTTATCACTCCGTTCCTAGAATATTTCCAGATCACAAATGACACTGATATTTTCCCATTTCCTCTGTTGGCACATAAAATAGCTTGAAACCAGCATCCTTTCTTGGGGCTCTAAGAACAGTCTGAGGTCCCTGGAAATTTTGGCAGACTCAGTTCTGCAACAGTGTGTGGCAGTGATTTCTCCAGCTAGTTCTTTTAGGCAATCCTGCTGCTGCAGCATCCTAAGGAAACATCTGGAAAAAAAGAACCCCTCTCCTTCCTTCTAATTTTTCCACCTCTCTCCTTTCCTTTCTTCCTCCCCTTCTTCCTTCCTTCCCTCCTTCCTTATTCTTCCATCATGTAAGACAGACCAGCTATTTGAATTTAGTCACTGTTCCTAAATAAATGTTCCTGAACTTTGTTGTTATCAAGAACTGGTTGGTCTCTGAAGACATAAATTAAAACAACCCTCTCTCTCTCACCACAACTACCTCACCTCTTCTAGCTTTCTCATTTAGTTACTCTCACTACACCTGTCCTTGGATGTCACTGATACTTCCAAACCTCTGACCTAACTCTCGGTTTCCTCCTTCCTTGACTTCCTTCCCCAATTAACTAGACTCCAAAGTCCATCACTTCAACCAGCCATCAATATCCTTGCCCTTTTGGTCATTTTTCACTTATGCTTGATAACATTCCAAGCCCAGATTAATCTAAATCTGTGCTTCCACTCTGCCTATACCTGAGTCACCTAGCACTGGGGGTAAAAATAAAAAATCAAAGAGCCATGCAGACTGGAGATCTAGGCTGCAGGATCCACCATATTCCTGGCTGCACACTGCCTGACCTTCCTTCTGTGTCTCTTAAGCCAGCTTTCTCCTCAGCAATTTCAAATCTCCATTCTCCTCAAACCTACTACACCAGTCACTTAGAAACTCCCTTCACATCGGGGTCTGTTGCACAGTGGATAGTGCATTGGACTTCTAAACAGAAACTCCCTTCACTTTTTGTGATACGTATACAGCAACTGTACTTTTATGACCTTTCTTTCTATTATCCTAGAAAAGGATCTTTCTAGACAATCTATGGCTCTCATCCTGTGCTCAGAATCCCTCTCTTCCAGCTTCCTCAGGCACTTCCTCTCTCTGTTGGTTCCCTCCTCTCTTTCTGATAGATCCAAGTCTCTACTGACAATGTAAAAATGAGAGAGAAAAAGAGACTTCCCTTTCAGCCACCTCTCTCCTTTACAATCAAGAATTGTTTTATGTATGTTGTTTGGAATTCCTCCCATTTTGTCCTCATTTTACTGTGACCAATTTGCAACATCTGCTCCACTAAAATTATTTTCCCCAAGATCAAAAGGTCTCTTTGTTTGCTAAATTGAAATAGATACTTTTAGTCTTCATTTTACATTACTTCCCACCATGTTGATCACTCTTTCCCTCTTGATATGCTCTCAGCCTTTGATTTATGTGACAGGACCCTTCCTTCTCTCTAGCTCTCCTTTCCAGCTCCTGCTTCTCAGTCTCTTTGGTGGGGATTACTACTTCTGACCATATAGAGTTCCACCCTCGGCTGTAGTATCTTCTCATTCTTGCCTTGAAAAATCCCATTCAATTCTGTAGCTTTAATTAGATATATATTCTACTACTGACTTCCCTATCTATAATTCAGAACCAGATACTGCCCCCAGGACTTCAAAGCTTGGCCTGCCTCCTTGAATATTCATGCAGGTGTATCACAGGTGTCACTAATTTTGTAAATTCGAAAGGTAAGTTACAATCTTTCTTGTCAAACTTGCTCCTTGTTCCTTGTCTCAGAACAATAAATGGCATCTCTGTTCACCCAGGTGCCACAGCCAGGAACCTGGGCATCAGCCAAGACTCCTTCTCCCTCACCTCCCACAGCCTTCAATCCTAAATCCTCTCAATTCTATTTTCTCCATGTCTGTTCACATCAATCTACTCCCTCTGCTAAATCACCACCATCACTCATCTAGATTCCTGTCATAGCCTCCTAAAAAGTTACCCAGGCTCCATTCCTTAATTTTCCAATCTATTCTCCCTAATGCAATCAGAGAAATTTTGCTAAAATGCAGATCTATTAATAATTATATCATTTCACTGCTTAAAATCCTTTAGTGTGTTACCATTATTCTAAGAATAAGGTCCAAATTTCTGAACAGGGTTTGCAAGGCTTTGCAAAATCTATACAATGCTTAATTCTTCAGCTACTTGTTTCAATATTCCCTGACTCATAGTCCATGTTACAGCCATAATTTATGAGGCATCCTTAACTCTAAATCTTTAAAGATGCTACTCTCTTCTCCTAGAACATCATCATCATCATTTTGGTCCAGCTAAGCCCTCCTTTAATTCTCACCTCATATGTCACTTCCTCCAAGAAGCTTTTCTTCGCCATCCCACATTCAAAACACTCATCTGGTTTAGGGTCCCATATGCTCCCATAACATGTTGTACTCGTAACAATTGTCACTCTGTAGTGTAACTGCCTTTAGGCCTTTACAAGATCTCAAGGTATAAGGAATGCTGAGCTTCTGTCTCCTGTCCTCTCCTGAAATATAGCGACTACCATGATGTCTGTTATACAGTAAGCATTCAAAAGATACTCAAGTGCATCAATGAATGGGTCCACCACCCTCTCATTTCAATAAAGTATAGGGATCAAGACCATAGTTGTGGCACCAGACAGTCATGGATTCAAATCCTACCCTCTGATACTTCCTACCTGAGATCTTGAGCACTTTTTTGGGCCTCAGTTTCTTCATCTATAAAATGAGGATAGAAGTATCTACTTCATAGGGTTATTATGGAGATTAAATGAGAGAATTTATTTTCATTCAATAAATGTTTATTGAACACTACTGATAGTCAAGATGTTTCAACCACATCTCTCACTATTCTCCTTCATATACTGACATAAACTGATAAACTAATGTAAGAACATAAACTGATACATGTATATAAGTACATATACTGACAAACTATTAATATTATATAGAACTCTTCCATTTATGAAACACTTCCACGCATATTAACTCATTAAACCCTCCACAATGCTGTCAACTGATAAATATCTGTTTTAAAGCCATTATCCACCAATGACTTGTGCTGTCTCTTTTGTTTATTTTTGCTTCTGCTCAATTAATTTTTCAAATTTCTGCAAAAGAGCCCAAATGTCACTTCCTTCATTGAGTTTTTCCTGATCCTTCAATTAGACAGGGGATCTCCCTTTCTCTGAACACAACATACTCTCTAATAGGACTTACCATTCTGACCAGTATTAGTTAAGCATATATATATTTATCCTTATTTAATTATTAGGTTCTTATAAGCAGAGACTATGCCTCCTCACTATAAGTATATCCTATATTATGTCATACAGGGTGCCTTCTAAACAGTAGGCACTTAAAAATTATTTGCTCAATTATATATTATTGTTCAACTAGCAGGAAAAATATGGAGAGGTAAAAACTTTTAAATAGCATTAATTTAGAAATGGATGTTTCATCACATATATACTTTCATTCCATTAAGCCTGAAGTAATGGGGGAAAAACAATTCCTAAATCCAAACAGGAAAAATTAACTTAATTATGACTAATAATAGAAATGTAGACTATAGGTCTGCTTCTTAGCTTGTTATTTTAAAATATTGATTTTCTAAAATAATAAATACTTCAACTGAATAATAAATATTCCAAATATATGTCCTTTGCTGAGTAAATCTTTTACCAATAGATTTGTTTTAATTTTCTACTTTTCAAAACATTTTTTTTTCATTTTCTTAATGTTGTATACTTTTAATTGATACACTGGATACACATATTTCTCAATTTCAGTATTTTGCTGTGAGGTAGTTTGAGTAAAAGAGTGCCTCACAAATAGTAGATTGCTCAGTAAATGTTAGTTAAATATATCTAAACACAAGTAAAATATGAAATGTTCAAACAAGGTAACTGATTAAACTATCAAAAAGCATGGATCTAGTTATTTTTTCTGGTGGATTTTCACATATCCATTCACATTTGCTTGCCTAATTTCCCTGTTTACTAAACAGGACATATATGTAAGTGGACTGTAAAAATTAGAAAATTAGTCATGGAATAAAGTTCACCATCATAGGTATATACAGTAAACCTATCACCATGATGTTCAAACCACATATATTTAGATGCCGTGTCTGTGTACAATATAACAAGAAACATAAAACCAGGACATTCTCAGGAAAGAGATTTTGGCTTTAAGAATCACCAGAAATAGCAATTATTTAGTCCTTAATCTAGCTTCCAGTTCTCAAGTATGCCACCATTATTAGGAAAGGAACGAAAGGAAGGAAAGGAAGGAAGGAAGCAAAGAAGGAAAGAAAGAAGGAAAGAAAACAAAGTATTTCGTACCCATTTTATCCAAAGAAGGCATGTTAAAACTTCTGAGTTCTGCTGGTCCAGATAGTCTACCAGAATTAGAATAAAATCTGTCTCGTCTTTGTGGAGGAAGAGCCGGATCAGGATACGTTTGGCCTAGAAAAAATTTTTTAAAATATCTTCATTAATATAAACATAAATCAAGTTTTCTTAAGTTTAATATACTGAACTTAGACATTTCTCATGCTCTCTGAAACTTTAACCCATATTCTGGTTGGCAATCATAAGCAATTTTAGAAAAACTACATATTTTGCTATAGCCAATAACTTTGCTTTTGTAGTAAACACAAGTAAAATTTGTTACTTTGGATTTTGAAAGTTTCAATTACTATGTGTAAATTAGAATATGTGAAAACAAGGCCAGGCACAGTAGCTCACACCTGTAATCCTAGCATTCTGGGAGCCAGAGGCAGGAAGATCACTTGAGCTCAGGTGTTCAATACCAGCCTGAGCAAGAGTGAGACCCCATGTCTACTAAAAATAGAAAAAATTAGCCAGGTGTGCTGGTGCATGCCTGTAGTCCCAGCTACTCAAGAGGCTGAGGCAGGAGGATCACTTGAGCCCAGGAGCTTGAGGTTGCTGTGAGCTAGGCTGATGCCATAGCACTCTAGCCTGGGCAACAGAGTGAATTCTGTCTCAAAAAAAAAAAAAGTGAAAACAGAATTTAGTTTTAGTACCTATATATGTACATAAATTAACTTTCAATTGTAATAATAGTGGATAGAAGAGGATGCATCAAAAAAGACTGAGGAGACAGCTATTAACAGGAGAAAAAAACAGAAAATGTTACAAGCATAGCAAGAAATTTAGCAGAACAGGTGATAATTTGTCATCAAAGCAGAAAGAGTATCACTCAGAAGTCATCAGTGGTCAAACTTTCACTAACAATTAACATTTTGGAATTTAGCACCCATCCCAAACTAAACAGAAGGATCTATGGCTCAATAGATGAATAGAAGGTTCTCACTGCTGAAATTAAGGACATCTAGACAAACAACAAACTGGACACAGACTCTGACTCAGATGCTTCTACAACCACCTTTCTTCATCTCCAGGGATGATTGATGATGACAAAGTGGTAATTCCTAGGTCCTTGTGGAACTCATCATTCTTACCCTTGAGAGGTGATGGCAGACTTTGCTAGATTATATATACCTACGTCCAACTCCAAAAATATGGAGAATGTCAAAAATGGTGAATTGTGTGACTCTCTCCTATCCTATTATAGATGTGGATGAACAGCCCCAAATTGACTTTCATGACTGTCCTAGGCAGTGGTTCATAATATGAACTTCATAGAATCAATGTTGGAAATGTCACTTTTCATCTGACTCAGCCACATGGGACCTTATTGACACATCTCTCCCACATAAAACCAAGGAAATCACCTGGTATCAACAAGAGTTGATGGAGAGAATTATATTTAACGAGCTCCTAAAGGTCAGGGAGTGTGACTAGGAGATAAAGATCCAGATAGTCTTGAAGGCTCATTTGTATAATTTCAAAATCTTAGCAAACAACTGTCTCAACAGGTCTGAATTAGCCCAGTGGAAGAAAAAGCTAATACCAATCACTGAAATCTAAACTGAGTTCTCTCTTTGTACTTCAAACATAGGAGTAATTAATTATTAATAAATGGCAGAGCTGGGCAAGGGGATGAAATAGGAAAACCTAAAAACTTCAACTCTTTCTTAATCAGGTCTCAAGATACCACATCATTATTTTGTTTCTAAAATACATCCCCACAACATCAGCAACCTCAGAAATAAAAAATTTTGTTACAAGTTTACGATAAGTTGTATGCCCATGTTGCCCTCCACTGGCAAAAGTAATTCATTCCTTTTAGCTACCACGGCCTATCGTGTGCCCGCCATGAGCAATCAATGTTGGTCTCAATACAGTCCCTGCCCTTATAGACTAATGGTGATAGAAACAAGTAAATATAATGTGATTAATGTCTTAATAAAGGGAAATACAAATAGTATAAGAGGTGGCCTATCTAATTCTGATTGGAGGAATCAGGAATGGTGTCACAGAGGTAATAAAGCTTGCCCTGGAAGATGAACAAGTAAACAAGGGTATTTGGGTCAAGTCATACAAACCCACACCCACACACATAAACGCATACATACACCTCCCACACATAAGCACATGTACACTCACACACACATATATAAGATAAAGTTCCATGAAAGTCATATATGACCAATGAAAGACTGAACATTGAAATGTAGAAAATAAGGACATGAAAGGTTCCTTTTCTTTTTGCTTTCATACCTTTGTTTTCTACCACAAATAAGGATGATTAAATAGAAAGAATGAGAGAAGAAAATGGATCAGAGGAAAAATCAAATAAGGAGTGGGAATAAGATACAGAGCATTCTGAAGCAGTTTCACAAACTAAGACTTGTACTGGAGAAATAGCTACTCTCACATATTTCATTCATAGCCAGTCTTGAGGACAACGGGGCAGTATCTACCAAAATCAAAAATATGCATATTCTATTACCCAGCAATTCCATTTCCTGGACTCATCTCTGAAGAACATACGTGCAAAAAGGGTGTTAACTGCAGCATTGTTAGTGACAGTGAAACACTGGAAAATGCTCATCAACAGGAGCTAGATAAATATATTTATGGTGTATTATACATTGAAATACTACACAGTAGTTAAGGGAATAAACTCTATATATATTAACATGCAAAGAATTCAAGAATATAATGCTGATAAAGAAAGTTGATCAAACAGAAATGTAATCTTTTAAAATCATATATGAACTGAAAGTTTACACACATACTAAACTCATGAGAAGTTATGCCCAGGAAAGGAAACGGAATAGTCTTCAACTCATTTATATAATGTGCTATTTCTTTTTATGCTTAACTTACATATTTACACACACATACACACACATACACATCTAAAGTAAATATTAATATGTAAATTCTAAGGGGTAATAACCTATGATTATGTTACAAAATTTTGTTTTGTGATATTCGGCAAGTTACCCAAACTCTCTGTGCTTTTCCTTCTTCATCTATAAAATGGGAATAACAGAATAACACTCTCAGTGTTAGTATAATTAATAAAAGGCACTTAACATAGTATCTGCCACAAAGTAAGCATCCAAAAGTAACTGTAATGATAAATTAAGCTTATTGCTATGAATATAAACTATATAAAAATATAATATTGACTGGCCTCGTTCAAATTTATGATCATGAATTTCAAGCTGGTGCTCAGCAATGCCGTATACAATCATACTACACTTCGCTGATGTTTGAGTTCTTCCATTCTCATAAATGGCTATTACATACCTTGTTCTCTCTCTTCAAATCTCAAACAATCCCCTCCTCTCCCATCTCCCTCAGTTGACGATCTCACATCAAGAAAATTGAAGCAACTGGACGCTTCCACTTACCCTCACCCAATTTCTACATTTGTACTTATCTGTACTAGCTTACTTCTTTTTAAATGAATAAAGTCATTTCTCCAATGACACTCTGGATCCCATCTTTTTTGCTTAATACTCAAGGGTTTCGCTTTTATAACTATACCCTCTCCCATATATCATTAATTTCTCCTTCTATCCTGTATTATTCCCATCAGCAAATAAACATGTTATATTATCCATCTTTAAAAAAGCAAAAGTACCTCTGCCTCCAGCTATCATCTCATCTCTCTTTTTTATTCAGAGCAAAATTTTTCAAAAAGTTGTCCACATTCGTCCCTACATACTAATCTCTCCTCAACCTACTCTTCAGGAAGACTGAAAAATTAAACACAGATTTTTAAAGTTTATGTAAACATACATAGCAATAACTTATCAACCAAATACTAATCATTATAATTTATAAGCGATCACTATCAAGAAGATGTAAGTGACTAAGAGATATATACACCAAAAAAAGTCACAGCTTAAAAATGTGGCTACAACTTTAAAGTAAAATCATCCCTGAGAGGATAAAAGCACAGAAGAAGATTTTTAGAACACCTTATTAAGAAAAGACTCCATTACCTCATCAAGGAGATCAATATGAGCCTAACTTAAGAAAATTACATCATGATTCCATCAAATGACTCTCATATGAAAGAATATTCATAACACAAAAGGACAATAGTCTGCACAAATGTCTACAAATCACAGCCAGTAAAGTAAAAATCTATGCCTGTACCTCCAAAGCTATCCAAGGTACTTTGGTCTGCTTAACCTGCTTTTGTTTCTCAAAGAATGAGTTAAAACTGTCCTCATCAATTTAGCTGTATAGTATATGTCTCTTGTTTGCTCAGCTCTTCAAGAAAAAGAGTTTTTAAATATGCAAGGCTAGAGACCACACTTAACTCATGATTATTATCCAAATCAGTAAAAGATAAGCAGTAACAAAAATAATAGCAGCCACATACTCCTTGTTCTTTTAAACAATTAAAACTAAGAACACTAACACTTAAAAAAGTACAAAGAGGGGAAATAACATGATTCTCCTTTAAGTCATCTCTCTCTACACTAGGCAGCATGAGATTTGCTGAGGATTAAAATTCTTTATTGTCCTGTATTACTTCTCCTTGCTGGAAAAGGATGCTGTAAGACTAGATAAAAGAGTAGAAGGATGGTGCAACTGGAGCACTGATGATCAAGAGCACTGAGAGATCAAGAACACCAAAGAGTAAGAAAATGATAAAACAATGAAACTTTGTTTCATTAAAGTATATATGGTTTTCTTAAATATTCTCAAGTTAAAACATTACCAAAATAAAATATTTACATAGACACAATTACTGTATAGTTCTTATTAGATTCATACATACCATCAGTTACATATAAAGAATCATTGCTCTGATTAACACCTGCCCTATAAATTATTTGTAACTGCCCTGTGGATATAAGTCTCAAGAACCAGTTAAAAGACTAAAAGCCAAGAATTCAGCAGATTCACTCCCTCACAGCCAAGAAACTATCATGTGACCATTACCTTCCTTATTTAAATTATGTGCTAAGATTGTTGAAATACGTTACTATTGTTTCTGAAAGGCATAAAACATTTAAATATCCACACTCCTTAAAGCTTATTAGTAACTACTAAATATGGGATATAAGAGTGCACATTTTAAGATTTTCTAAAAATTTTCCTTAAATTATTACTCTTCAAGATCATTTAATATGCACAGCTTTGTAAATAAGAGCAAACGCAAAGAAAGCAAGGCAATTACCTAGGAGCCATCTATTAGAAAAACTTGGCCCAGCACTGTGGCTCCCACCTGTAATCCTAGCACTCTGGGAGGCCAATGTGGGAGGATTGCTTGAGGTCAGGAGTTGAGACCAGTCTGAGCAAGAGCAAGACCCGGTCTCTACTGAAAATATAAAAATGAGCCGGGCGTCATGGTGTTCACCTGTAGTTCCAGCTACTTGGGAGGCTGAGGCAGGAGGATCACTTGAGCCCAGGAGTTCGAGGTTGCTGTGAGCTAGGATGTTGCCACAGCACTCTAGCCCAGGCAACAGAGCAAGACTCTGACTCAAAAAAAAAAAAAAAAAAACTAAACTAAGCAAAAAATTATATAATCCTTTCTACTAAGGAATAATTCTAAAATCTAAGAAACTTTAGTATTTAAAACATAGTTAAGGCCGGGCGCGGTGGCTCATGCCTGTAATCTTAGCTCTCTGGGAGGCCAAGGCGGGCGGATTGTTTGAGCTCAGGAGTTCGAGACCAGCCTGAGCAAGAGGGAGACCCCGTCTCTACTAAAATTAGAAAGAAATTAATTGGACAACTAAAAATATACAGAAAAAATTAGCTGGGCATGGTGGTGCATGCCTGTAGTCCCAGCCACTTGGGAGGCTGAGGCAGGAGGATCACTTGAGCCCAGGAGTTTGAGGTTGCTGTGAGCTAGGATGACGCCATGGCACTCTAGCCTGGGCAACACAGTGAGACTCTGTTTCACAAAAAAAAAAAAAAATATATACATAGTTAAATACTAAGTAAAAATATATTATAAAGGTATAATCCTCTGGTAGATTGCATTCATGACTTCAATTCTTTATCCCTCCCTGCATCCTTGTCCTCAAAGTAGACTATATTTCCTGCCCACTGATTCTAAATTCTGTCATATGATTTGATTTGGTCAATCAAATGTTAGCTGTCGTGACAAAGAGAGGGTTAAAAAAGCACTTGCATGTTTCTGCTTTTTCACTCCTGAATCTTCGCTGCCACAGGAGGAGACACTCACAGAACAGAGCTGAATCACTGCAGCCAAGGTCAGCTCACATGAGTGAAGAGCCAGACAACACAGTTAGCTAAGACCAGAAGACCAGAAGAACCAAAAGAACTACTCAACTAAGCCCAGCCTAAATTGCCAACTTACAAACCCTTGACTTAAATGAGTATTTCTTGTTTTAAGGCATTGTTTTCACGGTAGTTTGCTATGCAGTACTACTGTGCCAAAAAATAGCTGATACAATCCCACTTTCATTATTTAAAAGTGAAAATTCATATAAACGTTCGTTTGTGTGTGTGTTTGCGTATATGTATGTATGTGTGTATGTATATATAATTATACACATGCAGAAAAAGATCTGGAAGAAAATACATCTATCTCTGCATAAGTAGGATTACAACTGCTTTTTAATATTCTTTTCTGCTTTTGTTATTAAGAAAACCAATAAAAAGAAAGATCATTAAAAATAACACGAATTCTGTTTTTTATAATGACAGACTACTAATTCAAACCAACCCTACTTCTAAGAACTAGATACCCTGAACAGAACATACTTTTTAAAATCTTTTAAAAATATCAAGGGCTAACAAAGCAGGAAAGTGTTACGGTACCAAGATCTGGAAGAATAAGGAAACCCAGAGACTGGCCCAGAATTTGAAGCCATTTTTCAATGAGGCATCTGCCAATTCCAAAAGAGACTGCTGAGAGATTGAGAAAGTGAGCAGATCATACACAAGACTAAATAGAGACAAACAATGGAGTTCGTGGCCTATAAGGGCAGGGGGTTAGGATGCTGGTAAACCCACTAGACTTTAGATTTGGAACCAAAAGGGTTATATCATAGAATGATAAACTAGAAATTAGAGACCATTCCCCTCAACTCTGAATCCTGGACTGTTAGTGGCCCTGGCCTCCAGGCTGAAGTAAACTAAAATCCTCTCTGGAAGGGGCACTAGTGCAAAGAATGATTAAGTACCAAGATTATGGGAGTTGAGGAGGATGATTAATAAAAGTAATTAATTCAAGAAAAGTGAGAACAAAAAACATGAGGCAAATAGAACATAAATAGTAAAATAGTTTTAAGCTCAAATACCTGTCAGAATAAATAATAATAAAACCTAACCATATGTGGTTTATAAGAAATACAGCTTAAATATAAATATATAAAAATACTGAAAAGATAGAAAAAGATGTATCAATACAAACAAGTAACCAAAAGGTAGCTGAGATAGCTATATTGATATATCAAAATATATGGATAAAACATACAAAGACAGAGAAGATTTGAAACACATTTCATCTAGTTCATGTATATAGAATACTGTGCCCAACATATTAAGAATATACCTTGTTTACAAGTACATGTGGAACATTTACCAAAACTGTCCATATGCTGGTCCACAAAGCAAGTTCAACAAATTTCAAAGGATCTAAATCATAGACTTACGTCCTTTAACCACACTGGAAGTAAACTAGATAACGATAAGAAAAGATCTGACAATCTCCATGTTTGGAAATTAATGAATACACTTCTAAACAACTTGTGGACCAAAGAAAATAATACATGGATAAATACACCCATACATGTCTGCAATAAATTAAAATAGGTAAGGATTGGCAAAGAAGAAATAAAACTATAACTATTCAAGACAACATGACTGTGTATACAGAAAATCAAATGTACATAAGGCTATTAGATGTAAGAACAATATGCAAAATCAATTATATTTCTATGTACCAGTTAAAAGTTAGAAAATAAAATTTTTTGAACATTCAATTTATAATTGCATCAAAATACATAACATGATTAGAAAGAAAGCTAACAAAATATATTTAAGCTCTCCACACAGAAAATTACAAAGCACTAGGAGAAATTAAGGAGGACCTAAATTTATCTACAGATCAAAGTAAATTCTAAATCTACCAGTCTAAATTCTACCAGCAAATTTTTAAGAAATTGGCCTGTAGATGCTAAAATTTTTACGGAATTAAGGGCTAAGAATAACCAAAACAATCCCAAAGAAGAACAAGGAGGGAAGACTCATTTACCGAATACCACCACTATTCTAAGTTATAGAAATTAAGATAGTGTGGCATTAGCATAGATAAGAGACCAATGGAACTTAATAGAAAACCAGAAACACATTCACACATATATATGCACACTTAATTTATGACAGAGAGGGCACTAAAGAATTGTAAGGAAAGGAGAGTTTTTTTTAATTAATGATGCTAAATCAGTTGGATATTCCTATAGAGCAAAATGAAGTTTGATACCTATTAGATTACTGTACACACAAAATTCATTCCAGGTACATTATAGATGTAATATGAAAAATACAGCTATTTAGTACATAACATAGGAGATGATCTTCATGCCCTAAAATGTAAGGAAAGATTTCTTAAACAAGAAATAAAAATAACCGTAAGAGAAATGACTAGTAAATTGAACCATATTATTAATAATACCAACGACCTATTCATCAAAAGACCATTAAGAAAGTAAAAGGGCAAACCACAGAGTTGTCTAAGATATCTGTAATATATATAACTGGAAATGGAAAGAGTCCATTTCCATAAAATATAAAAGAACTACTACAAAACAGAAAAGTCAAATGTACAAATCTAAAAATGAACATGAAACTCAAAAAGGTAGGTGGCAAAAGAGAAAATCCAAAATTTCCAATAAACTTATGAAAGAGGAATACCACTTTATCAATAATCAGGAAGGTGTAAATTTAAACCATAATGCTGCTACTACATACTGACCAGACTAAAATTAAAAAGGCTGATCTACTATTGGTGTAAGTATAAACTGATACTATACCTTAGGAATATTGTTGAGTATAATTTACTAAAGCTTAACATAAGAATATCCTGTCACCCACAAATTCCAATCCTAAATATATACTCAAATAAATGTATGCGCCAAAAATCACACACAAGAATGTTTTACAATCAGAAACTGTAAACAACCCACATCTCCATCAAATGTACGTGTGTTAAGTTAGTCAATAAAAGTTGTTTAAAAAATAGCAACTATTACTTTACTAACAAGACTGAAAATATACTCTGTATTAATCCTATCTCACAGTGAAAAATAATATAATATACAACAAAGAATATCAAAGTCTCCTTTTTAAAAGGCTTCATACACACATACACACAGCCCAAGTGTTCATTCTAGAGCTCTGTTGTCCAATACAGTAGCCACTAGCCACCAGTCACATATGGCTACTTAAATTTTAACTTACATTAATAAAAATTCAATAAAATTAAAAGTTTTGTTTCTCAAGTTGTACTAGGCACATTTGAAGTACTCACTAGCCACATATGCCTAGTAACTACTGTATTGGACAGTACAGATATAGGATGTTTCCAGAAAGTTCTATTGGACAGAGCTAGTATACAAAAAGATATATTTCAATATTATATTCATTTCATTATATTGACTCATCATTGAATTATACAACCACACTTTGTTTTTAAGAATCTATTTTCTTTTGTTCTCTATCCTAACATCTTGAATAAGAAGCGCAGTGGAAATTCTTACAAAAATGAAACAATGTATAGCACATACATCTTAAAAATATATTTAGAACTTAAAATACAGAGTTAATATTTTAAATCCTTCCCTTTGAGAAACCTACTAACCCAATGTATCTTTCTATCTAAATCTACTGCAACAATTTTCAAAGTAAATATCACAAATTGAGCTGCAGTTAGAAGTAGTCATCTATAGGATAGTGACATTATCTACTTAATAAATGATCTCATTCTCATTTTTAAAAATCAAAAACAAAATGAGCCAACACATACAAGTTGAAAGTTTTTATGAAAAGCACCTTTCATACACAGTTAACCCTGGCAAAGGCATTATATGAATAATATAAACTACTTTCTTACCAAGTTTCTTTGATCTATTATATTCTTCTTTCAAATATGAAAACACCTTTGTGTTTTTTGTTATAGACTGAAGCACTGAGGAAGGTAAGTTACACTGGTAAATTTTTGTTGCAGTTTAGTATTTATAAAGAATTTATAATGAACTGTTTATTCCCAGAACATATTTCTGTTAAAATTTTAATTCTGATTACTATATAAGTGAATATTATAAACATATTCAAGAACATTTTTCTCCTGAAACTATAAATGATATTTCTAATTAAATTCATAAACAAAAATAAACTGAAAACTGTCTCTTGATCTGAGTGCTAGTTAGTTATATAGATGTGCTCAAATTCTGAAAAAAATCAAGTTATTTACTTAAGAATACCTGCACTTCCCTGTATACGTATTATATCCAATAAGGGGTTTTTTTTCCTACTTTTTATTTTAAAATAATTAAAGATTTATAGAAAGCTGCAAAAATAGTAAAGAGATACTGCATACCCTTTACTCAATGTTCATATTTTTCATAACTGTAGTACAATATAACAGCCAGGAAACTGACATTGGTACAATGCCTGTGTATAGTTCTATGCCATTTTTTCACATGTAGATTTGTGTAATCACCACCACACTCCAGGTACAGATTATTCTATCACCAAAATCATCTCCCTCATGCTACCCCTTTATGGTCATATCACTCCTCTCCCGACTACTATCCCAACCCCTGGCAACTGCTAATCTGTTTTCCATCTCTATAATTTTGTCATTTGAAGAATGTTATATACATGGAATCATATAGTACTGTGGTCCCCAGGAATCATCCCAAAACCACACCGCACCCTCACCCCTGGTCCGTGGGAAAATTGTCTTCCATGAAACCAGTCCCCTTGGTGCCAAAAAGGTTGGGGACTGCTGATATAGGATGTGCCCTTTTGAGACTGGTTTTCTTAACTCAACATAATGCCCTTGAGATCCATCCAAATTACTGCATATATAAACAGTGCATTATTTCTAGTTTGATTCCACTGTGGTAAGAGAAAACACTCTATATGATTTCAATTCTTTTATATGTGTTGAAGTTTGTTTTATGGTCCAGGATACAATCAATCTATCTTGGGAAATATTCTGTTAGCGCTTGAATAGCATGTGTTTTCTGCTGCTGTTGGGTGCCTTGCTCTATAAATGTCGTAGGTCCTGTTGGTTGATGGCACTGTTCAGTTATTCTACATGCTTCCTGAATTTTCTGTTCCATTGTCCCATCAATTGTTGAGAGAGGGGTGCTTTAATCTCCAATCATAACTGTGGGTTTGTTTATTTCTCCTTTCAGTGCTATTACTTTGTACTTCACACACTTTGCAGTTCCTGTTTGATACATACACATTTAGGATTTGTTATGTCTTCTTGATCCCTTTTATCATTATGTAATGTCTTTCTCTGTCCCTAGTAAGTTTCTTTGCTCTGAAGTCTACTTTATCTGTTATTAATATAGCCACTCACATATTCTTTTGATTAATGTTTGCATTGCATATCTTTTCTATCCTTCTACTTTCAACCGACTAGAATGAGTATCTTATACACAGTATATAGTTGAGTTATATCATCGTATAAAAGAACTGAGGTCCAAAGAGATGAAACAAGTTTCAAAAATCACACTAAAAGGTAAAAGACCGAAACTGGAAAGCAAATGTCTTGATTTCCAGTTCAAATGCTTTTTTGCCTATACTGGTCTTGCTCTAAACATGTAAATTAATTATAAACACATATAAGAATGTTAGATGAACAGATATATTGCACTTCAGATTATTCAATATTGTATAAAATTTTGTATACATATTGTGCTTAAGCAGAATTAGCTTTACCCTAATATGGTAGCCAAATCTGCATATTAACTTTCAATAATCACTTACATTCTACATAGAGTTTTGAAAGAAAATATGATTAAAACCCATATTAGGCCGGGCGCGGTGGCTCACGCCTGTAAATCCTAGCACTCTGGGAGGCCGAGGCAGGTGGATTGTTTGAGCTCAGGAGTTCGAGACCAGCCTGAGCAAGAGCGAGACCCCCGTCTCCACTAAAAAAAATAGACAGAAATTAGCTGGACAGCTAAAAATATACAGAAAAAAAATTAGCCAGGCATGGTGGCGCATGCCTGTAGTCCCAGCTATTTGGGAAGCTGAGGCAGGAGGATCACTTGCGCCCAGGAGTTTGAGATTGCAGTGAGCTACAATGACATCACTGCACTGTAGCTGGGGCAACAAAGTGAGACTTTGCCTCAAAAAAAAAAAAAAAGATATATATTATATGCAACTAAATTCTGGGAAGGACCATGCTAAGATGACAAGGGGGATTTTTCACTTTCCTAATTACACATCTCTCATTGTTTGGATTTTCTAAATAAACATGTATTACTTTCATAAGCAACAAAAACCATAAAGACATCCCATTTGGGAAGAAATACAGCTTTCTGTAATATAACGAATTACCTCGAATTATTCTGTTCAGAAATTTATTGTTTTCCAAAATGTATCATGGTGTTTCCTAAGACAGAACACACATATACTCCTCATTTCTTCCATTCCTACACATTCCACATGCTGTCTGCCTTTCAAATATAAATAATAACTACTATCTTTACATACCTGACCGAGGAATCATCATCCTACGGTCCTGTTCCCATGGAGGTGACAGGGACCCAGTATCAGAAGGTGCCCTAAGAGGATCAGTTAACCTATCACAGTTGGATTCTCCTCTCTCGTTGGTAATCTGATGGTCCAGAGGATTCCCTGGGCCTCTTGAGCCTAATTAAAGAGAAAAACCACACAAATCTGTTTCATCTTAAAAAGTACTATAAGGCCTATCATCAAACAAAATCAAGACACTCTTAAAAAGTGAAAACAATGAGAGGCCAGAAAAGTTTCCCTAAGACACATTTAGACTACAACTCTCCTTTCAAAGCCATTTCTAGGACAAACGAAAAATAATTTTTCCATATACATAAACTCTTGTCTGTAAAATTCATTTTTAAATGTTATCACCATCATTTTACACATAAAATCAGTAGTTAAATCACAAATTATAGATACTAAGTTTGAAAAATAAAGGTGTAGAAAGTAAAGTGTTAAGATTTCTATACCAGATGTAATAACTTTAAAATGAAGTTTTTGTTGCTTAAACTAGTATGTCAATAGTAAAAATGAGCATGATTCCTTTAAAAAGTCATCTTAGATGTTATATATCTACTTCAATAATTTTGCTATTACTCAAAGTATTTTTTAGAACAACTGCTTTAAAAATCTACTCAGACTTACTTGAGAGTCATGCAAAAAATTATGTCTCAATGTTGTAACATGACTCTCTACTTCAGCCCCAAAATGACTTTAACCAATCTGATTAAAAACTTTATACCCACCAAACAAATTTGTCTGTAAATGGCTTTTAGTAATTTCTAAATATCATATTCACATTCAAAAAGAGAACTCACAAGCTCTTAAGTAAGTCTAAAACAAGAGTTTCAAAAACAACAGCACCTGGAGGAGGGGGGAAGGGAGGGGCAAAAACCTCCCTAACGGGCACAATGAACATTTTGGGTGACGGGCACACTTATAGCCATGACTCAAGCATTACAAAAGCAGCCCATGTAACCAAAAGCATTTGTAACCCCTTAATATTTTGAAATAAAAAAAAACATAATAGCATATTATCTCCAAAAAGTTTTCCCCCAAGGTCAAGTTCCCCAGAAACAAATCCTGATATTTTGAGGCTAGGAAAAAAACAGCAGCAGCAGCACTATTGAAATAAATACTTTAAACAAGATACCATTCATTTGGATAAGAAAATCAGGTATGTTTACATTTATAATGGGGGAAATCATTTTAAAGTTCCTGCCTTATGATAGTACAAAAGATAGTTCCTTAATTAAAAACTCATATTTAATTAAAATGGAAAGGACAAATATAAAAAAATATTTTAAATATTCAATAACAAAATATAGTAATACTTCAGTCCGTGGGAAAATTGTCTTCCATGAAACCAGTCCCCTTGGTGCCAAAAAGGTTGGGGACTGCTGATATAGGATGTGCCCTTTTGAGACTGGTTTTCTTGACTCAACATAAT
>NW_012135636.1:4549322-4550625 GCF_000956105.1 Propithecus coquereli | reverse complement strand
TTTTTTTTTCTATAGGAATCTAACTTCCTATTATGCTTCCCCCATTTCAGTACCTCCTTTAAGAGACCAAAATTAATTTTACCTTTTCTTGTTAACTTATACAAATCAGTATAAGTATTCATTTCTTTAACATATAGTAATTTTTTAAAAAAATTTTTCCAGCTACTCCCTTTGTACGGTCAGGTCAACTGGCTTTTATGTCAGGAGGTCAACTATCATTTATCCTTATTGTTTTACATTCTATTAAATTCCCCAAATCTTTCCTTCCTAGCTTCTTCACCCTTCTAATTATAATTAGTTCATCAGAAGAAGGGCTGGCAAGCAGAAAATGTGTAGGAGTCAATTAGGCTGAATTTATCTGGAGTAAAGCACAAAGCTTTAAAGGAGACATTCCAAGGCCTGCTCCTGATAGCGTACTTCCAGAGGACCAAAGCTACAGGCCAACTGACTCCCAGGTGAAAATTACAAACTTGAAAATGCTAACGGTTGAAGTTTTTCATTCAGACCAAAAGTTATATAACAATTACTCTAAAAAAGAAACTGTTTTCCTAACACTCAATATTATTCAAACATATTATTCATCCAAACTTCAAATTTAAAAAGATAATAAAAGGAAGGAAAAGGAAAGGCACTCTTCATCCTTCTTTGGTGGGTGGTAGAAACTTTCAGTCCAAAGCAACTGTTTGACCTGCTGATAACTTACCTAGAACTTCTGTAGCTTTTTTTAACAAATAGTAAAACACCCTTGCAAATACTCTAAACACATTGAATCTTGAAAGCAATTAAACAGGAGAGGAAATAGGAGAGGAGATATCAAAGGTAATTTTTATTTTCATCCCAAATATTCGATTGACTACAAGCAATCCTTGACTTATATAATTCAACTTCCAGTGATTCACATTTGTAGTTTAGCCAATTATACCCTTATTTTTAGAGCACTGTTTTTTCAGACTGCTAGCTGCTATCCATTTTGTGCTGTGTGAAACTAACTTAGTCTTACTTAATTAGCATTCTTTTTTTAATGAAATGGAATACAACTAAATAGAAAATATCAGAAAGCATCAAAACTGTAATGGTAAGTACTACTCGTGTAGCTGGTTTCAATTATACTCATGTTTGTGTTTAATATGACAAGATATAAAATATATTTCTACTGTAAGTCGAGGTGAAAAATTGGGGGTGAAATGGACTTAGGAACCAAGCCCTAAGCTTACAGCACACATGCAAATTTCCAAATTAGTCTCCTTCCTGAAGTGCTCAATGCAAAGCTCCCTCGGGTTCCAAGTATCAGTCTACAGCACAG
>NW_012135636.1:4547530-4547932 GCF_000956105.1 Propithecus coquereli | reverse complement strand
AAAAAAAAAGTAACCCATAATAAGTGCAAGGAATGCCTGTATTTTCCAAATGTTTATTTTACAGATCATTTTAAAGGTAAGTTGAGATGAAAATATAAAGTAAGGAAGAAATATAGAGTAATAAAGATATTTAAACAATATACCTCTTCCTCCTCCCCCTGGAAGCAAAGGTGAGAGTCTGAGTGGGCCCTCCAACAAAGTTGGAGGAGAGAGAAAAGCTCTCGTTTCAGATGAAGGCCGACCCAATGGTGAGGGACCATATGGGGAATGCTCTGGAATAATTAAAACAGCATGTTTAAATTCATAGTTTCAGTAAGCTACACTATAAAGTTAGAATCCCATTTCAACAATTGCCATCAGGCCATCCTATTGCGAATTTAACTTTAATCCATGTTCTGAACA
>NW_012135636.1:4544918-4546085 GCF_000956105.1 Propithecus coquereli | reverse complement strand
AAGCACCCACATTTCAAGAAAAATGCTACTACCAAGTACAAGCTACTCTTCCGTATCTCATTATCTGCATAGAAGAAACAAATCCTCTAAAATTATTCTAACCAAATATCTTTATCTCTCACTATTTAAAACCAGGGTAACCAGTTTCTTGTTACCTACAGATAGTGATGTTTTGTTGAGGTTTGGAATTGTTTCTTTTTCAAAACAAGACTATCATTAGTACTAAATTACAGAATCCAAATTTTCAAAATAGAAGAGTCCTCCAAGGTCAACCAGTTCAAGTCTATCATTTTACAACTAAGGCAATTGAGGCTAGGAGTTTAAATGACTTATTCAAAATTAAATTGCCAAGATTAAAACAGAGTTCCTGGGCCTGAGTCATGTACGCTTTCCACTGTAATGTGACCCATATGATTTCAGTCATAACATAAAACTGGAAATCCCATTAACTCATCCTACTATTTTACCCCTAAACTTTTTATCTTAAAAATGTGATGTTTTGGAGTCCACTTGCTCAAGGCCTCTTGGGCGTGGCTCCGGATAAAAAAAGTAGAAAAAAGTGACATTTTAAAAGAATCTTATTTCTAGTTCTTGAAGATCAGATCTGAAATAAAACATTTATCATTTGATTTTAATTTCTGAGAGTACAAAAGACAAGCAAGAGGACTAAAACTAATATTGGATAATGTTAATAGTACATTATGGCAAGAAATTATAACACTGGGAAGACTGTCACCATCTTCATAAGAAAGCATCTACTCTTCCCTTCTATTGTACATTTTACACTTTTATTATCTTTCGTTTTATTATTGTAAAATAATGCCATCCAACATAATAAAACCAGGGAATGAGAGAGATAATAAACATTTATTCTATCTACTCATCCATTAAAAGATGCTGATACTGTGAGCATTACTTTGTCAGAGAGATTCATCCTTTCTCTTTCATCCATTTTTACCTCCCTTCACCTACACTAGTTTTAAAAAAATTAAAGATACACTTTTTACAAAAGAATCTGTGAACAGTTTCCTTCAAGTGCCACTTCACTGGCCTCTCTAAGACTAAGTACTTCAAATTAAAAAAACTTTTCGCTCCTAGTATAAGTAACAGATATTTCACAATGAGATATGCTAGATTTACTGCAAGTTTTCTTATTTATCCTTATAA
>NW_012135636.1:4540386-4542263 GCF_000956105.1 Propithecus coquereli | reverse complement strand
TCTCCACTCTTCACTCTCTAATCATAAGGCCTTGGGCTGTTTCCTCATCTGTAAATCTGGAATAATAATACCTACTTCACAGTTATTGAGTGGACTGAATTGAGTAATATACATAAAATGCCTTTAAGTACAGTGCCTAGAACACAAGAGATTTTAATAAACACCCTCTCCATCTCTAAAAAGTAATCTACATCTAAGTATTTAAAAAGTGGTACAGAGTGGTAAAGAAGACTAAATTCATCTCCAAGCCCAACTTTAATCTTCACTTGAACCCTCAATATCAAAGCATACAGAATCGTAGAACTGGGAAGGGCCTGGACATTCAACACACCTAATCTCTCACCCTGTGCTGCAATCTCCAGTCCAACACGCCTAGGAGACAGTTACCAAGCTTCAGTACAACAATGATAATAGCAGTTAATGTTTATTTACTGTTTACTGTGTATTAGGCACTTGGCAACAACCTTACATAAATTATAGCATTTAAATCATCATAATAATCATGTGAAATGGGTACTACTGGTATCTCTATCTTATAGATAAGGAAACTGGTAGTAGGTGATAGAGCCGGGATACTATCCAAGACAGGCTGATTACAGACCCCATTTATTCACCCACTGTGTAAACTGTCTCCCCTTGAAGACTCCTAGTGACAGGTACTCCAAGGGCCAGCTATTACAGTAGTCCTACATGTTAGAAAAGTCTTTCTTATAATTAGTCAAAATCTGCATCCTTATCACTTCCTCACACAGTTAACTCCTCCGAAGCACAGACATACTCTTTCTCATAATGGCCCTTTTCTCAATATGTATCAAGTAACTCAACACTGAGAATCAGACAACTGCATGACTTTCAGAACTAGATACCATTTAGTCCGATCCTATTGTTTTACAAATGAGCAGAGAGGCCCAAAGAATTTTACTATTTGTCCACAACTAAATTAGTGGCAATCCAGTGCCCTAAAACAATGAACCCATGAATATCACATCACCTCCCCCAGAGAATATAAACTCCTTTCAAAGAAGCAATGTGCTGAAAGCAGAGAAGGAAAAATCAGATTTTGTGAATAACTGCATTGTAAAAAATTATTTTGTTCACAAAAAACAATTCATTACTGGCGAAATTTTTAAAAAGTGGTTTTCTTTATTTTAACCTAATTTAAATGAGTAATCCACCTTCTGAAAGGAAAAAGCACAATTTGACAAAAGAACTTTAAGGAAATTTAAAACTTACCCAATTATCATGTGCTTTTTTCTCATGGGAAATAATCTGAAAAAGAAAATCATTAAAATACCACTGAAACTTTTTTTTAAGTAAAAAAACATTCCCATCCACCACTATGATTTTATTTTTTTAAGAGATGGGGGTCTCACTCTGTCACTTAAGCTGGAGTGCAGTGGCACAATCACAGTCACTGTAACCTCAAACTCCTGGGCTCAGGTAATGTTCCCCCGCCTCAGCCTCCGAAGTAGCTAGGACTACAGGCACGCACCACCACATCCAGCTAATTTTTGAATTTTTTGTAGAGACGGGGCTTGCTATATGTTGCTCAGGCTGGTCTCAAACTCCCGACCTCTAGCCATTCATCCCCCTCAGCTTCCCAAAGTGCTTGAGATTAGAGTTGTGAGCCACCACACCAGGCCTACCACTGCAATTCAGTGTATAACTCATAAACTGAAAAATACCCCAAGCATCTGGAGTCAGTAAGCAACATTTTTAAAGCACAAATTTTCAAGTACACATGATCTACTCTACTACACTTTTAAAATAAAAACTGAATGTACAGACAATTAAAATTTTTGTCTAGTAAACTTCTACTTTATGCAATAATTAACTACAACAGGAGTTGCCCATTAACAGATAACTAGCCTGACTAC
>NW_012135636.1:4525652-4527611 GCF_000956105.1 Propithecus coquereli | reverse complement strand
TAGGCTGACGCCACGGCACTCTAGCCCAGGCAACAGAGTGAGACTCTGTCTCAAAAAAAAAACAAAAAAAGCTTTGAATTAAGTTCTGAGTGTGATATGAAGGCATTTGGGAATTCCAAACAAAAGAGTGACAATACCCACAATTTTTATTTTAAGGGCATCCTATATAGCACAGAGAAAACACAGTGCAGGAGGTTAAGGGTGAAAAGAGGGAGACCACTCATGAGGCTACCATAATAAATCATATACTAACTGATGACAGCCTGGACTAGACTAGTAATAATGGAAAGTGGAAAAAGTCGTCAGATTGAGGCTAGAGGAAAGCTAACAGGATTTGATGACAGAATGAATAGAGATATAAAAGAGAGAAGTCAAGAATGGCTTGAGCAGCCACTCTGAGCAACGAGGTAAATGATACTGCCATTTACCAAGACAAGGAACACCTGGGCGGAAGCAATTTGCAAAGAAAGACATCAGTTTTAGTGTATCAGAGACAGAATTAATGGGTAGTTCAATCAAGTGAGTCCACTCAGATTCTGTGATCTAGCCTGCCATTATTAGGAAGCTTGAGGCAACAATTTACTGACTATTTACTAGATGTACTGCTGGAAAATTCCAACATTATTTACAACACTCTTGAAAAAAACTGTTTCAAGATCAAATAACTTTCTTATAAATAAACTGCTGAAACATAATCCAATCATAAATTGAGAACTTCCAACAATCATAAGAGCTGAATAGATAACATACTCTTGTAAAGCGATTTTATTTACCATTCAATGGAGTAATCAACATTTTTATTACCTGTGGAGTTTCATTTCATTTTCTTGATACAGTTCAGTCATTACTTTAAGTTTCTGTTGAAGCTTCTGATTCTCGCTTTCAAACTGTGCATTTTCTGACTGCAAAGATGCTTGTTCAGTCTGAAGATTTTTAATACGCTCTATAGAAATTTTTAAAAGTCATAATTAAAGGAGTAAATATTTTGAGTTGCACATTAACATTTCAGAAAGATAAATTTCTAAAAATAATTATTAATAAACAAAAAATCTTTAAGGTGTTTTGCTTATCTAAATGCTTTACTATTTTTTTAACTGACACATAATTGGACATATTTTTGAGGTACAGTGTGATTTTTGATATACGTATACAATGTGTAATAATCAAATCAGAGTAATCAGCATATCCATCACCTCACACATTTATCATTTATTTGTGTTAGGAACACTCAAAATCCTTTCTTCTAGCTATTTGAAAATATACAATAAATCACTGTTCACCGTAGTCACCCTATAGTGCTACAGAACATTAGAACTTATTCCTCCTATCTAGCTGTAATTTTGGATCCATTAACCATCCTCTCCTTAGCCCCCCCCACCTCCCCACCTCTCTCATAACTCCTATTCCATGCTATACTTCTAGGAGATCAACTTTTTTAGATTCCGCATGTAAGTGAGAACATGCAGTATTTATCTTTCTGTGCCTGGCTTATTTCACTTAACGTAACTTCCTCCAGGCTCATCCATGTTGCCGCAAATGACAGGATTCCATTCTTATTTATGGCTGAATAGTATTCCATTGTGTATGTTAGTATTTTAATTAAAGAGCTATATAAACTATTCTAATGTTTTATTATTATTTATAGGATTCCCAAAACCTTCAACATTCTCATTCTACCATCTAATTTTCAATCTAGGAGCTTAAAGCCAGTAAAGTTCTCAGGAAGTTTTTAGAGATGAGAGTTTTGAAGGGAGATATTTTAGGTCAACATTCCCTGTGAAACTACTTCCACGTGATGAACACCTGTTTTTACCTAGTAAAAAACATTACCTCTCAATAACAAAGTTCTGCCCAGCCTTCACTTTTAAACATAAATTTTGATATGTAAGTCAAGCCAGAAATCTGTATCTTCTGATAACAAATGTTCAAACATCCTCCAAGTTTAAACCAGATGAAGAC
>NW_012135636.1:4523688-4525602 GCF_000956105.1 Propithecus coquereli | reverse complement strand
ACTAATACCCTGAGACTATGCTGCAACTCTTCCATTTAGTCGAGTTTATTCTCTCTCATATCCTGAGCAGTCTCAAATGGCCAGAAGTCCATAATAAATAAAGTTTTTAATTTTGAATTGAATCCAAAGCATGAATGAGATATATAGAACGTGGCAGTAAATGAGCCTAACCAACCACCCAGCATCCTGATCTCAATGGAACATTGTCTACCAGTTTCCAAACATATAAAGTAGATTCTCTTTATTTGTACTAGTTATGTTCTATAAAGTCACTACAAATCCTAAATTAGCAAATACTGGATCGTGGTTCCTAAGGGTAATACAGGGTTAGGTTCTTGTTAGCCTCTGGTCACAACACTTTACCAACCAATTAATACATAAACTTGTTTTATATGTGCTTCAGTTTTAAAGACACCTTATTTAATATATATTGTTGTTTTATTAACATTGAACTCACATGACAGACAACAGCACGATAACTCATGCCTAAACGAAGTTTATCTGACACATGTGTTTTGTCCATAAGACAAATTACAGCCTTCTTGTGCTTAGGAACACTAAACAGTAGTTCGGCGCTATGCTTGGAGGCATTTTAAACAGCCAAATCACCAAGAAAAAGCATAAAAATGTAAAAAAACATGGCACTAAATGTACTGCAAAAAGGACACTTAGTTTACAGAATGACAGCTGAAACAAGAAGGCAGAGTGTCACTTTGTTTGACCTCAGCTGCCAATATGCACATTGGGCAACTCAAATTTTTGATCATCCTCAATATATCCATAAATGGCCACAAAAGCTCTGCAAGTATTGATCTGGGGGTTACAAATAAATTTTAGCAACCAGGTGAATGTGCAAATACACAATCTATGAATAATGAAGACCAACTGTAATGACTCTCATTAAGTTCCTAAAAGGGTCTGAAAGTCTGTTACATTTTATTGCCCTTCATGATGAAAAATAGGTGCTGTGGTGGTATTTTAAAATCTGGAGTCTCCAAATAGGTATCTCAAGGGTCTTCTATGTACTTACACCTGTAGGCATCAGCATACACATGTACACATTCTTTCACTCCAATATATAAAATCACTAAACATATTTATTCATCTATTCAACAAATATTTATTGAAGAGCTATCACATACTGCACATAGTTTTAGGCACTAGGAATACAGAAGCTAAGAAAATACATTCACTCATGAAGCTTACATTTAATGTGGGAAAGATAAAAAATAAAAACTATAAATCAATTGTAAGGACAATAAAAGCTATAATGAAAAATAAAGCAAGATAAGGGGATAAAGAGTGGTAGATACTACTTTAGAGTAGCCAGGGAAGGATTCTTGGAGGCAGCATTTTATCCTAGACCCAAATGAAATAAAGGATTGAGCCATGCAAATAAATAAAGGAACATCATTCCAGGCAAAAGGAACAAGTGCAAAAAGCCCTGAGGTACAGATGTGCCTGGAATGCTAAAGATCATCAAGAAGGCCAGTGGGGCTGGAGGGTACTGAGGGGGGAAAAAAATGAATAAACTAAAACTGAAGAAGCAGCCAGGGGTCAGATCTTGTAGGGTATTGTAGACCAAGATAAAATCCTTGGATTGGGCAGGCACAGTGGTGCACACCTGTAATCCTAACACTCTGGGAGGTTGAGGCAGGAGGATCGCTTCAGCTCAGGAGTTCAAGACCAGCCTAAGCAAGAGCAAGACCGCGTTCTCTAGCAAAAACAGAAAAAATTAGCCAGGCACGGTGGAGCACACCTGTAGTCCCAGCTACTCAGAAGGGAGGAAAGGTGTTGAGGCAGGAGGATTCCTTGTGCCCAGGAGTTGGAGGTTGTAGTGAGCTATGATGATGCTACCACACTCCACCTGGGGCAACAGAGAAAGACTCTGTCTCAAAAAACAAAAAAAGGCCC
>NW_012135636.1:4516401-4519823 GCF_000956105.1 Propithecus coquereli | reverse complement strand
TGTTATCCTAACACTTTGGGAGGCCAAGGCAGGAGGATCACTTGAGGCCAGAAGTTCAAGACCAGCCTGGGCAACATAGCGAGACCCCATCTCTACAAAAAACAGTATTTTTTTTTAAAAAAAGAAGAAAGTTAGATTTGGAAGAAGAGTAGCAGCACACATAGGGTCTCTAAATATAGGAAAAAAAATAAAGACTTGCCCAGAAATTCTATTAAGGAATGGGGTAACTGGTGAGTAAATTCCTTACTACTCTGGCAGTTTCTACACATTTTTTCACCAAAAATCTGTTAATATACTAAAATACAGCTTCTTAAAAGCAAGCTTCATATCTTTTCTTCTGTGAATCTCCATGACTTTTGATATTGTGCTTTAAATAAAGCAACTTTTAAGTTAATACTAATGTTTTTTAAAATCCAATTACTAAAATTATTAACCAATTACCAAAATCATGTGAGTAGGACTATGATAATTTTTTAATAACCTTCATCTTCAGTGGCTCAACCTTTCAAGACAATGTTTTATTATAAATGTGGTTCACTTATTGTGGAAGTTTTTAAAAATACAGATAAATAAAAAGAAAATTAAAATCTACCCATAATCTCATATGCAAAGATAATCATTGTTGACATTTGAATATACCCTTCCAGTCTTTTTTGATGCAAATGTATATGGTGAATTTGTTTACTTTTTTACAAAATGAGATGTCATTTATCCCAACTTTAAAAGATTTCAAACACAGTGACAGATTTTATTGTTTTGGAAATACAAACACTATTAGCAAAATAAACAGAAATATTTTCTTCCTTTCTTTTTTTTTTTTTTGAAGACAGGGTCTCACTCTGCTGCCCAGGCTGGAGTGCGGTGGCACAATCATAGCTCACTGTAACCTCAAACTCCTAGGCTCAATCAATCTGCCTGCCTTAGCCTCCCAAATAGCTGTGACTACAGGCATGCACCACCATGCCCAGAGAGTTTTTTAATTTTTTTGTAGAGATAGGGTCTCACTATGTCACCCAGGCTAACGCCGAAGTCCTGGCCTCAGGCAATCCTCCTGCCTTGGCCTACCAAAGCGCTGGGAAAACAGGCATGAGCCAACACTTCCAGCCGAGAAATGTTTTCAATAAAAACAAAAACTTCAGGAGGGAGAGGGGTTGAAGAGAAAAAAAAAAAAAAAAGAAAAAAAACTTCTATAGGTCTGACATCATTCCTGCATGTGCTAATATGCTATGTATGTACATTAAAGGAACAAACCACACTGCAAGTAGATCAACTCTGCAATTAACAAAGATTAAAAAAATAAGTTTTGATTTGCTTGTTTTTAACATCTAAAACCATATTAAACATACACCTGGAACTCAAATAGTTTCATGTTCTCAAAAATAATTTCATAATTTTAATTTCACATAAATATAACGGAAACTGATACAGCTTTACCAACAACTACAACAAATCAGGACTAATTTTTCACAAATAGCCAACAAAAGCAAAAGTAAAAAAAAAAAACATCAAATTGGATCTTCCCCAAATTAATTCAATTAATGGTACCACTCTCTATAAGGAGATACATTCACTTAGAAAAACTTTAAAAGTATTACCCACCTGTAAGTTCTTCCTTTGTTTTATCTACTTCAGATAACTGAGTGTAAATTTGGTTTCTTTCTCCTTCCAGGGTTTTTAAAGAAGCATTTAACTTTAAAGAATAGAAGGAGGAAAAAAGCAACATTAATTAATTATACGGGGGGGAAAAAAAAACCCTCACTATGCCACCCAACTCTTTTGAAGCTAATTTATCACTTTGATGAAATTATCACCTAGAATGCAGAAACCAATAACGCAGCTTCCATCTTAGAAGTCATTAATAGTTGTAAATCACAGAACCGACAGAGAAAAGCAGTGAATGCTTTTCACTGGATGCTATTTTCATTCTATCTACTTTCAACACAAGTTTTGATTAAAGCAGCCTTCAAACTACATTACTAAGATTTCACATAGATCAGCCAAGATCAGGATACCACTACTAAGGTGGAAAAGAGAAGGAATAAACCAAAAGAAAATGAACCTAGTATTTACTTCTCAAAATAGGATGTGGGGCACAAAGGATAAGAAAATATTGAAACTACAAGAAAAAGAAAGCATCAAGGGAAGTATGAGATAAAATATAACCATTTTATATAATTCCTTATCTGAAAAATGCAGAACTTAAAAATTTTTATTTTGACAAATTCTAAAAACTATATGAATTTCTAAAGTTATTTTTAAAATAAAAAACAATTGATAAGAACATTCTGATCACTTCTTAAATATGCATATAAGGGAATAATAAAATGGACTTTTTAAATAGTTACTAAGGACACATGGGTTTAACCTGTGTTCTATTTCTTCCTCCATATTCTTTGTATTTATATAATAATGCAAACCTTAGCAGCATGAATCAGTTTCTTCAAAGTTCCTTTTGGCCGATCATCTACAGTGAAAAACAAAAGCATAACAATGATTTCGGAAAATAGTACAATACCATAACATACAACCAAATGATTTTACTAGTTCATTCAACCCAGGCAGGGCGTTATAGTCCCTCTTGCTAGAATAAAGAAGTTGGTATAAGGCAGAATGGCCTTGGACCTGCTCCCAAGAAGCTAAACAACAAAAGCACTGAAGTACCACATCATTTAACAAGGTTCTTCGGCACTAACTCCAAGAATAGAGTTCCCATAAGGATTCAGTATTCACTTAAACACAGACCACAGTCTTAACTATTCTTGGATTCTTACAGCATCCAAAATATGAGTGGAATTATAACCCAAATTAAAATAATATGAGTTTTCTCTATTAGAAAAAGAATTATTTCTTATATGATAAAGCAGAAGTGAAAAAGTACAAACAGAACTTTATATTATTAATACTTTGGTAATGTAATTTCCTTCCAACATATTAATGCTATCTGGGAAAAATTTTTTTAAAAATCACACCTTTTCCTCCTTAATATATTTGTTAATTATACAAGAGGCTGGGGAGAGAAAAGAGAAAGGACACGAAAGACAGAACTACCATTGGATGAAAATGAGTGAAGGGTACATGAGACCTCTGTACTCTTTTTGCAATTTCCTGTGAATCTCTAATTATTTCAAAATGAAAAGTTTCTTCCTTTAAAATCAAAAAAAATTGATTTGAGAATACAGTTAGTAGCAATAGGGAACCTAACTTTTGCCAACTCCATACAACAACCAGCAAAGGGCAATAACAATTTAGATGGCCAAGATTAAAGTACTGTAACCATCTGGATCATCTGACTAAAGCAAAAAAAGTATCCTGAAGTATTTATTCATATAATACTCATTTTTCAAACCAGTCAACCATCCATTTCACTAGCTTACAGTACAGAGAAAAACAGGCATTGAAATGATTATGATGCAATTTTGAAA
>NW_012135636.1:4515653-4516351 GCF_000956105.1 Propithecus coquereli | reverse complement strand
CTGAACTCTAAAATTAAGGTAACCAGGATAATAACCTCAACTCCGAACTCCTCTAAGACTTAAGGTACCATCTCCATAGCATGTGTCTGAATCACCACCACAAATCTTAATAAAAGACAAAACTCACTCTTGCATAACGTGGGCAGTTTCCAAAATAATATTAACAAGCACGAATATTTTAGTAATTACATGTAGTGGTATGAAATTATTGGAAAACACCCATTAAACATACACACCAAAAGGACAGTTTAATACATTAACATTAAATAATTAAATGCACAGGAAATTGTGCATATCTGTCCTTCCACAGAAATTTTTAAATCTATACCAGAAAAAAATATATTGACCTAAGCTTTAAGCCATTGCCAAGAATAATCACTTAAAAAAGAAATTAATGTTGGATATTATCTGTATTAAAATTAAATCATCTCTATTATAAAAAAACCTATAAACCAACACTTAAAACTTTAATATATTTTTGTATTTCTATTCTAGCTATTTTGTTTCAAATTTTCTGTAACTTAAAAGAGCACTATAAATGATGACAAAAAGGGCAGAAAGAGTTTAGAAGAAAGCCTTCATCTTCTATGAATAGAAGATCAATTATAGAAATTTATCTTTCATGACCCATTAAAAAAAGAAAGTTAGGCCGGGCGCGGTGGCTCACGCCTGTAATCCTAGCACTCTGGGAGGCCGAG
>NW_012135636.1:4506507-4512400 GCF_000956105.1 Propithecus coquereli | reverse complement strand
CAGAACTACCATTGGATGAAAATGAGTGAAGGGTACATGAGACCTCTGTACTCTTTTTGCAATTTCCTGTGAATCTCTAATTATTTCAAAATGAAAAGTTTCTTCCTTTAAAATCAAAAAAAATTGATTTGAGAATACAGTTAGTAGCAATAGGGAACCTAACTTTTGCCAACTCCATACAACAACCAGCAAAGGGCAATAACAATTTAGATGGCCAAGATTAAAGTACTGTAACCATCTGGATCATCTGACTAAAGCAAAAAAAGTATCCTGAAGTATTTATTCATATAATACTCATTTTTCAAACCAGTCAACCATCCATTTCACTAGCTTACAGTACAGAGAAAAACAGGCATTGAAATGATTATGATGCAATTTTGAAAGCTGCTATAATAAAGATATATATAATCTATAAAGAAAACAGAGGAGAAGGAGGCTGAAAGTCTGTCTCAGGAGTTGGAGAAAGATTTACTGAAAGGGCGGTATTTCAGCCAAAGCTAAACTATTAATATAAGAGACGGTGAGAGGTGAGCGTTGCAGACAGAAAGTACCAAAGTACAAGTGTATAAAGAACATGGTGCACATGGGGAACAAAAAGGAAATAGAAGAGCTAGTCACCATTTTGGCAAAAGAGGATGAGTCATGACTTAATACCTAAGTGAGCACCATTTTCTGATTCACTCTTCATTTCTAATTCCAAGTTATCATCATCCATTATGTCTTCTCCAAGCACAGCAGCCCAATCTTTCATCTTTAGCAAGCGTTCAGTCAGAGACTTGACATTTAGCAAAGGGGAAAAACAAAGAGAGAGGGTAATGCCTTATGCTAATGGCTTTACAACTTCTGAATGTACAGCTGTAGTTTAAAAATCAATCCACATAAATAACAGCACATGAGCTCTTATTTTCCATGTGTTATTAAGATATGTAAATAGTCTTAAAATCTATAACATATATTGACTATTAAACTCTTCAAGATAAAAACCAAAACTAGTTATTCTTAAATCAAATAAAATACGTGTTAATGGCCCATTCTTGCTCAATATATCACACAACTATAAAGAAGTAAAATGTTTTCTTATATGACGTTTCTCGTATGCCACAAAAGAGTGGCCGTTAACGTGAGAATAAATTTTGTGTGATATCAAACAAATCTGCAACGGAGACACGACATACAAAAAGATTTTAGATTTTTACTTGATTTATTCACGTAAACTAGCTGAGGAGTTCAAGTGAGATAAAGAAAAAAACATTATAAAAGAGAATCTGAATGGGAACATTAGAGGTTTTCCAGAAGTGCTTTTTGAATTTTCTTGAATAAAGGAAGATTTTCTAACACTATAATAGATAATCAACTGACTGTGCCGTGTACTTCTCTGGAAGGACCACCTAAAAATCCACCCTGCTCTACAATTTTCACCCTTAGATTTCCTCCCTCTCTTCAGAGTTCCAGGCACAAATAACATGGTCCACAGCTTTGAGTAGAACTTGAGGTTAGCATCTCATTCTTGTTCTGTTTAGGAAGAATTCTAAACCCTTTAGTTGACTAAGTTTAGGGAAAAAAATAAACTATGCCAAATTCTGAATAAAACTCAGGAAGTTGGAATCTTGAAAATATTCTTAGTAGCAACATAACTAGCATAAATGTATTTCTTTCGATATGACAACATACACTCCACTGTGTAAATTACAGAATGTTAGTTTTATATCTCATTACTTGATATACCTGAGTATCTGTTTGTAGCTTGAAAACATAAGATTTTTTTCAAACATACAGGAAAAATGGGAGGGGAAGTAGGGAGTAGGAAAAAGTCAATAAATCTTAAGAGTAATATCAATTATTTCACTCTTATGATTAGAATCAAGTTTCAATTAAATTTATTTATTTTTTTTTTTTGAGACAGACTCTCACTCTGTTGCCCATGCTCAAGTGCCGTGGCGTCAGCGTAGCTCACAGCAACCTCAGACTTCTGGGCTCAAGCGATCCTACTGCCTCAGCGTCCCAAGTAGCTGGGACTACAGGCATGCGCCACCATGCCCGGCTAATTTTTTCTATATATTTTTAGTTGTCTGGCTAATTTCTTTCTATTTTTTTTAGTAGAGATGGGGTCTCACTCTTGCTCAGGCTGGTTTCGAGCTCCTGACCTGGAGCAATCCTCCCACCTCGGCCTCCCAGAGTGCTAGGATTACAGGCGTGAGCCACCGTGCCCAGCCTAAATTTATTTTTTAAGATGTACTTATCTCTGTGAAAGTACACACACCAGCTAATCTAGGTATTAAAGATACTCCATCAAAGCTGGGCATGGTGGTTCACACCTGTAATCTCAGCACTTTGGGAGGCTGATGCAGGAGGATTGCTGGAGGCCATGAGTTCAAGACCAGCCTAGGCAACATAGCAAAACCCTGTCTCAACAAAAAATTTTAAAAATTAGCCAGGCATGGTGGTGCATGCCTGTAATTGTGGCTACTTGGGAGGCTGAAGCAGGAGGATCGCTTACACCTAGGAGTTGGAGGCTGTAGTGAGCTATGATCATGCCACTGCACTCCAGCCTAGATGACAGAGTGAGACCTTACCTCTAAAAAATAAGAATAAAAATTTAAAAATTAAAAAAAAAAGATATTCAGTCAATACATATAACTTTAACTATCTGTCCAATTTCTCAAGCTCTTTCCAATCTCTTCTTCCCAAAAGAAGCAGATTGCAGACTAACGAGAAAAGGTAAAAACCATTATCATTTTTCTTTGTTAAATATCTAGGCTAAAATACAGAGAAGAAAAAAAGGACATACAGAATGTTGATATATATGCTACAAATCTGTAAGCCTTGAAGGAGCATTTGAAAATGCTGCCAAATACATTATGAAAATAAAAACTGCTAAAATCAAAAGTTCTCAAATTTCAGAGTTAGTATAAAATTCTAGCCAACTCAATCACTAAAACCAGTAGAGCCATTTACCTTGATGTGATTTTCTTTATCATTTAGAACTTGTTCTGCATGTACTTTGGAGTCTTCAAATGTTACTTTCTGTTTATTAAGTTCACTCACTTGTTCTTTCCATACTTCAGCTTCTTGTAAAAGCTGAAAATAAAACAAAAAAAATGCAATTCATCTTATCATACTTATGTATGTGTAGATGCACTTATTTATATATCTGGGTGACTCATTAGAAGATATTAAGAAGGTACTGTGCTGCTAATTACATTAAGAAAAGAAAGAAAAACATGGCTCCTGCTTTCAAAGAAATTTCAAAATAAGGGTAGTATAAATAACAGACACTGAAACATTCTTCAACTAATTTACATAATATATTTATATCAAATAAAAGGTTTTCTGAGACATACATATCTGTTAGATCTGGTCATTTCTTACCACTCCTTATATCTCATATACCATGCCATACCTTAGTTGCATTAAAATTTGTTTTTTAGGCCGGGCGCGGTGGCTCACGCCTGTAATCCTAGCTCTCTGGGAGGCCGAGGCAGGCAGATTGTTTGAGCTCAGGAGTTCGAAACCAGCCTGAGCAAGAGCGAGACCCCGTCTCTACTAAAATTAGAAAGAAATTAATTGGACAACTAAAAATATATACAAAATTAGCCGGGCATGGTGGCGCATGCCTGTAGTCCCAGCTACTCGGGAGGCTGAGGCAGGAGGATCGCTTGAGCCCAGGAGTGTGAGGTTGCTGTGAGCTAGGCTGATGCCACGGCACTGTAGCCCGGGCAACACAGTGAGACTCTGTCTCGGAAAAAAAAAAAAAAAAAAAATTTGTTTTTTAAATCATTGTGCTGTTTTTAGTTAAGATATATAACCCTTAGAAATACTATTAATCTAGAACAGATCAGATTCTGCACAAACAATATTCTACTATACATACTTTCACAGCAAAGAAAAGATTTTCTGAACACAATACAAAAAGTAAAAGATAATTATAAAAGACAATTTCATAAAGCTTAAAAGCTTCACAAATAAAAATATAACACAAACAAAATGAAAAAATGAATAACCAGAAATGAATTCTTATATGTAGCAAAGAGTTAATAACCTTAGCATACAAAGAGCTCTTAAAAGTTAGTAAGAAAAACAGGCAGGCCGGGAGGAGCGGTAGTTCACGCCTGTAATCCTAGCACTCTGGGAGCCGAGGCGGGCGGATTGTTTGAGCTCAGGAGTTCAAAACCAGCCTGAGCAAGAGCGAGACCCTGTATCTACTAAAAATAAAAAGAAATTAATTGGACAACTAAAAATATATAGAAAAAAAATTAGCCGGGCATGGTGGTGCATGCCTGTAGTACCAGCTACTTGGGAGTCTGAGGCAGTAGGATTGCTTGAGCCCAGGAGTTTGAGGTTGCTGTGAGCTAGGCTGACGCCACGGCACTCACTCTAGCCCAGGCAACAGAGCGGGACTCTGTCTCAAAAAAAAAAAAAAAAAGAAAAACAGGCAAAATAAAAAAGACTGAACAGGCAATTCACAAAAGAAATGGCCCATATACGTGAAAAAGTCCAAATTTAAGGTCTTTAAAACTATCATACAGTAATTACTGGATTTCTCTGCAAAACTAAGGCTTCATTAATTCATTAGCATATTTCCACCACATGAAAAATGAATCCTTTTTTTTTTTCATATATAACAGATCAGATGATACTGAAAGGTAAAAACAAATGAGGATTTAAGAAAAAATTTGGATTTGGTGATCAGGTGGTCTCTAGTGAATTAGTAAAGAGATTAAGTACACAGCATACAGTCTTAAAAGGCTAGAAGGAGTGTATTAGAACATGGAATCAATGAATACAGAACAGTTTGTTTCAAGAACTTTGGTAATTAAAAAGGAGTTAGTTCAACATTTCAAAAAAAACTAATTAAAAATAAAAGCAATTCTTCAACATTTCAAAAAAAAAAAAGGAGTTAGATGAAAGCAGGTGTATAGAGTAAGATGATCTAGGTGAAAGGCATAAACCCACAAGGAAAAAAGAGAATAGGAGATGAGGCAAAAGATGATCATAGAAGTAGAAAGTAAAAAGAACTGGAAGTGTAGTAAAAGACTCAGCAGACCAGAGAAAGCTGAAATCTAAGCCAGAAGATGGGAAAGCCCAAAAGCAGGTTGATTTGATACAATATAGAAAGACTCCTGATTTCAAGGGACAAGTACTAGGGGTATAAGTGGGATTCAAAAAAGGAGGACTGATCAGATGTCTGTATAAAAAGCATTTAGAAAGTCCTCCATGTTCTCCCAGAACACACATATACACACATTCTTATTCTCATTCTCTCTCTCATTCGTTCTTTTATACTCACGCATGCACATGCACGCACGCACATGCACACACAGTGACAAAAGGTTAGAGGTTATTCTTTGGAGAGGTGGAAGCTGAGACTCTGGAACCTCTGGCCCGGGTGAAGGTGGAAGTAACATATTGAAAATACAAAAGTATTAAAGGAAAGTTTACTTACTGAACAGCGAGATACCAGCACTCCTTACCTCACTGAGCTGCAAGACTGCTGGCAAACAGACTTACACCTCCCAAATAGGAACTGTGGAGGGCTCCTCCCTGCGGAAATGGCCTTTAAATACCAACAACTGGGAATCCTCCAATTAGAAACACCCTAGCCAAACTATCCTACAGAAAAGCCCACCACTAACAAACATGGAGCTTCAAATTATATCTGAGAGCTTCACTATTATACGAGTGGAAAGCTATGAATCACCAAACACCTGAAAAGAGACTCTTTAATAAGACATAGACCAAAACAGAAAATAAAGGAACTCAAAGGAAAAAGGAAACTTAGGGAACCGAAAAACCCCACAAGATAAGACTCTGCATCCAGGAAACAAGAAAAAGGCATAATCCAAACAAACAAGAACTCTTAGAAGCGAAAAATAGAGAAAAAAATGAAAAAAAG
>NW_012135636.1:4493550-4505576 GCF_000956105.1 Propithecus coquereli | reverse complement strand
TGAAATCCTCATTTGATCTGTCAGCAGAACTACTTCTCTATTTAGGCCCCAGATCTGTAACTTCAATAACCTTCATGGGTATTCTCTGTCCCCCTTCACTCTGGCTTTGAGAAGCTGGTGCTAAATGTTATTTGCTGTAATTTCTATAGTGCATGTAATACTTTACCCAGTATCATATTGATTTTTTTAAAACTCAATAGCTCTTTTTCTTATATTCTCAAATACAAAAGCCTTACCAATTCATCTTGTTCAAAATGTTGAATGCTCTGGCTTACTTTCCCTGCCCTGGGGGAAGAGGGTGCAGAAGTATACACTTTTGTATCACACAAAAGAGACACCTAAGTATATGTGGGAGATTGTCCTGCTCCTATGTTCTCCAGGAAAAGCCTACTCTTGCCCCTAACGTGGGTCAGTCATGACTATGCCCAGAACATTTATAATTACATATTCACAACATGAAGAGTCCCTACAGAGCAGCAGGCCCCAACCTTTTGGGCACTAGGGACTGGTTTCACGGAAGACAATTTTTCTACAAAATGTGGGGGGGTGGAGGTGATGGGAGGTGTCAAGCAAGCTATGGGGAACTGCTGTAAATACAGATGAAGCTATGAAGCTTCACCTAGTTCCTAACAGGCCACGGAGGACCAGTACCAGTCCGCACCCTGGGGGTTGGGGACCGCAGCTATAGTGTACAAACCTGTTTCTGGCTTTCCTGAAGTTGGGAATTTTCATTCAAAGCATCTTTTATTGCTATCTTAAGCCGTTCTTCATTCATTTGAAATATCTTAAAAGTTGTTTTGGCCTAAACAAAAGAAAAAATATCAAGTTTATAACAATTAATTTAATTTAATGCATAGCTCATCTTTACACATATTCCCTAGAACATGGAATTAAACAAAGACAAAAACATGCCAATATTAACAGCAGAGGCAGTATGGCATAACAGAAAAAAGGCTGGCATAAAATCAGGATATAGTCCTGTCTCTTCCACTAACTTGCCATGTGACCTTGGACAAATGATTTAACCTCTATGTACTATGCAACAAATTTTAACTATTTATTCTGCATCTCCCCTACTAAAATTTAAACTTTATGGGTACATTTTTGTCTATTAATGTTAAGTACTAAGCACCTTCAACAGTGATAGTATACAGCAATAGTTCAATAAATACTTATCCAGTGAAAAAAATGAACTTTTCTGAAGTACCTCATGTAAAAAAAAAAAAAAATACCTATCCTTGATCCTCTATATCTCAAATCCTAATATAATATCTTATTCCTTAAAAAAAAAAAATACCTATCCTTGATCCTTTATATCTCAAATCCTAATATAATATCTTATTCCTTAAAAATAAAAAATAGCAATAAAATTCAAATAATTTTCAAAAGCAACAGACCTATTAGACTAATTCAACTTACTTCAGCTACTTGTGATTTGAGGGATTTCGATTCATCTTCGAGGGACTGTATTGTTTTTGAAATATCTGCCATCTGGAAAGATAGTATCAGACAATAAACAAGTATTTACTAAACTCCTCCAGTTTCCAAGATGCCATATATATTAGATATATGTTAACCTAACACTTTTGCTCCATATGTGAGGGCCCAAATTGGAAAAGCTTCTCAGTTTATTTAGTCATATGCTTAAAGGGATTTTATGTGAAAGTTATGTAACAATAGTATCTCACCTCAACTTTAATATTTCGTAACATTTAAGTTATTTTGGCTCAAGATAAGTTTACCAACATCATATCTTACTAAATAATCTCACATACATCAAAATTTTCCTTAAGCCATATTTTAAAAAACAAAAAGTTATAATGTTCTTAACATATCTTTCAAGTAATTTAAAAAAATCCACTATGTATGTGACCATTCAATTTAAACTATTTATATGAACTACTTCTATGTGCTACTTTATAGTGCACATAGAAAATTTCTATAAAAATGTGCAAGAAATTTAACATGGTAATATCTAGAGGGAAGTGAAGGGTGGATCTGGAAAATTTTGCTCTCCACTTTACAACCTTCTGTATTCTTTGCGTTTTTTATAGTGCATATAATACTTTAACCAATACCATATTGATTTTTAAAAACTCAATAGCTCTTCTTCTTATATTCTCCTAAATACAAAAGCCTTACCAATTCATCTTGTTCAGCATATTTAGATTTCTCTTCTTTTAATTCTTTTTCTAGACAGCATATTTCATCCTCAAGTTTAGATTTGAACCTGTTCAGCTTTTCATAGGTTGCCTAAAAGAGAAAGGCAACTTTATACAATAGACTTGGGAATTTGGGGCTAGGGTAAATCAGATGAGTATAATAAAATACATGTATAAGTTAAATAAGTTTAGTTTATATATTTGCTCATTTTTATAATAACAGCATTTCTAGCAGGGGTCAGCAAACTGCTTCTGTGAAGAGCCACAGAGTACTTTAAGCTTATAGGCCATGCAGTCCGTTGCAACTACTCAACTATGCTGTTGTAGTGAGAAAACAAAGACAATACCTAAATGCAAAATGAGCAGAGCTGTGTTTCAATAAAATTTTATTTACAAAAACAGGTGGAAATGCCCTAAGCACAGTTTGCCAACCTCTGCTCTAATGCATTATAAAGGAAAAAAAAAAAAATGACAAATAAATCTAATTTAATATAATTAAATACATAATAACATACAAAATAAGCTCAAAAAACAATCAAGATTGCTTCGTGGTTAGTATTCCACATTGAATTAAAACATATTTTCTGTGACCTTTTTTTAATTTAAAATGATTAGTTGTTGGATTATCCCAATTGAATTTTAAATACTATAATAAACATACCTCTGATATTTGTGATCCTTCAACAAACTTGTTAAAAAAAAAATAAACCAAAAGATTCAAAAAATTTAATGCAGGCAAAAATAAAAGCAGAACAAATACATACTATATTACATACAGTGGTTATAAAACTTGTTTATATGAATTATCCCATATTTGAATATTTCATTACAGGAATTCCCTGACATGAATCAAAATGTTAGCCTATTGGTTTGATTTTATCTACAGATTCAACTATCAAATTTTTTAAAAATTATATAACACTATAGTTTGTATTTAATTATGATTACAACTCCTGAAAAGAAACACCATATGTTTTAAAAAATTACTAAAATTAGAGAAAGACTTCCAAACTCTTCAAGTCAGTGAAAAATTCAGCTAATTTTACTGCTATCTTATATAAATGCATTGACCTGAGAATAAATTGGTGTATTCTATTTTATCCACATTACCACACTTGAGTAAATGTCTTTGCTACCCAGTTTTTGCTCTTCTGTTAGCATGCCAAATGTGTTCTAAAATTCTTTTTATTTATCAAACTAATAATTACTGCTGGGACAACAGTTAAAACAGAGGGTCAACAAATAAAATATAACAATTTCAATAAGTTTTTAAGGATAATAAGAGGTAACAAATTAAGAAAGAAAAGATTAAGAAATTTATTTTATTTGGAATCCAATTTATAACTTCCTTTGGACTCTACTAGAAAATTCTAAATCATGACAGATAGACTTTCTGATGATTACAGACATCAGTGATTAAGAACGGCCAAGCTGAACTAAACACATACAACAAAAATATAAGGTCTACTGTTTTCTACTTTCATGTTCACAGATACAGGCTTTTTCTTCTATCCATTGTCATTACTCTGTTTTTCACAATATTCCCATATCTAAAGAGTAGTAAGCCACAGCCATCACTTACTCTCATCTGTCTTAGTTTAGCTAAATTACTAATTACCATACTTAGCTTCCTTCTTCCTTACAATTAGCCACATCACACCTGATCCAACTGAGCGTATCTTTCCAAACTCCTCATTCGTGACATCATGTTGGTAGCCTGAAACTGGCTATGGTGGCAGTCTTTATACCACACAACTCAGCAAATGCTACCAATAAGGGTTTCTGCCTTTTAGAGAGCCAGTTGTTAAACACTGGCCAACACACCACTACTTAAAATGCAAACTTTTGGTCTAATTCTAGTTAGCTCCTAACATTCTGGGGATGAGGTTTTAGGCAAATACTATCAAAATTTACACAATTTATTGTTGCCAACTATTCCTAAATTTATGAAAATGAATCCTAGTTTTCCCTTCTGGAGCAAACTGAGGCAAAAGACGAATGGCCACCTTAATTCATTTCCCAGGAATGAAGAATGAAGAGTTTCTATGTAGCTCTTAATTCCAGTGAACCTGAACATGTCTCACTCAAAATAAGCTAGCAACAAGAGCTCAAATTTTTATATTTTCTGCTACCTACTAATATTCTATTTCCTACATTTAACTTTTTTTTTAAGTTTTAACATATACAGACACTCTTTCACATTTCTTTCAAATACTTATTAAAAGTTTTGAGAAGACACATTACTTTTAAAGTTTCTGTTATTTACTAAGAATCTTTTCTCCAGCTTTTGAAACTATATCATTTGCTTTTTTACCTCCAAACTTTGTGCTTCTGTTGACTCATTCTCAAAGCTGGCATCCTTTAAAGATGACTCTAAGCCTTCATACTGAAACAAAGCAACACCATAAATAAAAACTCTATACATTTTATTTTGAATTTTATCTGGATAGATGCCTAAGAAGCAGACAGAATCCATTTCTATGTGTGCATTAAATTTACCTGGATTTAGTTAGCTTTAAGTTCTTTAAATCTGACCACTATAACAAACAGAACCAGAGCAGCTAAAACATCACAAACCACTAGCTCAGACAACAAATGGCAGACCTTCATCCTCAGACTAAGAAAGTTGTCCAAAACCTGCTTCTCAGAGAACACAGGACTATAACTCACATTCTTTACTTAAAAGGAGGTGAAAATTCTAATAGCATGGTTGTACTAAAGATTATCCAAAGGTTTACTCAAAATGTATATTTTTATGTAAGCTCTCTATTATCCCCCCTAACAACTAAACCTCTTCCTTAAGCCTGTTCATTAAAGAGAAATTTACAGTAACAGCCCATCAGAAATTTTCACTTTAAATTCACACCACACAACAAATAAAGCAAGTAGGGAATATAGAATCTTTAAAAGATAGAGAATAACCATCTATCTAATGCTATAAGAGTTGGCAAGGCCAGGTGCAGTGGCTCATGCCTATAATCCTAGCACTTTGGGAGCCTGAGGCAGGAGGATCGCTGCAGGCCAGGAGTTCAAGACCAGCCTGAGCAGCACAGTGAGAACCCATCTCTACTAAAAATAGAAAAATTGGCTGGGCATGGTGGTGCATGCCTGTAGTTCCAGCTACTCAAGAGGCTGAGGCAGGAGGATCGCCTGAGCCCAGGAGTTTGAGGATGCAGTGAGCTATGATGACAATACTGCACTCTAGTCTGGGCAACAGAGTGAGACCCTGTCTCAAATTAAAAAAAAAAAAGAGTTGGCAAAATGCGCTTACTTCAATGCTTCAAAAAAGTAGTTAAACCAAAGACTAAGTGTTGTGGATCAACCTTCCTGCTAAGATCAAGAAGAGCCGGACAAAAATACCCAAAAAGCAGGATCTGTCTAAAAGTTTCAGAGAGCTATCAAAACAGTAAGACTCTGTGAGAGACGAGGGAATCCCCAGGAAGGCAAGTCCAGCATTTGACATTTCTTTTACCCTTCAAAAGTAGAGGCTGATAGGCTGAGAACTTGAGCAAACATTTCAGGAAAATCAGAAGCTGAGAAGACAAAACATGGAGTTGGAGTTCAGGACCTGCCAAGTAGGATAAGCCATGAGCTTGGGCTTTAGGATGGGACCCCGTGCTTGGCTGAACAACACCTTTAAAGATGATATTCTACTCCCCAGGATTTCCAGATGTAGTTAAGGATCTTGAGACGGGAAGAGTACCCAGGATTACTCTGGTGAGCCCAATATAACACCAAGGGTCCTTGTAAGATGGAGGCAAGAGAAATAAAGTTAGAAGAGAGAGTGATGTGAAGATGGGAGCAGAAACTGGGGTGGTGCAGCTATGAGCCAAGGAATGCTGGCAGCCTGTAGAATTTGGAGGAGGCAAGGAACAGATTCTCCCCTAGAGGCTGCATAAGAAAATAGACTTGCTGATATCCTAATTTTAGCCCATAAAACTGGTTTCAGACTTCTAACTTCCAAAATTATAAGAGAATAAATGTGTTTTTTTATAACACTAAATTTGTGGTACTCTGTTACAGCAGCAACAGGAAACTAATACCCACAACAACCAAAACTGGCTACCTTATGACAAAGTCTAAACCAGAAACAGACTAATCCTTTGAACTGAGGCCCAATTTACAAACATCTCAATCTGTTATTAAAGTAATCTGATATCCCAACAAAGAAAAGCCCAGCACCAGATGGCTTCATGGCTGAATTCTACCAAACTTTCAAAGAGTTATTAGCAATACTTCTTAAAGTCTTCCAAAAAATAGAGGTGGAGAGAATATTTCCTTAACACATTTAGCGGACCAGCATCACCTTGATACCCAACCCAAAAACACCACAAGAAAAAAACAAACTACAGGCCAAATCTTTGATGAACACTGATGCAAAAATCCTCAATAAAATATTAGTAAATTGAATTCAACAACACATCAAGAAGATTATATATCATGATCAAGTGGGATTTATCTATGGTATGCAAGGCTGGTTTAATATATGCAAATCAATGTGATACATCACATTAATAGACTGAGAGAAAAAAACCACATGATCATATCAATTGACACAGAAAAAGCATCTGACAAAGTTCAACATCCTTTCTTTTTTCAGTTTTTTTAATTTTAAATTAATTTTATTTTAATTTAAAGCTCTTTTTTAAAAAAAAAATTTCAGAGTATGGCCAGGCACGGTGGCTCACTTCTGTAATCCTAGCACTCTGGGAGGCTGAGGCAGGAGGATCGTTTGAGCTCAGGAGTTCGAGACTAGCCTGAGCAAGAGCGAGACTCCATCTCTACTAAAATTAGAAAGAAATTAATTGGACAACTAAAAATATATAGAAAAAATTAGCTGGGCATGGTGGCACATGCCTGTAGTCCCAGCTACTCGGGAGGCTGAGGCAGAAGGATTGCTTGAGCCCAGGAGTTTGAGGTTGCTGTGAGCTAGGCTGATGCCACGGCACTCACTGTAGCCCGGGCAACAGAGCGAGACTTTGTCTCAAAAAAAAAAAAAAAAAAATTTCAGAGTATTACAGGGGTACAAACACTTTGGTTACATAAATTGTCTTTGCACCGACTGAGTCAGCGCTACGAACAGCACCCACCACATCCATTAGGTGTGAATTTACCTATTCCTTCCTGCCCCTCCCACCTGCCTGACATCCTATGCATGTTACTTCCCATACATGCACATTACTATTGATTGATTAGTACTTGTTTTTTTTTTAAGATATTAGGTCTCACTATGTTGCCCAGGGTGGACTGGAACTCCTGCGCTCAAGTAATCCTCCCACCTCAGCCTCCCAAGTAGCTGGGACTACAGGTATGTTCCACCACACCCAGTTCAATATCCTTTCTTCATAAAAACTCTAACAGTTTAGGTATAGAAGGAAAATTCCTCAACATAATAAAGGTCATTTATGAAAAACTGACAGCTAACATGATAATCAATGGGGAGAAACTGAAAGCTTTTCCTCTAAGATCAGGTACAAAGCAAGGATACCCACTCTTGCTACTTCTATTCAGTGTGTTACTGGAATTACTATCAAGAGCAATTAGACCAAAAAAAGAAAAAGAAAAAGAAATAAAAGATATCCAAATCAGAAAAGAAGAAGTAAAATTATCTCTATTTACAGATGACATGATCCTATACATAGAAAACCCCAAAGATGTCACCAAAAAACTTAGATCTAATAAATGAATTCAGTAAAATTCCAAGATATAAAATCAATATACAGAAACTCGTGGCATTTCTATACTCAGATAATGACCTAACTGAAAAAGAAATCATGAAAACAATCTCATTTATGATAGCATCAAAAAAATAAAATAAAATACTTAATAAATTTAACCAAGGAGGTACGCTGAAAACTATAAAACACTGATGAAAGAAACTGAAGAGGACACAAATAAATGGAAAGATATTCAATGCTCAAGGATCAGAAGAATTAATATTTTTAAAGTGTCCACACTACCCACAGCAATATATAGATTCGATGTAATCCACACCAAAATTCCAATGGCATTCTCGCAGAAATAAAAAAAAAAAATCCTAAAACTCACATTGAACCAACAAAGATCCCAAATAGTCAAAGCAATCCTGAAGGGAAAAAAAACAAAAAACAGAGTTGGTGGCATCATACCGCCTGATTTTAAATTATATTACAAAGCTATAGTAATCAAAATGATATGGTACTGGCATAAAAACAGATACAAAGGAGCAAGAGCAGTGGCACACACCTATAGTCGCAGCTACTTGGGAGGCTGAGGCAAGAGAATCACTTGAGCCCAGAAGTTCAAGACCAGCCTGGGCAACATAGCAAGACCCCATCTCAAATACAAACAAAAAAACGCAGACCAGTGGAACATAATAGAGAGCCCAGAAAAAAATCCAAAAACACATGGTCAAGTAATTTTTAACAAGGGCACCAAGAAGACACAATAGGGAAATGATAATCTCTTCAATAAATGGTGCCAGGAAAACTGGATTTCCATACAAAAAAAAAAAAGAAATTTAATGCTTATTTTATACCATACACAGAAAGCAACTCAAAATGGATAAAAGACCTAAACAGAATACCTGAAACTATAAAATCTTAGGAAAAAAATAGGGGAAAAACTCCTTGCCATTGGCCTTAGCAATAATTTCTTGAATATCTCACCAAAAACTTAGGCTATAAAAGCAAAAATAAATGAAGGGATGACATCAAACTAAAAAGCTTCTGCACAGCAAAGGAAACAATCAACAAAATGAAAAGGCAACTAACAGACTGGGAAAAAATATATCAGGTAGAAGGTTAATACCCAAGATTTATGAAGAACTCATACAACTCAATAGCAAGAAAACATACAAGCTAACTTTAAAATAGGAAAAGGGGCAGGGCGTGGTGGCTCACACCTGTAATCCTAGCACTCTGGGAGGCCGAGGCAGGCGGACTGTTTGAGCTCAGGAGTTTGAGACTAGCCTGAGCAAGAGTGAGACCCCATCTCTACTAAAAATAGAAAAAAATTAATCAGAAAACTAAAAATATATACAAAAAATTAGCCGGGCATGGTGGCGCATGCCTGTAGTCCCAGCTACTCGGGAGGCTGAGGTAGAAGGATCGCTTGAGCCCAGGAGTCTGAGGTTGCTGTGAGCTAGGATGACGCCACAGCACTCTAGCCCGGGCAACACAGTGAGACTCTGTCTCAAAAAATAAAAATAAATAAATAAATAAAATGGGCAGAGGACTTGAATAGGCATTTCTCCAAAAATGACATAAAAATGGCCAACAGATATATGAAAAGGTGCCTAACATTACTAATCATTGGGGAAATGCAAATCAAAACCACAGTAAGTTATCGCCTCATACTTGTTAGGATAGTTATCAAAAAAACAAACGATAACAAGTGTTTGCGAGAGTGTGAAGAAAAGGGAGACCTTGCACAGTAAGTCCTCGATGTCCACAATAGGTTGTTAGAAACTTTGACTTTAAGGGAAATGGTGTAGAGCAGATCCTCCAATAACATCCTTTCCTCTGTTGTTTTGTTACATTGATGAGGAAAAAAAAATTGGTTTTGTCATACATTGTTTCACTTAAAGTCACAGTTTTCAAGAACCTATCAAAGATGTTAAGTGAGGACTTACTGTACAACTGGTAGGAATATGGACTGGTACAGTCATTATGGAAAACGGTAAGGAGGTTCCTAAATAAATTTAAAATAAGAACTACCATATCACCCAGCAATCCTTCTTCTGGGTATATACACAAAGGAAATGAAATCACCACCTCATAAAGACATCTGCATTCCCATGTTCATTGCGGCATTATTCACAATAGCCAAGATATAGAAATAACCTAGGTATCCATCAATGGACGAATGGATAAAGAAACCATGGTACATATTTACATGAAATATTATTCAACCATAAAAAAGGAGGAGATCCTGCCATCTGCCACAACACAAATGAACCTGTAAGACATTTTGCTAAGTAAAATCAGCCAGACACAGAAAGAAAATTATTGCATGATCTCACTTAAATGTGGAATTTTTAAATACATACGTTGTTTTCAAATATATATAATGAATAAAACAGTGGTCACAAAGGAGGAAATGGGGAAATGTAGGTCAAAGGATACAAAGTAGCAAACATGTAGGATGAATAAGTAAAAAGACTTAATGTACAACATGAGGGCTGTAGCTAGTAACAGTATATTGTAATCAGGATTTTTGCTAAATAAGTACATTATAGCTGCTCTTGGTTGGGGGGGATGAGTAACTGTGAGATGTTAATTTGTTTCACTATAGTAATCATTTTACTATATATGTATCTTATAACAATGTTGTATATCTTAAATATACACATAAAGTTTATTTAAAAAAAAAATAAAGTCAAATAAAATTTCTAATGTCCATAGCCTAGCTACCTACAAAAAGCAATAGTAAATCCTCACTGGAGAAAAATAACATCACCCACAGCTTCAAAATTATCTCTACAATTTTTCTTATACTATCACTGATACTCAATATAAAATAACCTGACATTCAATAAGACTTCACTGAAAACCAAGAGAAAAAATAAACAATAGAAATAGACTACTAGATGATGCAGATATGGAGTTCTCAGTCAGATATTAAAATAAGCATAATATGTAAAAGGAACTGAAAAATAATATTGTACTAGAGAAAAAGAATTACAAAAACAGCCACATTGAAACCACATAACTGAAAAAGAGAATCAATGAAATTAAGATCTCGACAGATGGTTTAAAAGATGATTAGAGATAAATGAAGATAATTAGTAAAATGGAAGATAAATCAGAAGAATATATCCAGCCTGAAGTGTGGACAAACAAAAAGATAAAAAGTCTAGGAAAAAAACATAAGCAATATATGAGATATAATAAAAAGTTAAAATATACATATTTAAAGTCCCAGAAAGAAAAGAAGAAAAAAGGGACAAAAATAATATTTGAAAAGGTAATGATCAAGAATATTCCAAAACTAATAAAAAACATTAAGCTATAAATTCTAGAAGCATCATGAACCCCAAGAAGGATAAATAGAAGAAACCACACCTAAACAAATCATAGTAACACGGCTAGAAACTAAAGACAGAGAAAATCATAAAAGTAGCCAGGAAGTTTCTTATGAAGTTAAACTATACCTGCCCTAATAACTCACCAATTCCAATATTAAACATTTACTGACAAGAAATGAAAACTCACATCCACACATACACAAAAAAAAAACCTGTAGAAGAATGTTCACAACCACTTTATTCACAATATTAATAGCTAAGAACGATAAATAACCATTCAAGAAGTAAATGGATAAACAACTTGCGGTACATTGATACAATGCAAATTTACTTAGCAGAAAAAAAAACAACTACAAATATATGCAACAACATAATGAACTTCAAAAAAATAATGCTGACTAAAAAGCCAGACAAAAAAGAGTCTGATTTCATTTATACGAACTTAGACAAAAAGTAATCTATGGTGCCATGACAATTCAATGTGGAAAGAATAGTCTTTTCAATCAGAGGTACTGAGACAACTAGATGTCTACATGCAAAAGAATGAGGTTGGACCTCGACTTCATACCATACATAAAAATTAATTCAATAGAAAGACAAGCACCACATGTACTCACCATCAAATTAGTATTAACTGATCAACACATAAGTGCACATATAAGAATAACATCTATTGGACGTCGGGCAGGGCAGGAGAAGGGAGGAGGGGACGGGTATATGCATACACAGAGAGTGCAATACGCACCATCTGAAGGATGGACATACTTGAAACTCGGACTGGGGGAGGGAGCAGGGGGCAAGGGCAACATACGTAACCTAAACATCTGTACCCCCATAACATGCTGAAATAAAAAAAT
>NW_012135636.1:4488714-4489980 GCF_000956105.1 Propithecus coquereli | reverse complement strand
CTACTCGGGAGGCTGAGGCAGGAGGATCACTTGAGCCCAGGAGTTTGAGGTTGCTATGAGCTAGGCTGATGCCATGGCACTCTAGCCAGGGCAACAGAGTGAGACTCTGTCTCAAAAAAAAAAAAAAAAAAAGACTGCTATGGACTGAATTACATCCCCTACAATTCATATGTTGAAGCCCTAAACCCTAGTACCTCAGAATGTGACTGTATTTGGAGACAGGACCTTTATAGAGGTGATTAAGTTAAAATAAGGCTGTTAGGGTGGGCCCTAATCCAATCTGACTGATGTCCGTATAAAAAGAGAAAGTTTGGACATACAGAGAGACACTGGAAATGTGCACATGAATAAAGGAAAGACTACGTAAGAATATAGCAAAAAGGTAGCCATCTGCCAGGCAAAGAGAGAGGCCTCCGAAGAAACCAAACCTGCTAACACCTTGATCTTGGAATTCTAACCTGCACTGAGAGAAAGTAAATTTCTGTTGTTTAAGCCATCCAGTCTGTGGTATTTTGTTAAGGCAGTCCTAGAAAACTAATACAAAGACTAAACAAGAAAAGTAAAAGAATAAATTTCCAAAAGATAACACAGAAAATTATCTTCACGTCCTAGGGTAGGCAAAAATTTCCTAAGAAACAAAAAGCAGTCACCATAAAGAAAAGATTGACAAATTAGACTATATTTAATTTAAGAACTTCTGCTTACCAAGACACCATCTGAAATAAAAAGGCAAGCCACAGAGTAGATATTTGCAATACATATATCTGACAGAGGACTCATATCTAAAATGTAGGAGAAAACTTACATACCAAAAAGGAAAAAGACAGACAACCATACTTTTAAAAATGTGAAAAAGACTTGAATTTGCAAAAATGGGAGTAAAACAAACAAACAAAAAACAAAAAAGACTTAAAAAGGCAACTTCACAAAAAGGATACCCAAATGCTCAATAAATATATGAAAATATGCTGAACCTCATTAGTTAGGGAAACACAAAGTGAAACCACAATTGAGACACCACTGTATACCTACTACAATGGCTAGAATTAATAAGATTGGTGAAGTGTTGAATGAGAAGTAAAAGAACTCTCATAATCTGCAAACAAAGCATTAATAACCTTAAATTTACATAGAAGTACCTACACTGAGTATAAAGTTCTCTGAACCTCACATGAACATTATTTTCAAAAATGTCTTACCTCTTTTTGAACAAGGCTAAATTTTTCAAGTAGTTTACATTTTTCTTCAATTAATCCAGAGAGCTTT